>NW_009951947.1:290020-297251 GCF_000747805.2 Chaetura pelagica | reverse complement strand
GTGCGGGGCTGCTGAACCCCAGCAGCCTAGGAATGAACGAAGAGCAAGAGCCCTGTGCCTGGGATCTGTCCTCTCCCCACACTCTCATCCAGTGGGATAGGGTCTTCCTGTTCCAGTGAAAAGGTGTTTGTAAGCCTGCCCTGGAGAATATGTGGGGAGCACTGTGGTTACTGAGCCTGGGTGGGTTAAGCCAGTATGTGTGTCCCAAGCTCCCAGGGCAGCTGGTGTGGGACACTAACAGAAATGTGTGGGGTATGTGGAAAGCATACATGGGAAATGGTGGTTCAGTGGTTTTATCCTGCTTCCATCAGCACTTCAGCTTCACCAGAGAAAGGGATGAGCCAGCCAGGGAATGGGACTCTGGTTACACATACAGTCAAGAGGGAGAGTGGTTCATGTAAGAGGCCCTCCAGTTTGGACTGGAGCTGTGATCTTTCACACCTGCATGTTAAAGGGCAGATAAACCTGATCTGAATTTTCCCAATAGGATTTTTTATTACCTGTTACACCAGTGTGAAGAATAATTCCCCTCATATTTGACTTAATTACACCAAAACACTTCTGGCTGTTTCAAGTTGCAGTGCCCTTTGTGCCTCCATTGTTTGCTGCAGGCATGCCAAAGCAAGGAGGAAGAGGACAGGACTCTGAGGGGGCTGTATCCCTCCACTTTTGAAGGACCCCCCAATAGCACAGCTTTGCTCTTCTCGTCCTTGTCCTGCTACTTCCCTCACTGTTTGGGACACCATCAAGCCAAGTTAAAGCCCCACAAACCTTCCCAGGTGAGAGCTATGACACTGAACCCACACATCACCCCAGAGCCGTGGCGTCCTGGCACAGCAGCCTCTGTGCTCTGAATAATTGGCAATACACAGCCTGGCACAACTCATGTGCAAGTGTGCCGTGCACTGGGCCTCAGGTCCTTGCAGAGCCTGCTCACTAAAGGCCATGCCATTAGGATCTTAAATCACAGAGGGTTTGCCCAGCATCTTCTCAAATGAGAAGACCCCTCCACTTCCTGGCTCAATGTAATGTCCCTTCCTCCTGGAGAATGTCAAGCTTTAAGGAGACAGACCAGTCTACAGAGCAGGTGATGAGCCCCATGGAAGTGTCCAAGGGAAGAGCAACTCCTTTCCACTTCCTTTGTGACAGCATGGCTGGGGTCAGTAATAGGTGACAGGGCAGTTTTCTTTAGGAAGCTACTGCCAGCACACTGTACCCTACTGCACTGCAAGGTAGTATCTGGATATTAAATAAGGAGCATGGAGGTTTTTCTCACCATCATAATAATACTGCAAACTGCTGCTTATTTATTGTCATATCATTTATTGCCAAGGGCTTTAGCTTGTCTAATGGTCATTAGGAGCAGAAGCGTTGGCAAAACAGTTTAAAAAACATCTTGAGCTGTTATTCCTCAGCTTCCATTTCCAAGCACTCTACCTCAGGAAAACAGCAAAACTGCCTGTGCACAAAACTCTGCCAGATGTAGAAAGTAAACGACCTGAGAAAATGAAATGCATTTTATCATTTCTTTCAGCTAAAGTAATTGTACCTGTTACTCAGAACTATTGCAGGCATGAAATTTTCAGAGGGCAGTGTGATTTAGCTGGATTTCAAATCCATTTTGCCAGGTTGTTGGTGGTTTTTTTTTTTAACACTAGCTGGAACTATTGGCTACAGCTGGTCAACCTGGAGGGTCAGAGCTTTGCACAGTGTGAGCGACCCCAAAGTGAGGGCTCTGCCCGTCACCCTCTGCTTCTCTGCCAGCAGCCTGTGCCACAGCAGCTACAGCACACGCCACGGCCGAGAGCAAACAACTGAGTTTGCAGCCTGTTTGCTTTTCTCCCCCTCTCCGCCGGTCGACGCGTAATTGCAGAACATTCGGAGGAAGGGCAGAAATGAAGGTCAGGACCCCCCAGCCCACAGCTGCTGCCACCACACCGACCAGCCGTCCCTGCCAGCCTCGTGTGACGCGAATTGGCAGCAAACCCGGCCTCAGCCTGGCCATGAATTGCGTGGGATAAAGGGTTGGGAGAGTGCTGGAGTGACCTCTCAGGATGGTGTCCCGGGCACGGTGTTCCCAGGGCAGTGCCCCTGGCTCCAGCAGCCGGCAGGGCTGTCTGCCCGATACACAGGCTGGGCCCTCTGTCAGTAACCACTGGCTACCGGCTTTTGTCATTCAGATGATGATGTCCCCATGTCTGCAGCTTTATTGGGCTCTTAATATTTAGCAGCCTGTCGGGCAGCTTTAATTAGTTTCTCTCTGGAGCAGGCTGTGGTTTGAGGAGGGGCTGCAAAAGGCGCTAGCAGAGGTTCAAATGCAAGGCAGCTCAGGCTTAAGTGTGCAGGATCCTGAGATTAAAAGAAGTGTTAAAAATGTGCCCTTTGTCATATGCCTTCCAGCTCAGAGGGCCGGCGTGCACAGCCATTATGAACACGGGCAGCTGCCTTAGGGCCACAGAATGCCAGCAAAGCTGCTGCAGCCCAGGCAGCCAAGCAGAGGATGCCCCCCCAGGTCCCTGCACCCCTACGCTGGTAAGCATCCCCTCCCGTACACCGGCACTCCTCCCCAAATCATTGTACAGCCCCAGGAGCAGCTCAAGCCCCCCAGCTTTCCTCCACAGAGAGTGCTCAGTCCAGTCCCCACGTCGGCTCCCCCAGCACTGCTCTGCTGCTTTTTTTCGCATGGCATGTGGAACAGCCAGGACCACAATGTAAGGCCCATTTGCCTAAATTTTGGCTGTTTCAAGTCCATCAAAAAGTCTGCACTACCCCCCACCACCCCACCCCTGGTATGTTCTATATATCCTATATAGATATATATACATAGATATAAATCTGTATATCCTATATAGATATATCATATCTACCCTAGACCACCAGCAATGGGAATGGACACCATGGGCTTGTGTGTGACCCAGGAATAATTCTGCCATGGCCTAGGGTGGGCCTGTGAGCCAGAAATAATAATTCCAAATATTTTAAACAGCCAGAGGAGACTGGCTGAGATAAAATGTGGCTGGGAATTCCCTGCCAGCACAAACAATATGAATTACAGAATTAGTAACACAAAGTATCATTAACTATCTTGGCTCTGCAAAAATAGGCTGTGTCTCAGCAGTCTGAAGGCAGCACAGGGCTGCTTGAGGAGGGCGATACTGGTGGCACAGGGATACGGCTGAAAAGAAGCCAATTAGTGGTTTTGTTGGTGGCTTTTGTGGTGTTAAATGACCTCCCTGGTTGCACATATTTTCCAAAGATCGGTCTGACCTGGATGGCTGGGATTCAGATGTTAATTTATTTTTTTTTTCCATGTGATAGAAGTAAAAGTGGACGGCCCAGCACTTGGGACATACGTGTTGCTCCACAGCAGGTTGGAAAGGCAGCTTGGCTCTCAAGGCAGCAAGCAGCCTGGCTAGGCTGTTTCTAAAAGAAGGCAAGCCTACAGTGGCCAGAGCAGCTGATTACATAAGATTTTGAGTATTTGAGGAAAAAAATTTTCCGGTATGGAGCAGCTCCAGCTTTCCTCATGTTTCCCAGTCTGTGTTCACTCCTGCACCATGAGATTCCCACTCAGCTTCACAGCGTGTTGAGGGATCATTTGTACTGCCTTGCTTCTCAGTGCAGCAGAGGTGAAAGCTGCACAGATAGTTAACAGTAATAACCCTCACATTCCAGCACTTCGCAAACACTGCAGGCAGCAATATCTCTCTTCTACAGATAGGGATTTTGAGAGACAGGGATAACCTGAATTGCCCAAGGTCCCAAAGAAGCATGGTACGGTATCAGAGCTGTAAGTCTGGTATCGTCACTGTACAGACCCATGCAAAGCCTGTTAGACAAAATATTTTTGTATTAAACGAAGTCTCTCTTTGGGGAAACCAGTAATCCAACTCTCATCCTGTGTTCATTTGGCAAATTGCTGCTCACAGCCCGTGCGCTGCTTCTGAAACTTGTCCTGAACCCCCACAGTTCCAAGTGCTTCTTGTCAGCTCCAAGTGGCCCTCAGACTGCCTCTTTGTAATTGAATTACTTTTAAAACCAGACAGAAATTAGTAGGTTATTTTTAAAATGCTGTGATGTTCAACCAGATAGAGAAAAGATTTGTTTAGAGAGACTTCTTGTGCCGCTAATCAACTCAGTAATGCGTCGTTTTCATAAAAAACTCTCCCTTCTTCCTTTGGTAAACACAGCTTACATTATTCCTTTCTGCGCGATGACATTAAATAAGGGAAATGTGGTCTGGACAGGGTGGTTTCCTAGGCTTCTGGTCTGTTTAGGGCAGTTTCCAGATGACAAGATCTCAGATCCATAAGGGATGCAGCAACCACCTATGTGGGGGTAAAAGCAACACTGCCACAGACTGCCTTTATGTCCTTGTGCTTATCACTTAGCCCAAAATACACTCAAATTAATTAATTTTACGCTTCAGGGAGGTTGTTGGGGCTTGCAGATTACTGAGCTTTCCCAAGGTTTGACACACAACTGCTCGTAACTCCCTTCCATGGAAAATGGTCAACAACAGTAAAATCCTGGCTGGGTCCACCAAGATCCCTGGACCCCTAACTTGGAGGCAAGCAGAGGGGAACCAAGCAGACAGGATCAGATAAGAAACATACCCAGTAGTGAAGCGACCAGAGTCAACAGCCAGGAGCCTGTGGGTGAACATGCTTGCACCGCATAATCAGATGTTAATTCCAGGGAAAGAAGGAGCTGGTTGGAGTCTGTGAAGGGTGCTTGCAGCAAGGAAAGTCATGGATCCACTCCCCAATCTGCTCTGCAGAGAGCCAGGATGTGATCTGGGGTGTAAAGCTGTATTAATGTCCAAAGTGCTGCTTGGCTCACACAGGAATCCTTTGTGTCCTTAATGAAGGGAAAAAACAGGGCTTTATTCCGAAGCTTTGTGTATAATCAGATGCCGTGTGGTAAGGCTCTGGAAAACACACCAGAAATAATAATTGGGAGGAAATAAAAGGTTTAGTTCAAAACAGTGTGTGTGATTTAAATAAGTGAAAAAGAAAGCACGCAGGATTTGAGCATCTGAAGAATGAACTTTTAATTCATTTGCATTGAGATTACAGGGGGAGGGGCAGCATTTAAACTGGTATAAAAAACTAGTTTAGATGTAAATGAGAGATAATGGTCTTTGCTAAGGAAATAAGCAGGGGGATGAACTTTGGCCCGTCAGGAGCCTGCTGCAAGTCCTGGCATTGTCGCTGGAGCTAGAAGCCCCAGATGCAGTAATTAGCAATGAGTTTGCAGATCTCAGCACCAGCGGAACAAAAGGGCATCGCGGCCGAGCCGGGCTGCCAGCTGGGAGAAGGGGAGGTGAGCTGGCATGCTGCAAGGGATCATTACCCAGCAGTTTGCAGAGGGGAAAAGAAAAGATCCGAGGTTGCAGCCTGGGGCAGGCATAAAAGCAATCTAGGGTCTGTGGGGTTTAATAGTTCCCAGAGCCCTGGCATTTTCAGCTGAAAAATTCCCTCGGCAACTGAACCAAAGGGGTCGAGGTTTTTAAATAGGTCCTGCAATGCCCATGGAGACAAGTGCTGCTATTCTTTAACCCTTGAAGGCTCAGATTATTCATTTGGATCAGAGAGGCACACTGCTGGAGAGATGCAATTTGGTTTATGATCATCCCACACGCCTGTGCTCACCTCCACGAGAAGGAAGGGGGGGGGTGGGAAGCAGACCACAAGCCCTGCCTGCTACAGCCATACTGCTGCTCTGCCCCCTCACCCCTCACCCAGGGTAGTGCCCGCTGCACTGGCAAGTCAAAGCCTCCCATGTGTCCATACAGCCCACATCCTGCAAGGGTATCATTTGCAAAAGTTTGGCCAGAGATCCCAAGTTTGTTGCTGGTATTATCTGTATTTATTGGAGAAGAGCTGATCCCAGCTTGCTCTGGGAAAAGCTCAGCTCTCCCCCCAGGGTCCCTCAGCTCATGGAGGGACTGACTGATCCGCTTATTCCTATCGTGTTATTATTTTTTTAATTGCTCGCGAGGAATGGCCTCCCTGGAATGCAGCATTTGTTTCTGCTGTGGCTGCCATGGCCCAAATCCTCCAACCCAGGACAGCAGCTCCTGGTGTAGCAACCCCCCTGCTCATGGAAGAATGTGCCTCCCTTCCCTGTGTGTGGTGCGGGGCTGTTCGCTACGGGTACAACTGATGAATACCGTCTGTTGCCACCTCTCAGTGGCCTGCCTAATCCCAGGCAGATTTGTTATAGATTTACATGCAGAGTGACCTGGTTTCTGGGTCCTGTCAGGAAAAAAATAACTGCTGTCATCCAAGTGATGCATGAGGCAGGCAGCCCTTGGGTCAAGCCAAGGCTTTATATTCCCAGGACTGGTGGAGGAATGCAATTTGGCCTCCAGTTCCTGTGCCACTGCACTTAATGCCCTGTATGGCACCTAAATACTGCTGAGAGTGCTGCAAGTTGAGGGTCCCAACTCCTGACAGGATCACTGAGCAGGTCTTCAACCCTTGCTCCGGGCTTTCACTCATGCTTTGCAGCTGCCAGCTTTGCACACTGTGAGATGGGCTTCCAGGAAAGCCCCCCAGAGCTCCTCCCCAGAGGTTCCCATATGCAATATTTGATGCAGAAGAGGTTGAGCAGCTGGGAGACAAATTAGTTTCCACTGTGTAACAGAGGAGTGGGAGGTGAGATGTAGCTGCTTTAGCTCCCTGCTGAGCTCCAAGTTAGCAGACAACTCCCTAGTGCCAGGGCTCTAGGCAGCAGGACAGGAGGTGCAATCCCATTCCTATCCCTGTCCCTCTCCAGGCACATCGTAGGAGTCCTGCTCTTTTACTCAGATGTCCCACACAGAGATGTCAGAGGGCCCGCAAAGGATGCACAGAAGAGAAAGCACCTGGCCTCTGACAGCCCTTGCCCTGCCTGGGCAGATGTGATTTAGAAAGCAAGGAGCAAGTCTGATCCTGCTATTCTCAGGCCATATTTTTATTAGTTTCTTACCAGCGCGTGTCAGGGAAAGTCCTGAAGCTCACCACAAAGATCATTTATTTCTCTCCCTCCCCCTCTTCCCCTAGCTAATCTCATTTCTGCAGCGATGCTCCACAGCTCCTCTGCCTGCACGCTGCCTGCTGTGCTTCCTGCCACCGCCACACTACTCCAGGGCCACCACTCCAGCCCCACAGTATCCATTTACTTGTGTGTGCCTGTGTAGACACACATGTGCATGTGTGTTGGAAAACCTGGGAGAGAAGGGAAA
>NW_009951947.1:289606-289838 GCF_000747805.2 Chaetura pelagica | reverse complement strand
CCTGGGTTTTTTGTGGTCTTCTGCAGCTGCCCAGCGCTGCCATTAGCTCTGGCTTTGCAACGTGGGTGCCAGGGACCCATCTCTCTCTAGCAGACTCCAGGAAGCATTTCTGTGTCACTGCAAAAAGCACTGAGTGTCCTGATGTGGGTGCCCCGAAGAGAAGGGGAAGCAAAGGCAATGCATGTCTCTCATTTCTCCCACACACCTCCCAAACCTAAGCTGTGCCAATGTT
>NW_009951947.1:284535-289554 GCF_000747805.2 Chaetura pelagica | reverse complement strand
CTGGGCTCCAGCAGAGCCCAGCCTGGGGAGCCACCTGCTTCACCACTGTGTTTTCAGTGCATTGAGCCAAGAAGGCATGTGGTTGTGATCTTCTAACAACAGATATGAGCACTGCTCCTCTAGATATCCAGTCCCTACCCTGACACCCATGACCCAGCATGGCCCCAAGCAAGCTGTTTGGTCTCAGGCTGGAAGTGTGTCATGTGGTACCCCTGGCTTTTGAGGAAAGACGTCTCTGGTTTGGTCCAAGGCTTCCTAGCAGGCTGTTTGGTATCCGACTATGCAGAAGTGGACAGAGGACTGATACTTGAAATGCAGAAGTGGATGGAGGGAAAACATGAGATCCTCCTCAAAATAGCAACATGCTAGCCTGGGCAGGAACCATCTGTCCACCGCGCTGGCTGGCCTACACCAGGCAGCACACAGCTGACACTGCCAGGGGGGATGTTTTGTTTTGTTTTTTTAATTTCTCTTTTACTGAAGAAACAGCAGTCATTCCCAGCCAGATTCACCACCGGCATTGCCCCAGCCACATGGCTAGAGCAATGCCAGGAGCAGATTCTGCTCCAGGACTTGATTATCATCTGAAATGTGAACTGACACTGGGAAAAACCACTAAGGTCAGGATGCTCCCAGTGCAGAGCAGCAGAAGTTGCTGCCCCAAAACTGCCTGCAGCCAGGGGAAGCAAAAGGCCATGGAGGGGGAGGAGGAGCAGCATAGGCAGGGAAACGCTGTGAGTCCTATGGAGCTGTTCGTAATAACTGCTCTTAAGATGCTGCACTGCATGGATTGGGATTGCAGGTGTTCCTCATACCTGCAAATTCGGCAGCACTGTGGTTGGCTTTTAATCCTGACCCCCCACCTAGCACATGCACCATCTTTTCCCAGCAAGAAAAGCCTGGCTCAGTAGCCCCAGTTTACACAACAGTTCTCACACCCCTCCCCTCTCCCAGTGTGCATTTGGGAAGAGCAGACAAGCTTTGGTCTGGGAGCCAGAGCATGCTTGGGAGCCACTAAATTCCAGAGCCCTAGAGCTGAGAACCAACCCAAACTCAAGGGAGGCTTGGTCCCGAGACAGGACTTGCTGCATCTGTTGACCTCCAGCACCCTCCTGGTCCTATTTCTCACTGGTTTATTATTATTGTTGCTATTACTATTATTATTGTTGTTGTTAATTTTTTTTTGAAAATTGGTAAATTAATGTGTTTTTCCACCCAGCAGGTCAGAGGAGCCCAGTCCTTTGCAGCTGGGAAACCTAAGAGCCATTGGTACTCTGGGCCAAGTTTCCCCTTTCACTCCAGCCCAACTTCTGTCCCTCACTGCTACAGAGAGTGAGTCACACAGATTTGACCAGCTCTGGGGCAGAGGCAGCCTCCTCCTGCCCTCTTCATCCATCATTGTTTTTTATTTCCAACCTGGATCTTGATCACCAGTTCCAAAAATTCCCACAGCCATTTCTAGTGCACCTCAGGTATAATCTTGCCAGGGAGGCTGTGTCCCCTCACCACCTGCTGCCGTGCTCCTGGAAAGGCTGGACTGATTGCATGTGTGCATCACTGTGCAAAGTACAGTCACTTCCCTCCCCAGAGGATTCCTGTCTGCAGAAGAATCCCTGAAGAGAGGAGAGCAGGGGAGGGATGCAGGGGGCAGTGGCAGCCCTGGCCCTGGCTGCTGGGGACACATGCAAGTCTTGTATGGCAGGGGCAGAGGACAGAAGGAGGGGAAAAAAAAACAGGCACATTGGAAACACCTCGGGCACTTTCTCCATGTCCCAGGTGGGCTGCAACACCTCTCCACACCCTGGATGAGCGCACAGCTGGCCCCACCAGCTGTCCTGCTTTGCTATGGAGGCAAATTAAGGCAAATCTCTTGCACACTCCTGCCCTGCCTGCAGGCAAGAGCATGTGAGCCAACACACAGAGTTTCCAGAGAGCCTGGGGCAGAAAGAGAGTTTGTGCCAGTCCTTGCTTGTGGGCACAGTGGGGCAGTGAGGCTCCACATAACTGCCTGAACCTGGAGGCTCACAGCAAACCCTCCCCCCTTCCTACCCCACCACCAAGGGTGTCAGCCCCAAGGGCAGCATGGACACAGGTTGGAGGATCTCCAGCAATCCCTGGCATAATTACAGGGCAGCCCCCTGCCACAGCCACGCTTCCATCCCCACTACCAGCACAGGAGCACACCTTGCCTGCTCCCGTCCCGCTCCTCAATTTTTACCCAGTGTTGACAGCTACTGTGCTGCGCAGGAGTGAGTCAGAGGAACTGCCAGCTCTAGGCTGGCTCCTGGAGAGCCCTCCTGACTAGTAAATTTCCAGTTAATCATGTCCCAGTGGAGGGGATATTCACAGACCAGCAGCACCATTGATCAGGAACAGCACTCCCTCCTATGGGTACAAGTAATCCTTCAGAGGAGCAGCCAGGGGAGAGAGGAATCTTTTCCCCTGCCTTCTCAGTTAGCTAACTGCAGGCCTGTGATGGCTCTTCCAGCATAGCTGTCATCACTGCTCCTCTTTCAGAGGCAATTAGCCCACTTCCCCCCACTGTTTCCACAGGCCTCACTGGCAGCAATGGGGGAGATGGAAAAATGGGAATTTAAAACCGATTGTAGAGCCACAAAATCAACAGGATAACAGCAGGGGCTGGGTATTGCCTGAATTGGGATGTAGCATTCCTTTTCTTTCATGCAGTGATGGATTAATTTCCAGCTCAGGGAGAGCTGCTGGCTGTAGGTCAGATGGCATGTTGTCTGCTCAGCATCAGGCTTTCACTCTGGCAAAAACAGATCAGCCAGGTGCTTTTATTGGCAGTGATAACCCATCTCTTGGGTCTGTAAAGCAAGTGTCCTGGGATATTGTTCCACTGCAGGATGCAGCTGATGGTGCCCTATGCACCTGCGGAGCATGTGACAGTGGTGATCGTCCCCTGCTGATGGGCATTGAGCTGCATGGTATGGAGCTGTGCCATCAGACTGCAGCACGAGGCTTCCCACAAGCAGTTCACACTTCATTCCAAACATCCCCCCAGTCCCTCTGTTCTTCATCTTTATCTCTGGTGAGGTGTGGGTGGGCTTATGGTGTGTGGCACTGGACCAGCAGGAGATGGCCGGCACAGTGCTGAGGTGACTCTGCACTGTTGTTTTCTGTTGCAGCCAGTATGCACCACCTGGACCCATAAAATGCATGAAATGCCCTGCATCCAAGCTGACTCCATCCCAACCCTGCTCCTGGTGCAAGCAGTGGAACGATATAAATGCTGGGTTTCTACATTTTTAACATTATTCCTGATTTTGTCAGGATCCTCCAGCCTGGTAGCATTTCCATGGGGAACATTCTCACTCCTACCAGCACCCCAAAGGCACCAGAGAGCCAGGTTGGGACAGTTCTGCCACTCGTATCCTCTCTAAGCCCTCAGCATCCCAGCTCAGGGAGATTCTTGCAAGGAGCATGGACATGCGAGCTACCTTGTGAGGAGCACTTGCACAGAGATGCTCCCTCGTGCCCTGTGCTGTTTTCTCTGACTAATGGCTGTAGGGGAGGGCAGCCCCCTGCCCTTGCTGCCAAAAGAAAGGCCAGAAGGAAAACTACCTACCAGTCTCATCATTAACCCAGCACGCATCCACCATGACTGGCTGGGGAGTCCCAGTCTGACACCCTCCACCCAACATCCCAAAAGAGGCTGTGACTCCATGTGCTGGTTTGGGAGATGCAGACCTCAGTATCTCCTCAAGAGGCAAAGACCTGCAGCAGGCACCTGCAGGCAAGTGCCTCAGGTTTGCTGCTTGCTGCAATCCAGGCTTGGGTCCCTATGCTATTCTTCTTCACTAAGATACTGGGGCAATGCTTGTTTTTGCTTGAACCCCTTTAGGGATCAAGCCCTTATGCCAGGATGCTGCTGCCTCCCCTCACAAAAGGACTTCATCATTTCTTCCAGTGCAAAGGCTGAGGAGCATCTAATCCCAGAGTCATCAGGCTGTTGCAGAGGACACCTCCTCCCTCCTGGCCTCTTGCTCCCTCCATCCAGGCAGGCAGAGGAAGATGCGCATCCCACGCTCGCCTGCTGTCTGTGGGAGACATCCCTTGGCAGGGGGAGGCAAGTCTCCCCCAGCTCTGCAAGGTTAGAGCTGCTGGGACATTCCCGTCTTCTCCTGCCAAAAGTAATGCTGCTGAAATCGCGTTGCTGCAAATAAAACCGTCTCCTGGCTAATTACTAGGGAACAGTTCGCCTTCTATTTTTAGACGAGCTTGCAAGCTTGGATTGAAGATTACCCTGCTCCTATTTCTCCCTGTCTCTTTGCTGTGTTTCTCTTCTTTTCTCTCCCTCACTGCGAGTTGCACTGAACCAAGGTTAGCTTTCTGTGGGGTTTGGGGAGCAGAGGACAGCCACACGCTCATGTGCCAAAGCCAGTGATTCTAAAGCCGTCAAGAGCAATTGTTGAGCATTTGGTGGAGAGAGGGCAGAGTTTTGTGGAGCCAGAAGCCGCTTCTCAGCTTGCCATGCCCAGCCTCTGCCTGCTGAGTGTTCCCTCCACCTGCCCACAGCCAAGGACGTGCTTCCATCTGCTTCACATGCTGCTCAAATGGTCCTGTCCAAGTTCTACACTCTTGCAAGGCAAGGAGGAATAATAAAGGAAGAAAGAAAAAAAGGAGGTCCTTTCAAATCCCTGACCTGTGGGGCAGTCAGCACTGAGCACGGGAGCAGGGGGGAGCTGGACGGGAGAAGAAGGCGGGCAGGGATGGCCACACACACAGTAAATCCCGCAGCGACCCGCACGGCACCGCAGCTCGGCACGGAGCTGCGCGCTGCTCCAGCCTGTTCCATCTGCCTGCCAAGGGGATCTGGCTGGCGTCACGGCAGCCCCGGTGCTGCCTCACAATGCCCTCCTCCCTGCCAGGAGACCTGAGCTCGAACGGCTCCAGAAGAGCCGGGGTAACACGCTCAGAGCAGCCCGGGAGCCCGCGGGGGGGCAGAGCCGCAGCCAGAGGGAGCGCATCCAAGCCCGCTCGGCCACGTTAACCTCG
>NW_009951947.1:272985-274582 GCF_000747805.2 Chaetura pelagica | reverse complement strand
TCAGGGCTCGGGGGTCAGGCTTCCCCACCGGCCCTGGAGACCTCCTGGAGTTTGGGGAGTGTGTGGGAGTCCCCATCGTGCGCCAGGCGGGTCCAAGATGCTCTTCAGACTGAGGCGGTACCCAGCGCAAGCCCCAGCGCCTCCGGGAAGATCCAGAGGGACGTGCGTGGGATTTCCTCTTCTGGGTGATGATAGGATTTGGCAGCTTCCTTTCAGAACATCTCTTCCTGTTTTTGTTGAGTACAGGGACAGTCCAGCCCTGTGTCCACTGAAGCTGGTAGCTGGTTTTTCATTTATTTCAGTGGCTGGTAAACCAAACTGCCTTCACTGTTCTCCTCCTCTCCTCCCACCCCAGTAAGCCACATTTATTTCACCCTGCACTCGACTCTTCTGGGGATCGGTGGGTCGTCAAGATGATGAGTTTGTCCCTATAGTGACAGTGGCACTTTCCATTACTGCTGATATACCTGGGGGACACATGTCTCCCAGAGACTCATCAAGGTTGGGAAATTCAACGAAGAGGATAAAACTGTCATTTGCAATTAAGCCACCCCAAAGACCCAGACCTGTGGTGTAGGCAGGACCTTTGCAGACCTGTCAAGACCCCTCTGGGTTTCGGGAGGTCCCCAGGGACACCAGCAGGAGCAGTCTGAACATGGAGAAGAGTGCAGGCTTGTACCCAGCCTACTGTGCTTTGGGGTTTTTCCCTCTCTCTTTTCACCAACTGATTTCCTCATGGAGACCCTTTTGAATAAACACTTTTAGCTGAGAAATTATTTCTTTTCCGGTGTATCTTTCGTAACTAGGAGACACCAGGGATTTTTTTTTTGAGGTTGCATTATTATGACATTTTAATTGGCTCAGGACTACGCAAGTCTCAAAGCCAATTTGGCCCCGGCGTTCTCGGGCAGAGCTGTTTTCTGTCTCCAATTTGATAGATTATTTTACACCGGCCAAAATGGCCTCGCGTTAAATAAAACCAAACCTCCTCTTATTTTACAAGTCACGGGCAAACGGGTTCCTTCCCTTCCCGCTTCCCTTTATCCCATGAAACACGCACCAGCCCTGCTGCCCCCCGCCGAGCTGCCCGCGCAGGGATGGCTGCGGGGCGAGCGGCAGCCGGGGCTGCCCGTTCCCGCTCGCCTTTGTCTCGGAGCCGGGGGGGAGCCAGCGCGCTGGGTAATTGCAGGATTTCAGGCAAAGAGGAGGCTTGCGAGTCGTGAACCGCTAATGAGTGGGTGTAGCTGGAAGGGCTGGTGGGGGCCGGGGAGGGAGGGCGTGGGAGCGGCGGGGCGACAGCCGGGCCATGTGTCGTGGCAAGGGCTCTGGCTGCGCTGCTCCAGCAAGAGCTGGGGAATGTTGTGTGGGAAACGTGCCACACATGGTGACGGCAGCGAGACAAACCCCTGGCGGCTGCGGAGCCCGTGCGGAGCATCCCCGTGCACAGCAGCGCTGATCTTTAATTTGTCACACCTGCGCAGCTCCCCTGGCCTCCTGCCTTGCCTGCTTTGGGGTTTTTTTGTGTTGGTTGGTTGGCTGTTTGGTTTTTTTTTTGTGAGGCGATGACTTTGATGCTGCCTGACATCCCGACGCTCCC
>NW_009951947.1:252707-253522 GCF_000747805.2 Chaetura pelagica | reverse complement strand
CCCCCCGCTGCCCCCCCGCTGCCCCGTGCCTCCCACCCCTGCCTGCTGGCATTTCCCCTCGGAGCCAAGCGGCTGATTGCTGCGTGTGATCAGCAGCGAGTATTGGGGCTCCGGCAAAGGCAGAGGAGACCGTCCGGACGCTGGGTGCGGTGCTCGCCCACCTCCCCATCCTGCGCTGTGCAGCGAGAGCAGCAGGTTCCACCGGGGCCAGGAAGCTACCTGGGCTCGTTAGTGTCACGGCCGGAGGCCTTTTAATTAGCGATGCCCAAAACGCGCGGCTCAAACCGCGACGGCCCACGCACTGCTCTGATCCGGTGCCACAGCGCTCACGGGCACCAACCCGGGGATGTGAATCGCTGACCCGCTCCCCTGCCAGGCACCCTGCTGGTTTGCGACAGCGGGGTTGTGTCAGCTCGCCAAGCACGGGGGCGAAAAAGGCAATGAGATGCCAACTGATACCCTGCTCCCACTGATAGAGCCCGTTTTCCCCAGTCTCGCTTAGACGGGAAATCTTTTTGGTCTTAAAAAAAACACCCCCGGTTTGAGATACGTCTCAAAATCTTTTGCGTTGTGGCCCCTTCTGGGCTAAACTGCTGAGAGGCTCCTGGAAAAGGTGCAGGATCAGATGTCAGGCAGCTGAGATGGGTGTCAGACCTGCAGCTGGAGGGCTGAGTAAACCCTGCCCTGGGCTTGGGTGTGACATACCTGTTGATGTCTGTAATGTAACACCCTAGGATCCTATGTCAACCATTTTCCTAGCATTTCTTTCTCTCTCTCTCTCTCTTTTTTTTTTTTTTTTTTTTTTTTTTTAATCA
>NW_009951947.1:240541-252202 GCF_000747805.2 Chaetura pelagica | reverse complement strand
CCCCCCGCTGCCCCCCCGCTGCCCCGTGCCTCCCACCCCTGCCTGCTGGCATTTCCCCTCGGAGCCAAGCGGCTGATTGCTGCGTGTGATCAGCAGCGAGTAGGGGGGCTCCGGCAAAGGCAGAGGAGACCGTCCGGACGCTGGGTGCGGTGCTCGCCCACCTCCCCATCCTGCGCTGTGCAGCGAGAGCAGCAGGTTCCACCGGGGCCAGGAAGCTACCTGGGCTCGTTAGTGTCACGGCCGGAGGCCTTTTAATTAGCGATGCCCAAAACGCGCGGCTCAAACCGCGACGGCCCACGCACTGCTCTGATCCGGTGCCACAGCGCTCACGGGCACCAACCCGGGGATGTGAATCGCTGACCCGCTCCCCTGCCAGGCACCCTGCTGGTTTGCGACAGCGGGGTTGTGTCAGCTCGCCAAGCACGGGGGCGAAAAAGGCAATGAGATGCCAACTGATACCCTGCTCCCACTGATAGAGCCCGTTTTCCCCAGTCTCGCTTAGACGGGAAATCTTTTTGGTCTTAAAAAAAAACACCCCCGGTTTGAGATACGTCTCAAAATCTTTTGCGTTGTGGCCCCTTCTGGGCTAAACTGCTGAGAGGCTCCTGGAAAAGGTGCAGGATCAGATGTCAGGCAGCTGAGATGGGTGTCAGACCTGCAGCTGGAGGGCTGAGTAAACCCTGCCCTGGGCTTGGGTGTGACATACCTGTTGATGTCTGTAATGTAACACCCTAGGATCCTATGTCAACCATTTTCCTAGCATTTCTTTCTCTCTCTCTCTCTCTTTTTTTTTTTTTTTTTTTTTTTTTTAATCAACCTGCCAGGTGTTGCTGCAGCTGATGACCTGTGGTCCATTTTTTCCCCCTTCTTGCTTTATGCTTTCAATATGATGTACAAAAAGTGCTTATAATAAGGCTCATTCAGCAGCTGGATAATGGTTGTCAGGAGTTAAGAGACGCTGTGTCATGTTTAGCACAAACACACACTGTGTATCTGGGTCCCAAAGCTCTGTTAGGTGGTTTCTGTTAAGGGTAAGATGCGCGAAGATGCCTATAAGGGGGCAACAAGGGCATTTCTTGCAAGGGACGTAAGGGCTGCAAGACGGAGGAGGGACAGTAAATGGTCTCAGCAGTGAATTCACTGTTGTAAATCCAGATTAGGTGAAGAGTTCAAGGTCTTGCAAAGGCTGTTTTGTTAATCCTTTCCTAACCTTGGCCTTAAATACTTGAACAACTGTCTCTCTTCCCACTGTGTCCCTGTTTGGCAGCCATGACCTGCCTGCCAGGCACTAAGCAGGACTGGGGAGGGACATAAGCTGCAGCCACCCACGGCACCTGACAGAGCAGGTCCCCATCCATTGGAAATGTCTTTTGGTTCCCATGTTACCTTCACACCCAGAGTATGGGTGCTCAGAGCACAGTACTTTCAAGGACACCCCATGGGCAGAGAGCCCATTTTGGGTAGGAAGGACAATCCTTTGTTGGCAGAGGGGCTCCTTCACTCTCCATTGCCCTCCTGCTCCCCTTTTCTTCCTGGCATCCCCACAACCACTCCTGCTTGTTTTGGGATTTTTTATTTTTTAATTTTTTAATTTGTTTTTTAGTAGGAATAAATGATGCTTTTGTAGCTAGCAGCTCTTGGGTTTGCCCTTCCACCAGGCTCTCTTCCACATAAGCCAGCACTAAATCGGTGAGCTACTTATCTTTATTTATTGTCTCTGTTAAGGCTTTGCATTGTGCAGGGGGTTATTTGCTGTTGCTCCTGCTTTGCTTATTTGTTTGGGGCAGGGGTTTAATTTTTCTTTTTACCTTCCTCTCAAGGGCCTCAGTAATTGTCACCTCAGGCATCAATTAGAGTTCAGCAGTGCTTTTGGGCACTATCCAAGTTCGGGAATTACACAGTCCTGGGGAGGGGGAGGCTGGGCATGGAGGCAGCCCTGGTAGGGAGCCTGTGTGTGGGGATGCCATGGGGTGATGCTGCAGGGAGGTTGCCCAGGGCACTGCAGGGATGAGCTCTGGGGTTTCATAATCGGGGCTGTTGGGAGGTTTGCTGTCATAAAGATCTTCCCGCTGAAGCTGAGCTGCATAAACTGTTAGATAATCTGTGTTAGAGGCTTTTCCTCCCTGGCAGGAGAACTGCTGGATGTCAGCCACATGAGTGTTTCATACTTGCAAACCTCTGCATTGCTTCCCCTAATTCAGCCACTCAAAATTCTGCCAATTTTGCAAATGAAAAATCAGGAGGGTTTTTATTGCATAGATTATTACTAGCAAAATCCTCTTGTTTGTTTGGTTTTTTTGTTGAGGTTTTTTAATTACCAAATAGTGCAAATAATGTTTAATTTCGCCTGAAACAAGAAGAAAACATCCTTTGGGGTTTGGTTGTGGGTTTTTTCTGTTTCCCCAGAAATGGGGGGTTTCTGTTACAGCTGTCCCATGATTCATTTTTCTCTCTGGGGCACAGAGGCCAGGACAGAGTTACCTTCCCAGAAGGCTGCCTGAGGAGCAGTGTACCCAGCTCCTTCAGACTCCTGCAGAAGTATAACTGGAGACCTTCTCAAAACCTCATTTGGCAGAAAGTAAGAAATGTGCTCATGTCAGCTGTCTTCCCCTTCATCCTCTGCTGCAGCATCTCTTCAGAAAATCAGAATAATTAACATAGCTCTGTCTTGTCCTGCCTAATGCTTTTCATTGTGCTTGCCACGTGCTAAGAGCCTTCTGCCTGACTTCTTGTTACTGTAGAAGGAGAAGAAAGAGGGAAGCAAGAGTGACCAAAAGCGGAGTGATGTGGTGCAAAAGACCTCAAGCTGCATCCAGGTTCTCCACTACAGCCCCAGGGAGGCACAGTCCCATATGTGCCAGGGCTGCCTGCAGGGGTGCTCCGGGCCCATCTGCCTTGGAAGCCAAGTCCTCGGAGTGAAGCATCGGGGTTAAGAAGTCAGCCAGACATGCTGTCCACTTGGTAAGATTAGTCCCTGCTAAAGTATTTCTTAATCCTAGGTGCAATTGAGATAATCTAAGCACAGATTAACCAGGTCCATCTGGAGTTAAACTCCCTGCTCCCTGTTTATTTTTGGCAGCAAAGAGTACTACTGCTCCGGTGCCTCATCAGACATTTGCACACTGGAACCCACTCAGGGGAACAGCATGTGAAGATTCAGTGTAGTAGATTAGCCTTATTATACAGTTCCCAAACCCTATGGTTTTATAACAAGTTTTGAGATATGGGGTGGCATTTTGTTCCCAGGGGCCCATGTCTCAGATTTCTCTGATTGTATAAGCCATGGTTTTGCTTCCAAAAGGAAAAAAAAAACAAAAAACAAACAACAATCAACGAACAAAACAAAACCAAATCCACACAACCACACAAACACAACCAACATTTTTGGCTCTCTAAATGCAAAGAAAACAATGTCAATTTAAAACTGTCTTCAAGAAAGATCTTCCCTAGTGGTTTTATGTGGGGTAAATCAGTGAACAGATCAGGGAATGATCTCCATCAGCCTTCCATGCAGCAATATTTGAAGAGTTCCAGGGTTTGGGGAGAAAAAATACTGCTTCATTCATGAGTCTCCTTTTTACTTTCTCAGCTGAAGGCTCATGTGTGTCTGGGACTGGACGTGGGGCTGTTTCACTTTCAAGATATCCCTGCTGCACCGTCTGGATTTCTTTAAGTGAATGTATCAGTGAAGGCCCATTTGGTTTGTAAAGCTTTGAGAATGTTTGTATTATACTTAGATATTACAAAAACCTGCTTTGCAAAATAAAACAAACTGCCAAAATGTCATAGTCTTCCTTTAACTGAGAAAGGAAAGGAAGAGCGTAGGGAAGGAAAGAAGTTTAAAATGTTATTCTCAGGTCCTTAAAAAAGCTTAGTTTCTTCTTTTTTTAAGAAGAAACATCTAATTTTCAGTCTCTCAAACATTTCAGGATCACTGAAGGTAGCAAGAGCACCGCAGCAATGACGCACAGTACTGCATTTTGATACATCCCTTTGTTATCTCCAATATAAGATGCTTTGCATTTTTGCTGAAATTTAACTTTCTCACAGGTGCACATAGCTCAGGCATACACATATACCAGTGTGTCCTCATGGAAATCATATCCTGTGAGGAAAAGCTGGGTGCAGGAATCTCACAGAACTGCTGGCAGCCTGGGCAGCCAAAGGGCCCGTGACAAGGGGTGGCACTGGGTGCTGGGAGCATTCCTTGGATGGGGGTTGCAGAATGCCCTCTCCAGCCTCACTAGGTGTGCAAACCACAGGCTCTGGGAGGGGACTTTCTTAGGAGATACGGGACAGCTCTGTCCTCCCTTCAAAGCAGGACCCTGCCTGGGGAAGACAGCGGGGGCAGGAGTGGGTGCTGACTGTCCCCAAGAGATACCCATGCACCTCATGTCTAACCCAATAGGAGCCTCATCCTGCCCCATTGCAGTGGCTTCCTGCTGCTGGCAGCCTTCCAGGCCTGTTTTATTGCTTCAGGCTTAATTTCTCACAGCAACAGGCCAGCTGGATGAGCACACACCTCACTGTAAAATCTCTGTGCTGCATCCCTGAAACTTCTGCCTATGTTTTAAAAACAGGGACAGGTTAAAGCGATTGATTTAGACTGCAAGATGATTGATCAAATGACCTTTTTTCCCAATTACTGCCCTTCCTAGAGACCTGTTGTATCTACGCTGCAAATAGCTCCAATGAGATCAAACAGCCATGCCACGCACGCTGTGCAAATGCTGCACACCTCAAATTTGTAATGCCTTTAACCAGCCCTCTTAAGCAAAGGGCTGGAATTAGGCACACGCTGTTGCCAGAGGTTTTTGCCACCATGAGAGCCTCTTATGTGCCAGCAACGCTCCACAGCATCCCGAACGTGGAGCTGCCAGTCCCAGGGCAGCTACAGGGAGGAGGGAGAATTGCTGCTGACCTGCCCTTCCCCCCTCTATCCTGCTTCTTTGGGGTGCATGCATCTGATCCAGGGGAAAAAAACTCATGAGTTTCCCAGGTGGTGCCTTTATCCCCCATGGGGAGCGCAGGGCTGTGGAGCGTGGTTATTAACCAGACAGTCCTGAAGGACACTTTAAAATAAATTAAGAGGGCTGTTCCGCTCCTGCAGCTGATTACAAGCATGTATTTTTTCTTTTTTTCTTTTCTTCCCAGAGAGTGGAAAAGAATGCTTGGAAAAAATTCTCTCATTTTCCCTTTTTGCCAGATCAGGCCTCTGTGTAATAACAAAACCACAGGGCTCACCGCTCACTGCTCTCTTTGGGACAGCCAGGCTAAGCAAAAGTGTGTAAATCTGTGGGAGGCCCTGGGCCAGAGCACAGCTGTCCTGACATGCTATCCATCCCTCCTGCCTCCCCACTGCAGCCTTAGCATCTGAAACGCAGGACACATGCAGATCTGGAGGCAAGCCCTGGTGGGAAGGAGAGCCACACCAAGTCCTGTGGGTCACCATTTACCATTTCAGCCCAGAGCAGATCTCTCATAAGCCACCTTTTTGGTGAGAAGCTTATCTAGAGCAAACAGCTGAATTTAGCCCTGAACTTTCGATCTTGACTTTTAGCCTCAGCAAGCCTATACGCTTCCTTGAAATTATACACGCTAGATTTCAGCTCCCCCACTACAACAGCTCCACCATACCCTTAAAAGGGACCTGCATGGCTGTGCATGACAGCAGCATTCAGCAATGCCCTTGATTTCACAGCCAGCCCTGTGAGTTAGACAGGCCCCCGGCCGGGGAAAGCCTTCGATTACTGACAGTGGGGCTCCAGCGGGAAGGGAGCCTGGATTTTACACTTCCAGCGATAACACATTTCAAGGTAATATCACACAGAAGTGGATTATAGCCCTGGCACTTTGCTATGCGGGCTTTTGGAAATTTGTTTTCAGTGCATAGAGGCAGCTAGAAGTGTTCTTTTTCGCTGCATGAAAGATGTGCTCAGTAATAGTCTTCCTACTGCTGGACAAGCTGACTGCGTTGGGGTTGTCAGCGGCATGACAGACTAGCCAGGAAGTGGTTTGCTAATCAGTTTTCCTAGCATCAAATCAGCATCTGCTATATATGATCAAGGAAAATTGAGGAATCTCAGTAGGTTTGCAATATTGCTTAGTTGGCCATGAAATATGGGTGGTTCTGAGAGGAATGGCTTATTTCTTGCTCACGAAGATAAAGCAACTTTGGCTAACGATGAAGCATGGCTGCATGATGAAGCCAGCTAATAGCTCTGATGAGGGCAGATACACAGCAGCATCCCGGCAGAAGGGAAGGGAGGCATCAACAGCTTTGCAAATAAGACATTATTAATATGGTTGAACTATAGAGGGCAGAAGGGATTTCTTTCTTCTCTGTCGCTCCAAAAGCAATATTCAGAAAATGTCTAGGTTCCCACGTTTGGCCAAGAAATCAAATTCTTAGACATTTAACTCGATGTTTTCTAGCTTGATTTTTGTTCCCTAGTACACAATATGGGTTTTCCTGGGCAAGGTGGTTGTCAGGAGTTGGGCTGAGGAAACCACTCTCCTGGCCAAGGGTGGATAAACAGTATTTAAACAGAGCCAAACCCCACTTTTGCAAATTACTTGTGGCTCTACTTGCCCACATCACTCCTGACACTAGGGTCTGAGTTCTGCAGGCTCTCTTATCACTTCTGAAAATGTATCCTCTTCACATGCCTAAACAGATCTTTAGCACTCCCCTGTTTAGACATTTGCCACAGCAACAAGAAGTTCCTGGGGTCAGCGTGAAGTGGCACAATTTTTCAGTGTTCATGGAAGCCAAGGGTTTCACAGCAGCTGCGGTCAGGCTGTGCATCCTGGATGCAGAGCAGGTATTCGCGCTACCAAGCATCCCCCAGCCCACTGCAGCAATGGGGGCACCTGGCTCGCTCACAGGTTTTCCTCACCAAAGTGCTTTCTGGGTCTCTGCTTTGGCAAGACAACTGCAGTGGCAGAAGGAAATAATTTGCTTCCTTCCTCCCCTCTTTCCCCAGAACTAGCATCCCGCCTGAAGAGTGAAAAAAAAAATAATCTCAGAGCTTCCCCTGCCCCTCTGTACAGCCTAGGTCTGAGGGAACCACTGTGTGATGCTGGGGCTGCACACAGGGACAATGCTCCCAGGGCTGGCAATCTGATGGCTCAGAATGGCAGGGGCAGGCTAGTTTTTCTGGCCCTTATGAGATCTTTAGGCTGCCCACAGGCCGGTCAGTTTAGATCAACACCAAAAAGGACAAACCTGTGCCCAAGACTGCAGCGCATAAGCCCTTTTTATGTAACAGCCCTGCGATATAAGCGGCAGCCACGGATTTATGCTGTCTTTGAAGTAAATTGCATCCCAGTGCACTATAGCATGAAAGTTAAGATTTACCATTGCCAGGACACTGAAGACCCCGGTGGAAGCAAGGGAATAAACAGCACGGTGCTCTTCTCCATGGTTTCTGCTGCACCTCTCGGCTTCACAGACCTTCCTCCCCTCTCCACCCCTGCTTCCACTTGCATTGTGTCGGGGAAGCAAATTGGTCACATCTGCATCCAGCCAGAGAGGAACAAATGTGCTGGCTAGGCAGCACGGAGCTTACTGAGGGGGGATGCCTCAAAGTAAAATGAAAGGCTGGCCATCAAAGGTACAAAACACACCAGCAGATGAAAGGGATTCTTTGCTTAGCTTTGGTAAGGCTACTAGGTATTGATAAAATAAAATAAAAAGCACAAGAAAACTGGGGCAGCCAGAGCAGCACATTTTTTTATTATTTTTTTTCCCCCTCCCCTTTTCCTTTGCTCTTCCTCTGTCATCAGCAGAGGGGAGGGATCGGCATCCCCCCATGCTGCGGCAGGCACTGTTTATCTTCACTCCTCAGGACGCTGCCATTAGCAGGGCTTCAGTGTGCTGTGATGCTTCATCATTAGGTGGAGGTGCTTGATCTGGCTGGAGAAGAAATGAGCTGTTCCCCCCAAAGAAATCCTTGCATTTCATGGCCAGCTGAGCAAATATTTTGAAATAATCCAGCTCTGCAATTTCAACGGTCAGATAAAACAAAGGAGGATCTTTTACAAAAGGGCTGAATTCTTCCCTTCGGTCTCTGGCAACCCCACAGACATCGATAGCAGTAATAGGGAACCGAGCTCAGCACAGCAGGGAAGCACATGCATAAGTCCCATGGAAAATCCCTGCGGTCTTTACAGTTAATCATGTCCAGTTAATCATGTCCAGAGGTGGACGAGCGCTCAGCTGATGTGCTGAATCATGACACACAGGCAATTACCCTAAATCAGAGCTGTATCTTCCAGTCCCAAAAGGCTCCATTATGCTTCAACAACTCCTGAAGGGAAGGCAAAAATCTCAAGCGGCAGCACTGCGGTGTAGGGGAGGATGAAACAGCCAGGTGTTCCTCTGTTGCCTCCCCAGCATTTTCTAACCTTGTGAAAAGTTCTGGCAGCTCTTTAAATCCAGGCTGATGAGATTTACAGCTCAAGACCCTCCAGGCAGTTTGCTGAGTTTGCTGTGGGTTTCTCCCAGCCGGCTGCACCAGGGCCCACAGACAAGGTTTCACGGGGGCTGAGACTTATGGGCCGGGCAGTGCCTGGCCTCTTTTTACTCTCTGACTGCAAATATATGTCCTCCCCTCTTCTAAGCATCCTGGCCCCCTGCTGAGGCACTGTGCTGAAGTGAAGCCTTCTTGCCACCCTTTCATTGCCTGGGCAGAGTGTCAGAGGGATGCTCTCCTATGCACACTGACAGAGATCCAAAAGGAGTTGCTGCCTGCTGGGAATAGTCCTAACCCTGCCCTGTGCCACCAGCAGCAGCTCAGGCAGTCACCAGGGATTCAGTCTTCAGGACACCCCAGCTTGTGCTGGCTCGACATCAACGAGGAAAAGGCCCCTGAGGAAGGATGCTCATTAGCTGCAGTATCTCTCCTGATGGCCAGGTTCCCATGGCTGCACAGCCCAGACCTCGACGAGCTCAGTTCACCTGCCCGGGGGCAGCAGCACTTCGATCGCCTCTGGGCGTTCAGCTCAGCAGGATCCCTCACTGCTCCGCTCCGACTGGAAGCATTTTCCAGCCTGCTGCTCACTAGGAAAAGAGGAATACCCCCAAAATGAGAGGTTTTGTGGGGATCAACATCTGGGCAAAGGGAAAGAAAATTCCTTCCCATTCTGGTTACACTGCCCCAAAACAGGCACTCCTATCCCGGGAACAGCTTTGGCATCCATTTATAGGATTATAATATAATCACACATTAAGACATAAGCTAAGCCCTATTTTTCATGTGTGCACAGGGGGAAAAGCAAGGCAGAAGGAGGGCCTGTGTAGTCTTGTTTAGAAGCCAAAGACTAATGTGCCCAGCAAAGCAAAATTAACCTAAATACCATTATTATGCAGGGAAAAAAATCTGCCAGAGAATGTCATTTCACCAGCAATATCCTGCAGTTTTCCACCGGTGAGAGTTCGAGAGGTGGCATGGTAACAGAGTACATCAGGGCAGGCATTTGACTGGAAGCATTAAATACCTCAGAAAGGTGAATGGCCAAGGTCTTCCCGATAATTAAAATGTGTGCAGTCTTCATAGACCAAGGAAGAGACAGAGCTATTGTTTAAACAGGTAATTAGAGCTGTATTTTAAGCAAACTCGAGGTGGTAACGAGCTGTCTCAGATGGGAAAAGCAGCTCTCCTGCTCCTGCTTCCAGCATGAATAACTGTTTCCCCACACACACACTGCTGGGGTACAGCCACGGTGCTCCCAGCCCCACTCCTCCATGAGTGTGTCTAGTAGGGAAAAAAAAAAATAATCCTATTTGATTTCACATTTTTCACTCCCTGTCTCCTTCCTTCTGCATTCAGGTTCAAGAGAATTGGCTGAGCCACTTTTTTTTATTAGAGCGGCAGCAGGAAAAAAAAAAAAAAGGGACCCAGTCAAGTCCCAAGGGACAGGAGGAAATAGCATGAGCCAGCAATTGCTCTCTCTCACACACAGGCTCCTCATCCACACAGGAATAGAGAAAGGGCAGTGATCTTCTGGAGCTGCTGTAGAGGCAAAATCAGCCACTTCCACCCCACAACACAACCCCAGGAGACTGTAAAGTATTCTCGAGAGCCAAGCCCATGTGAAGTAGCCCTGAGGATGTGCCATAATCTCTTTTTGGACAGCCAGGGATGCACATTCTTCTGCTGGGGGTTCCACATTGTAGCTATGCAGGGAGAGACTTAAACCCTCCTTGGTGCTGAGGATGGGATCAGGGAGCTGTGAGCCCCCAGCTCTGCCTCCTGCCACGGCCTAATCCCTTCCTCACCTCAGTCTGGCTGCTGGCTCCTGATCAGGTTTCCACATTAGCTGGAGGGAGGAGATGCCAGCTTCTGATTAACCCCCTTTTACGCAAAACCAGAGAAAACAATCAGACCTGGGGGAAGGCAAAGAGGCACCTTTGCACCATCAACACTGTCTTCCATGAAAAAGAAATAAGGGCTAGACATCAGCGATGAGGAAATAGGAGAGTACAAAGAACTGCACTCACTCGGCTGCCTGGCTTTGCAGCCCACATTATCTGGGTTGCTCTGACAGGCCAATTAAAAAAAAAGAAAAAAAAGTCTAAACCAAACCAGATCAGACAGCAAAAGGCTTTGGAAGAAGCCTGAAAACTAGGCTTGTGGGAAGCAGCAGGCTGGGGGCACGTTGCTCTGTCATAGTGCACGGTGAGACAGAAGCCCCTGGAAAGCAAAGATCAGGGAACATCCCACAGCTGTGTGCTGGCCACAGTGACAGTCTTACACTCTGGTTTGTCTGCAGTCTAGCTTTAGAAGTCAGGGCCAGAGTTTTTTATGGAAAACTCAGGATATTCGATGTGCATTTTGCTCCAGAAAAGATTGATGCCAGTGAGCATGGATGTCAGCCTGCTTTGAAGCTGGCTCCTCTCACCCCTTTGGGAGTAGAGCTGGAAAACAAGGCACAACACAGTGAAGGATATCCTGTCCCCCTGAACAAGTCACCACACTCAGAGTCATCTTTTTGACAGTCAAGGGGGGCTTTGGCCTGGTCCCTGAAGTAGACTTGCTTACATTTTTTCTTAAATATCATGTTAAGTTGTAATAACGATGGTAAACTTCAATATGCAGAAATCTTTCTCATTTCCGCTAGAAAGGGTGGGAAAGAAGATGAATGAGAATATCTTACTGCTGGTTTTGACTGCCCACACACACAGTGACACATGAGTTTCAGAAATTATTTCTTGTGAGTCTCGGGATATCAGAAAGTTTTGTTGCATCTCCAGCTCCTTGCATCCTGTGATGATGTGAAACTGCTGCTGCTCTCTTGTCTTCTCTATTCCTTCTTCCTGCAAGAACACTGTTAAACGCTAATGATGGAGGGAAAGCAAAAGGGAAAAAAAACAAACCTCATCTATATGTTCTTTTAGGAACAATTAAGGTCAGATTTGCTGTCCTCCATGTCTAGAGGCGCTCAGCACTGCTCACCCGCCAGGGCTGTTTTCAGGGCACTGGTAGGACCTGCAGTGCAGGTGAGAGACGGCAGTGCTCTAGCTACTTCCACAGCGAGGAGCAGGAGAGGATGGGAGGTTAGCCCCAGACTGGAGAAAACCCCCCCTCCTGTCTACTTGACTAAAACATCCCTCCAGGAGCTGTTTCACAGCCGCCGGCGCGTCAGAAGCCGCGAGTG
>NW_009951947.1:237386-239747 GCF_000747805.2 Chaetura pelagica | reverse complement strand
TGGCTGCGGCCGCCCCTGCTCGGTAATGAATGTGATGTGACATTTACGGCTTTCTCCGCTGCGGATTTCAAATTGCTTCACAAAGGTTGCTTAATAGCACTGCCCCCTTCCTCCCTCTGCCCCCTCCCTCTTTAATATAAAAAATAAGTGACGTGCCTCCCACCGCAGGGGAGGTCGGCGGCTGAGCCGCAGCAGAGCACAAATCCCCAGCCTTTGCCTCCTGCCCTTTAGCCCGTACAAGTGCTCCTTTTTTCCAAGAAATCCAAGAATAGGAGTCATACCACGACAGCTGTTTTGAAGTCAGCAAGGACTTTTAACCAAAACAGGAGGCTTGCTTTCGGCGAGAGAGGCCTTGATTAAAGCTGTGCTGCCTCCCAGGCGCTGCGAGGGGCTGTGGGTGTTGTGGCGAGCGGAGCAGGTGCTGTGCTCCCTGCTCTGGGACCAGTTCTAGCCAAGGGCAAAGGAGCAGCACACTCATTTTGGAGAGAGCACATTCATGCTGTGTGCAGGGCAGAAAGCAACGCCTGTGGAAAGAGAGGCTGCGTTAGGAAGGCAGAGGACAGGCACAATATTCTTGCCCTTTTCTAGTCCACTTCTTGGGCTGACGCCTTTTCTCTGCAAGTTTTTTAACATCTTCTCGGAGTGCTCATGGCTCACAACAGATGGCACTCTGTTTCCTCTCGGGGGGGAAAATTAGGTGAGGGGTTAGTCACAGGGACTTTTGTGCAGATATGCACTCACAACAGGCACATAAACGTATCAGGCTCTCAAAAGCCATCCCAGCAAGTTCGCCCCACCCGGCTGGACCTTTTATCTGCCATGACATCATCTGTTGACATGGCAGGCATCCCCCAGACAGCAAACAAACTGTGGCTGCCTCCCAGGCGCGGCGAGGGGCTGTGGGTGTTGTGGCGAGCGGAGCAGGTGCTGTGCTCCCTGCTCTGGGACCAGTTCTAGCCAAGGGCAAAGGAGCAGCACACTCATTTTGGAGAGAGCACATTCATGCTGTGTGCAGGGCAGAAAGCAACGCCTGTGGAAAGAGAGGCTGCGTTAGGAAGGCAGAGGACAGGCACAATATTCTTGCCCTTTTCTAGTTCACTTCTTGGGCTGACGCCTTTTCTCTGCAAGTTTTTTAGCATCTTCTCGGAGTGCTCATGGCTCACAACAGGTGGCACTCTGTTTCCTCTCGGGGGGGGGAAAATTAGGTGAGGGGTTAGTAACAGGGACTTTTGTGTAGATATGCACTCACAACAGGCACATAAACGTATCAGGCTCTCAAAAGCCGTCCCAGCAAGTTCGCCCCACCCGGCTGGACCTTTTATCTGCCATGACATCATCTGTTGACATGGCAGGCATCCCCCAGACAGCAAACAAACTGTGGCACCCCAGCTGCAGAGCTCTCCAGGAGCTCCAGGGGAACCTCCAGCAGTCCTGGCTTCAGGCCACTGTATCTGCAGGTGATAAGGCTTGAGACCCAGAACTTGCCTTAACGTTCTCACTGCAGCTCCCACTCGGAGGAGCTTGTGCTCCCCATCAGTTGGCACCTCCTGAGGGCTAGTGGCCCCTGCCAGAGAGGGGAGAGGGAGACCCGACCGGGCTAGGTCACTCTCCACCGGGCCAGGCAAGAGGGGCCCAGCCAGATGGAGCCAGGAGAAAGCACTACCAAGTTGTTGGCCAACTTAGGATATGATGTTGGCTTCACAGGAAGCTACTTGGCTGCCGCTCCCTGAATCAAGATTCAGTGATGCCAGGAGACAGGCATCACTGAGGAAACTGAAAGCAAAAAATGGCAGAGTAGATGGCAACTCGACATTAATTCATTTTTACCATATGTCTGACTATTCATTACACTCTTCCATTCTGTTCTACAAGACTCCTGGGGGTCTTTCATACCATTTTATGGCTAGCAGGGTTCCTCTCTGCTTATGGTACTGTGTTACCATGCTCCCAGGCTAATGGCTCGTGAGGTCCTGCAGCAGGCATAACCCCATCCCGTGCACAGCCACGGGCAATAATGTGCTCTGGCACTCGCAGCCCATCCCCGGCACACCGTGGGCCTGCCAGGTCACCTGGCGCAGGGGACTGTCCCCTGGAAGTGCGGGCAGGCGGGTGACACCTGCTACAAACACGCTCTGGCACCTGCCAGAAGACCCCCACTGAGAAGCAACGGCGGTTTTTTACAGCTTTGCAAATTATCCTGTATTCCTCTGCGGTCTCCCTCCAGAGTGTGTTCCTGGCACAGGACCAAGCCCCGGCTCCAGCAGCAAGCGTGAGTCATCCTGGCAGGCAGCGGGCCGGGAGTGCGAGGATTGCCCAGGCTGGGAAGCGAGCGCGGCGGCTTCTCCGTGCGTGCTGGCTGCA
>NW_009951947.1:233810-235742 GCF_000747805.2 Chaetura pelagica | reverse complement strand
GCATTCTGGGGGTGGCTGGGTGGGGTCCACAGCAGCTGTTTCTCCTTGTCGGTAGGAGGGTTGCATTAGCGACCCCCTTGCCTGGATCCAGCTGTTCTAGCCCCCTGTATGCCCTCGCAGCTTCCCACCCGCGCTCCCGCCACATGCACGTGAAGCAGCAGCGAGCTGCCTACATGGCTGCCCACACTCTGCCCACTGTTTCTCTGAGGTTCTGCCCAGAATCTGAGCAGGGCCCTGTCTCCTTCAGGCTGCAAGCCTTGGATCAGCTTCTTGTGGATCAGCTCCCCTGAGGAACTTCAAGGGAATCAGAGCGCATCCGGCACAGGGAGGTGCAGGGGTCTCTCTGGATGTCAATAAGAAAGACACAACAGCAGGTAGCATAATAATAAAATTGTTTTATTAATAAGATAAAATGAGAAGAGGAATACAGACAGAGAGTAAATCCTAAGTCCCTTCAGATGCTGGGAACCCAACTTAGGCTCCCCACTGGATGGCTTCCAGATGAACAGCCGCAGCACAGACAGCAGCTCCCATCACTGAAGGGCTGGATCTCCTTACCATATGGTGCCACCTTCTAATCCCATGCGACAAACAGAATCATATATCTTCTTCTGACAGGTAGGGACATTCTCTCTTTCAGAATGTCTGCCAGAGCACAACACCAATGGCACAAGGCATCTGCACATGTTCCCTTACTTTACACTGTGTACATGGGCTTGCAGCCCCCCCAGTACAGGGTCCAGTAGAGCAGACACAGTTTGCCTAATGTCACTAGCTTCTCAAACAGTGTCTCCCACAAGGCTTCCAATAGTACGAAGACCCTTATTTTTCTTTCTGTCAGACATGTCCTTTCCCTCTGAGTTTTTGTGCCTGCTAGTGACCACAGACTGACACCAAATCAATGGAGTTGCTGTCATTGCTTTCCCCAAGGGGACTTGCAACTAAAATAATCAGAGTTGTTCTGCCTAAAAAACTGGGGCAAATTTTGCCTTCAAAACCAGTTTTATTTCATCCCTTAAACTAGAGCACCAAAACGTTCCGTATGTCTTTTAAGGGGTGCTACATAGATATACTTGCAGAAGGACTAGCGCGGACTCAGTACAACAAACAGTCAGGCATACACATTTCCTTATCACCCCAGGGATGCTAAGATTGTGTCTGATGTAAATGACCATTCACCAACAACTGCATCAAGACAATCAAACCTTCCTACGTCTGCTTCATTTGCCATCAGGGACAAAATACAGCTCCCTTTGGTCTGACACTTCTCAGATCTGGAGAGGAGCACCGGAGCAGCTGTATGGGAGAAATCCGAGAGGCTGTGCAGGGAGATCTGATTCCCAGTCCCATGGCTGCAAACCATTCAAAGCCTAAATGCAGGGGCTCAAGGGGAAAACTGATGCTTTTAGTGCTTGTCCATCCCTATGGTCACTCAGTAACCCACTCCTGGAAGACTTCTCATATTCTGCTTCTGCTGCTCTGAAATCTCTAGTCCCTAGTAGCTGCACTCCTTCATGGCCAGTTTTCCAAAGACTCAGTGTTTTGCTGCAGACCTGCTTTCATCTGAGAACCCCATTCTGTACCAAATCAGGAACTGGGACAGGGATGAAGGGAGAGAAGTATTTTTAAAGCAGTATTTATATAAGCACACAGATGCAGTCTTCTGTGGCACTAGGACAAACTCCAAAAAAAGGGGAAAGAGGTTGCAGATATTGCCCCTCCTTGGCTTGGGAACCCAGAGGCAGATTTTCCCCTGTGCTGTGTTTGATTTTTGCGATATTGCCTCCATATACCAGTTAGACGAGCTAATTTTTTTTTTCTGCTGTGGGAAAGGCAATGTCCCTGTTGAATGCTTCAAGAGCATGACCCTTGTTGTCTTTTTCCCCCTTGCACTCATCTCCCGCGCAGCTCCTTGCGGCTCGGGTGCCTGGT
>NW_009951947.1:227055-233774 GCF_000747805.2 Chaetura pelagica | reverse complement strand
CCCCCCCAGCCAGCAGCCCTTCCTGCCAGAGCCAGGAAATCACGGATGCAGCTCGTGGGGCTTGGGAAGCTGGCTGCTGCAGACAGCGAGGCAGGGCTCTCCCCACCTTTCCTGCCGGTGGGATGAGAGATGCTCATCCGCCCCAGGAGGGGTTCACTGATCCAGCGTTCTCCCTTTTCCGGTTTGCAAAATGTTCATCAGCAGCTTGCAACCATCTCACGTTTATTTAATGCAACGAATGAGTCTCACCGAGAGGCCCTGTGAAAATTCCACCTCTAAATCAGTATTTGTGTTCATATTGGCACATTTCCTACGAAATCTGAAATCGTTTATGCTGCTTTGTTGGCTACCTGCTACAGCTAATTAACAACACAAATTAGAATGAAATAATCCCAAATTCAGTTTTTGGAAAAGCACCCAGCTTTTATCCATGAGACTAGAAGATATCAAATCATATACACAGCATGATGTGTATGACACATATGATACATATGTGTGTGATGCATATACACCAAATACAAACCTAAGCAATCAGATATAAGAGCTTACTGACTTTAATCCACTTCGAGTCATTGTTCAAACTACTTGGGAGACAAACATGCATTCAGCATCCACAATTCCTCAGCTGATGCGACATAGAAAGCTCCTAAAATAAATTATTACTACATTCTTACCAAACAGATATACAAAAAAGAGTGGGTTAGAGAAGCATCCACATGAACCCAAATAGCCACCAACAATATAGGAAAGGATCACATCACTTACTTCTGCTGGTGGAGTAGTGGTAGTAAGACTAACTAACAAACATTTGAGTGGGGCTTTCACAAAAGGTCTCTTCCCAAGGAAAACTCCTGCTCCTGGAGGAGCCATTGTGGAGCAGCCCCGAAGCCAGCCAGGGGATTTGGAAGAAGACATCGTGCCTACCTGCAGACAAAGCTCGTGCCAGCAAGAGGGAGACCTGTAGTCCCCACAGAAGACCTTACCAGCGGAAAGCAGAGCACCTAAGGAAGGGCCAGGAGGGTGGGATACAGTGACCAGCACACTACAGTGCTGGGACAGGCTCTGTATTAAAAGTGTCTCTGACAGTTCCTTGGAAACGCCTGAGAACGGAAAGCATCAACGAAATAAAGCTGTTGCCAGCTGGAGGAACAATAGGCAAGCCGGAGCTATCTTTAGCTCACAGGATTAAATTCAAATTGCAAATGCAAAGGCCTCCCTGGAAGAAAAGGCCTTCCCACACTAGCGAGTGCCAGGGTAGGTACACAGCACAGCCCCGCACTGGTGAGCATCCGCAGCCCCTCTGTCAGCCCCTGTCACACCCTGTCCGAAGGAAGGGTAAAAGGGGAGGCAGAGGGGAGGTGAGCCCATCTCTGCTTGATTGCAGCCCTCCTAAAAGACCAAATTTTTTCCTGGGAGGGATGCTTCTCAGAGGGTGCCATGCCTCAGCAGCAGCCCCGCAGGCTCCGTCTAGCTGCAGCCACACAGTCCTCAGAAGGGGACAATTTTTCTTGCTTCTTGTTCAGGTATGCAGGAGCAGGCAGAAGCTGGATGTATAAGCTGTCAGCAACATCTCCTGCAAAGTTGCCAAGGGACTTATGGCTCCAGGACAGCAGCATGGGGCCTGGTTCATAGATGATTCTGAATTTTATGACAGATGGTAAAAACTGACCCAGTATACCACTTCCTCTGACACTGCCAGACTGGGTGGTAGCTCATGCCTCTTCACTGTACGGGCTCCTGAGGGTTTCTCTAGAGCAGCAGAGGAATGCAAGTCCTTAGCAGCAGTTTGCAAGCTCTGCCCCTTCACTAGAAAAGCTGTGCAAACTGAACATTGAAAAACAGTTCAGTGTGGCTCTGTGGCAACCAGGACTTGGAGAAGGACTGTCAGGAAGGCATCCTGGCTGCCACCCTCTGAAAGGGTTGATGTGCAAGCCTATACCAGATAATACAGCTTGTTTAGGTTGCATTAAGGTACACATTGCCTTTCCTTTAAAACACTTTCAGATGTTGTCTTAAAGCACTGTCTCACTTTAAGGTGTTAGCCAGAGTGTGCTAGCAAACTGGCTGACAGCTTATTTAGGTCTGATAGCACACATCAGGCTGGCTGAGCATGGGGTGCATCTGCACCATGCCCTTCAGATAGCTAAGCTCCCTCTCAGCCAGCCCCAGCAGCTCCCGGCCCCAGCAGAGCTCTGGGCTACCTGACTTAACTCCTTTATAGCTGCACCCGCAGGGCTGCAGGAGGCAGGGCTGGCTCCTGCTTGCACAGCAGTTTGTGCTCTGCTAAGGAGGTGCTGAGGCACCGCGGCCCCACATAAAGAGACTTTTCGACTGGTTCCTTCAGTACCAAACCAGAAAAAAAAACAACAACAAGCTGCAAGTCAGGGATCACAGGCATGTCAAGGAGAGAGCTGGGGAGGCTGTTGCCTGATAACTTGCTTAATGAATTGCAGGTTTCTAAGCTGGCTCCTTCAGCTGGGGAAATCCAACAAACACCTCACACCTGAGCACTAGGAAATCGGTTTAATGGTCTCAATGCCTGTAATGAAACACCATCGAGGAGCAGAGGTCTCAGCTCTCACCTCTGTCTGCAGTTTTCATGTTATAAAAAAACAACTTCTGAGTCCACCACAGTGTTGTTTTAGAGTCACAACAATGACTTTTAATGACAGCGCAAGTGACAGTCACAGAAGATCAGGCATCTAGCAGCCCAGCTAGGGCTTTGTGCAAAGCCTGCCAGCAGCACACTGATTTGTAACTCCGTGCTGCAGTCATCTGCATCCTTATGTTTGTTTTGTTTTTAAGCAGGCACTTGGTGGTATCTGAGGGTGATATTCAGCCGGAATGCGCGTGAAAAGAAGGGCTCCAACAAGTGGCTGAGCTCTTTTAGGAGCAAAAAACAGCAATTGCTGCTGGCTGTTTAGGTGCCAGATCCAGAGCTGGGGGAGAAGGCAGGGAAAGCTGTGCCTCCGCCCCAGCCCTGCTCACAGTAGAAGGGAGGGGAGGTGACCCTGCCTGAGGCCAGGCAAGCTGCAGCAGTTGCTGACGCAGCCTCCGTCTTTGGGCCGCCAAGGCAGGTGTTCCAGCGCTCAGGGGGTTAACAGGGAAGTTATAACTTCAGCTGGTAAAAATTCATGAGGTGTAAAATACAAATTGCACGTGGTGGATGAGCTGTCTTTAAAGGTTATGTATTGCTTTCCCCCCACCCCAAGCTCTGGTTCAAACCCTCTGTTGGCACCAGCTAATTAGGGCTCACCAAAGGGGGAGGCAGCACAGCCTTGGTGGAGCAGCACAGGTTAGGCAAGGGGTCAGCCAGGGTCTGTCCAGACCATATTTATAGATGTTTGGCTAGAGGAAGTCAGGAAAACCCAAGTCCTATGCCTACATGAATCTACAGATCAGAATTATGCACTTTTTCTAATTTCTTCCTCTTTTCAGCCTTCTCAGTTTGAAAAATACGTATTTCTGCCTTTGAAGTTTATGCTCTTCTGTTTGATTAACCCCACACCTCAATTTAAGTAATTTTCCTATTTAAAAAAAAACAACAAACAACCTCCAACAAATCATTTTTAAATAGTTCCCACAACAGTAAAGGTTTTGTTGGGTTTTTTTCCTAACAATTAACTCCAACCTCATTTTTTATGTGCACCGTATGACTTGGCACACAAATGCTTTCCAGAACCAAGATTTTTGCATTTCTTGCTCATACTGTTCTCCTCTCGCCAATACCATTACTGTCACCACCCTGGGGAGAGGGGGGAGTAAGTGGAAAAAAGGCAGGTTCTAACATCCATGTAAGTGCACCATCACCATCTATACGGGTTTCTCCATGCCCTAGGTGACCTTATGTACTTTCATCCAGAATTCAGCCCACAAGGGGATTTTACTTACATAATTCTTTCCCCACCCAAGAAAGACTTAGGGATCAGAGATTTAGCACAGAAAAAAATATGTAAATATACAGAGCAAGGAGAATGAGCATCAACTTATGCATAAGCTGACTGAATTGAACACAAACAATGATTGAGAATAGCATGGGCTGGAAGAGGAAATTTAAATATTTATCCTAAATGCTCTTTCTTTGCATTTCTTGAAATAAATTACTCCCGGCAATTGCAGACAGAGATTGTTGATTAATTCCAGCAAAGGCAGAGAGACAGGAAAAATTACTGTACATCATCTATTTCTGAGTTTCAGATGGCGCTTTTCATTTTTCTTTGTAGTCCTTGTGATTGGGCTTTTTGACTCCAGGGTGATTTGTGGGCGGTTTTGCAGAGGAGTTTGCTGCTCACGTCATATATACAGATATAGATAGCAAAGCACCATCACACCTACCGTATGAGTAGGAAGAACTTCTCATCCAGGGAGGTGGAAACACAGGCTATAACATGGCCAGAAGATACTGGGGTGAGCAGCAGAGATGCCCTGAAGAGCTAAGAGGGACCCATGCTGTGGCTGTTTGCGCCCCAGTCCCTCTCAGCCACCAGCAAAAGCAGCAAGCATTGGGAGGAGAAGCTGAGGCCAGGATGCTGCTACAGCTGGTTGAGCCGTGGCTGACAGAAATGCCCTGCAGCCACTGGCAGTCGGACATAAATTAGAGCAGTTGCAAAACCGCTTTACTTTATAGCCAGGCATTGGTCCAGCCCCAGCTGCCTCCGTGGTGGAGGAAGGTCTGAGAGCAGCCTGTCCTTCCTCACACACCTGGCCAGGGGCCACGAGCAGGCTGCCTGAGCAAAGGGGCCTCCCCATCCCGCAGGAGCGTTGCTTCTCCAATGGGCTGAAACAGGTCCCCTTGTGCTACTGGAGCAAACTACGGGCTGGTTGTGCTGCTACCTCGGGGGCTTTGGGGAGACTGCAGCAGTTTGACTGGTCTAGGCATATAACTGGGTAATATCTCAGGCAAGGCACTGTGATTGACTTGGTGTTAATTCAGTGAATGAAACTGTCCACTCAGCTATAGAAAAAGGTGCTTTGTAATTTTTTTCCAGCCTCAGGAGTCGGAGCTGATCTTTGCACACCCGCTGAAACTCAGTGAGCAGCCGTGCTGTGATGCACATAATGAAAGACTGAAACTGCTTTAAAAACGCTGCCACATGGGCTAATCCCTCTGAAACCTGGAGGAATTCTGAGCTGAGGTCTCACTTGGCTGCTCCCTCCGTGCCTTGTGCCTGCTCACTGGCTGCCAGGAGCACGCACGCATCCAGCCACAGAGCAGCGGCTGTGCTGCAGCAGGCTTGGCAGAGGCAGGCAGAGCTGCCAGAGATGCCTCTGACAGCTGCTCCCAACATAGCCCGTGTCTGCAGCCCCCACTCCCTCTATGAGGGGATATTCTCCCCTGCCGGCTCAAGATGGGGTCTCAAGCCCTTCTATGACCTGCAACAGGACCTCCCTGTGATGCCGTGTCAGCTGTGAATGCTGAGTGATGCCTTCCAAAGCAGCCAAAAACTACGGCATAAAATCAGTCCCTGTCCCCAAAACCCTGAAGACTTGGGTGGGGGCCCCTTGCAGCCCAGCTGCTGTACCAGCATGCTGGGGCTCACCCCAGGCAGGCACAGGCTGAGCGGCTCTCTCTACTGCTTCAAGTGGTGCCTGAGGGACCACAGGCCAGGTGGGATGGCAGCCATACTGAGGGTGTCACAGGGTCTACCTTCCACCTCACTCCTCAAGGCTCGGTCCAAGTGCCACAGGTTCATGCACTGCCTGCAAGGGATCTGAGCCAGAGGCTGAATTTCATTGCCATGAGGTCTGAAGCTCCAGCAGAAGACATCAGAAGGGCTCTGCAAATTTAGAAAACCAATGCAAACCAGAGGGACAGGCAACAGAGCAGGTACATTTTGCTGGCAGCTCTGCTAGCCAGCTTGTTGGTGAGTGGCAGCACACACCATAACCAAGCCAGTGGATGGCTGGAAGGGAAACAAAGCACCTTTCTTTTCTCCATTGTCACTGGGATCCCATAAAAGCCAAACTGTCACTCGCAGCCAAGGCTTTGCAGGCAGTGCCATTGTACAGAGGGGGTCTGCAGGCAGCAACACAACACACGGTAACACACATAAAATCACACGGCAATAGCTGAGACTTTGCAGTGTGAAACAGACTCCCTGTGCTCCCACAAAATGTTACTACGTCTTCGGTGAATGTTGGCATCTCACTGGTTTCTCTGTTTAAAGGCATTTCTAATGTTTCCGTCTGATCTAGTTTTCTTTCCTGTAATCAGCAAGAGTAAGACCCTGGGGTTTTCTGGAAATCCAGTCACAGACTTCTTTGCATCCATGGATACCCTGTGAGATGCAGAAGCCCACCTTGCCCACTTATACTCTCCAGGGAGGCAGCAATTCCTCGCAAAGTTGAGTACAGCACCTTGCAGAATTAAAGTCTTTTGGCTTTGGCTGGAGCTTTGAACCACCATGGGGACATTAGCAGCCTGTTAGGGCCAGAGCATTACTTTCTTCATTGTTCAGTCATTGTCTTGGTGCTTTTGATAAAGAGACAGGTAGATCAGAGAGGCAATCAACATGTGTCCGCACTGGATGCCAGCAGCATCACTGCTGTCAGAACCAGCAGCCGGTGGAGAAGATGCCTGACACAGCCTCAGAGCCAGGAGTCACTGCCTCCCCATCCATGCTCTTTTGCATCCAGCATGGCCAAGCCTGAGTACTCTTAGCACCAGGACTTAAGAGAAACAAGAGGCTATTAAACCACTAGCAGAGCCTGGGGGGAAA
>NW_009951947.1:209648-226980 GCF_000747805.2 Chaetura pelagica | reverse complement strand
GAAAGAGTCTTGCTGGTTCAAGATACACAGAGGGATTTTAAAATCCAGGCTTAGGCATAAAAAGCAAAAAAAGAGGTTGCTCAGAGGCAGCACTTTTCAAGAAACCTGCAATGTAGTGACCACCTGAGGTTAATCCAGGCAGAGTGGGTGGTAGGCATAAGGAATTACTTGATTGCAGGGGACGGAACAGCTGAATAAGGGATTTATTTGTGAGAAGGGCAGAAAAGGAGGGCTGGAGGAATAAGCAACTTGCTGGTGAGCCTTTTCACAGCAAGTGATTAACAGCAGTTTCTAATGAGCAGAGGGAGACTAAAGCTGACTACTTTTTTTAAAGCCATTTTGATAACATTGGCCCTGATGTAATAAGCTATTTGTTTGTGCCTACTGGCAGGGACAGCAAGTCCCTACTGAACATAATCCTCTAGACCCAGCGCCGTCAGCTCGTTTAGAAGTGTCAGCAACAGCGTCCAAAAGAGCCCCGGCCCCATCACAACAACCTTCCCAAGCACTATTTAAATGTGTCACACTCTTTTGTGTGTTTCTTTCTCTTTGCCCTATTCTTCTCCCTCCCCACGGAGGTGGTGGGGCTGCTTCTCAGCTCGGTGCTCCCGGGCTGGCTGGGAGGCTCAGGGCAAGCTGGCCCGTGGCCGGGGATCCCCGGATGACCTTTGGATCGTAGTCCCTGCCAGTTCACTGAGCTGCCCTTTCCAATAAGCGTCACTGCCAGCAAAAGCAGGCAGATTATTGATAGGGGACACAAGGGGGGGCAGAGGGCCAAGCAGCCAGCGGGAGGGGGAGGCAGATAAGCCTGCCCACTCTGGATATTTGAGGAGGCTTGTCCATTCCTTGGCAATGAGGGGCACTTCTAGGAAGCTGCGCTTCTCTGATAATTTTGATGAGTACACAAACTTTCTTAAAATAGCATGAAAACATCACACAACACCATAATTAAATGCAACCCGAAGAACAGGCTGAAAGCAACATTGAACTCGCAGCCCCAGCCGAGCCCTTTTGACCAGGAACACAATGCTCTTTTAAAGCCATGGATGCACTTATAAATACCACTTTCCTCCAAGCTTCTTTATTAACTCCATTTGATCCTTCGATGCCAAATCATTCCTTCTTCAAAGATACTCAGAATCGCCCACAAACTCAAAAATCTTCTCAGAGCCATGATTGTCATGGTGCTTGCAGGGAGCCTGGCATCATGGAGAGCTGCTGCTGGGTGAGGGATGCCTGGGCCAAATCCCTGGCAGGCAGAGAAACCTCTTTTATCCCTCCCTTAGGGCCATGGATGACCAGGCTGCTTGTGTTTTGCCTGAAACACCAATGCTGGGACATGCAGAAGCTGGGTGGATCTGGAGTAGATGGACACTGGAAGGGGCAGTAGATTGGTTTTATTAATTATTATTACTTATATGACTGTAATTCTTTCTCCCAGCAGTTTCTGCAGTCCTTACCTTCAGATATTGCCCCTTGTCTCTGCTCATAGCAAGGAGGTTGGATCTAGGTAAACTTTAAGGTCCCTTTAAACCTTAACCATTCTATGGTTCGATGATTCAATGATCTCTGGCAGGCAGGTGTGACAAAACTCAAAGGAGATGTAGAAGGGCACACTCAGTTTTCTTCTCTGAATTTCTGTCTGGATTTTCTGTTGCAAAACAGAAAGTCAATTGGTTGTGTGCCTCTCTGTTTAAAATCTGCTAAAGGTATGCACAATACACCGTGCCACTATCTCTGCAGTTGGATACACAGTGCCTGATTTGCCTGGAGAATTCACACATACGCTTACACATAATCCCTGCCTCTGCAAAGAATTGCAAACAGGTCCTGCTCTTGCTCCAGCTCTCTCATAGTTCCTGGTATACCCCTCCCTTCTTCAAGGGCTCCCCCTGTTTTGTCTGAGTCCCCTTTCACTTCATTCCCTGTCCTGTTGGAATGAAGAATTGCTTCTTTTCAGAGTGCTTCCAGATTCCCAGCACTGATGGATCCCAGGTCTGCAGGACCCCCATGAAAAAGGATGACTGCAAAACAACCTGCTGAGTGCTACCTTCTCTGGACAAATTGACCAAACCTGTGGCCCAGGCTCATGTCACAGCAGCAGGCAGGAGGCTTTGTGTTTTTAAAGGCAGTTTTGCTTGAAAAGTTGGTTCAGATTTCGTGCCATTTAATCACATGGCCATGGCCAGAGAGCATAGTGCAGCTGATGCCCTCCGGGGTCAAGAGACCTGGCAGGGAATTACCAACATCACTTAGAGCTGGCAGCCAGGATATAAATAGGTCTGTTCAACAGCTGCTGGGTCTCCACCCTTTTTTCCTTGTCTGAACTTCTGGTTCCTGTTAAAGTTGCAGGATTATTTGAGGTCTGGCTGGAAAGGAGCAGATGTTCTGCAAATGACACCAAAAGCCCTGCACTGCACGGGCAGCAGACCTCCCAGGGCTCCCCCCTTGCATACACCAGCTACCAGGGAGGGTTTGCAATAGGGACAGGCTCCCCTCTCCTGAAAATAAAAATTCCCACAACAAACTGTCATTAACAAAGTCCCATTCTTGTGGTAATTTTAAAAATTAGGTGGAAAAAAAACAGGCTGAAGTTACATGTTTATCCATACAGCTGTGGAGAATAATGTTGTAAAATAACAAGCAAGCTTGTTTCTCTGGCTACGCCACCCTCACTCTCAGGAAAAGATCCTCACTTCAAAGGGAAAATGTAAGCCTTCCCCCACCCCCAGCTTCCTGCATTATTTTTTTCCCCTGAAAATATTTTTACTCCACATTTCCAAAGCATTGCCCAATTAATTACTTCTAGATGGCATCTCACAGCACGGCTGAGCAATAATGAATGAATCCTTGTGGCTCACATGCTGGTGGCTGAAAAAAAAAAAAAAAATTACTTTTAATCAGCTGAATGAGCACAGGGGCAAGGCCTATTGAACTCAAACATAAGCAGAGACCCAGAGCAGCACTAAGAGCAGAGTGTGACTGCAGTCTGCTTGGTCTGGCCCGTGGCAGGAGCCTTCCCAAAACAGGTCCTTGAAGAAGAACAGGCAGGGTCCTACCTCATGCACCTTGCAGCTGTTCCTAAGCTGCTCATCAGGCAGGTGAAATGGCTTGTAAAACATTACAGTTTTCTCTCTCTCCCACTCTCTCCTTTTTAAAGCCCCATTTTTCAAGCTGAGTGATTCCAATGAAAGTAATTTTCATATGTTTCCCTTCCTCCACCAGTGCAAAGAGGCGCAGCAAAACTTCAGCTCTACCTACAAGAAACACAAAGCAAAAGTTGTGTTTTCCCTCCAGTGTCGTTGTTCCTTGTTTGTTACAAACATTTTGGGACCAGCACCCTCTTTTAATCTCCATTCAGCATTAAACAGCTACATCATCAGCACGCTCACTACCTTCTACTGCCGTTTGAATAACAAGGAGTAATAACAAGTCCCACTCCACTTTCTGGTCCTGTTTCTGAGCAGGATGGATGCAGGCTTCTCTGAAGCACAAAGCTCTTTGCTCTTAACTTCCCTTGAGGACTCTCACAATAAGATCCTTGACCTTGCTACACATTTCAAGCACCTTTCTCCTAAACCAGAACCTGCCATTGGAAAACACCTCTCACCTCTATATACCTGTCTTGCTCCTGTTACAGAGCTTTTTAAATATTTTTTTTTTAATTACTTAACAGTATACTGTGAAAGCATAATTAATTTGACAGAAACATGCCTCTCATCCAGAAAATGCTCAAAGCCCCATAAAATTCTACTTAGAAATTGCATCTTCTATAATCTGATCAGTGAAATAAAACATACTATATGGGGTTGGTAGGGATTCTATACTTGGGGTGAATGCTGTACATTCTCTTCCAAAGAAATCGCCCTTTCCTTGTTAAAACTTCAACACTATGTTAATGTTGAAGATGACCAGCTTGTGAAGACGTTGTTACATTTAACTCTTCTCAAAATTTCAGTAAACTTCTCTGTCAGGTCCAGAAAAACTTGCAGCCAGCTCCTCTGATCACTGGTGAATCACCTGGCCCACACATCAAGCATTGCCCAGGGTTGAATGCAGCATGAGAAGTTATGCAAAATTACATAGTATTGCACAGGCTGACCAAAAGCACTTCCTAGGGCAAGAGGCTGCTTCTGCCTTTTCTTTTCTTTTCTTTTCTTTTCTTTTCTTTTCTTTTCTTTTCTTTTCTTTTCTTTTCTTTTCTTTTCTTTTCTTTTCTTTTCTTTTCTTTTCTTTTCTTTTCTTTTCTTTTCTTTTCTTTTCTTCTCTTCTCTTCTCTTCTCTTCTCTTCTCTTCTCTTCTCTTTACAGAAAAGGATGAGATTCCCCTAAAACTGACCGATATAAAGCAAACCTGTGACTTTGGTGACAGACTTACACCAGCTGCTGTTAAAGTTGATATCCACCTGACAAATGATAGCTCTTCCAAAAACTACAGTCATTTTACTCCAAGAACTAGCTGTGATCTTTGCCATGTTTCTTGCACTCACTGGGAGTGATAATGCCTTGGACCTCCAGTTTGAGAAATTACTCATATTGCCTGCAAGTGTCACAATCACATTTTCATCCATAATTGTTGGTGTATAGAGGAACTTCTTGGGGCCCTTCTAGCTCACCACAGTCTATCCCTTCTGCTTTGGCCATGCTTGATGCAATACAGGGAGTACAAATGTGGTTTGATTGGATTAAGGCATTTATTTCTGTGAGGTCTGCTACTATTCACCAAGGTTTAATTAAATTTGTGACCTCCAAGTGGTCAGGGAATGTGTGTCAAGTCAGGCACATAGGAAAACTGATTCATTCTGCAAAAGCTTTGGAGGTGGACAATGCTGCTTGAATCTTTCATGATAGCAGTATCAACAGAAGGGCCACAGCATCATCAAGTATTAAGGTTTTGCTGATCCTCTGGGACAAAGGTTTGACCTAGGAAAGTTCAGGAGCCCAGGGGCAGGCAACTTGCTCTCTCTCTCCCTATCTAGTTCCTACTGCTAAGTTGGTCCAGTTACACCAGGGCAGTGAAACCCTTCGTGAAGAGACTGCAACCCGTGGCAAAACCTGTGGGGAGTTTGACACTGGAGAGCTTAGTACAGGCTCTGCCTTCCCTCACACCCCAAACCTCAGACACTGACAACTCCCTTCCCCAGAGCAGTTCCCTCCCTCACCCACTGCTCTCTGGATCTCCTGCCTGGCAACAGGCTCTGCCCTGCTCTAATGCCTTGCGGAGAAAACAAGAGGAGCAGCACAGGCCATGCTTCATGCAGATAAGGTCTCCCTGTTGCAGGAAACAGAGGCAGGGAAAACAGAAGTGTAACAGTCTGCACTGGAGAGACACAAACCAGAGCACAAAATTGGTCTTGTGGACATTGTAGCCTCAGCACCTAGCAATTTTGGTGGCATTGGGTAGGGCACACTTTGCAGATTGTAACACCACCATGCTGTAATCGCACTGACCATGAGTACTTCAAACCCTGTGGGAGCACTGGAATGAGTTTGGCAGTAACATATTCTGGTCAGCTACTTTGAAGCAGTCTCCTACTTTGGCAGCAGGTAGTCCTCCTATCTCAGCTGGAAGAAGACTCTTTGCCTGGTTTTCTAGAGGGCTGGTGGGTGACCTGCTGTTGTTCATGCCAGTGTGGCAGGGACCCCTTCAGCAACATGAATTTCACTATGGGGAGAGACAGAACAGGGATGTTGCTTCCAGAAAGACAGCGAGAAGCCTGTCCTTTCCGAGAGAGCACTTCTTTGCATGGAAGAGAGGAGACAAAGCAGACGTGTCTCAGGTGGGAAAGGAGGGAGATTGTACCCCAGCATGTTATTGTCTAAAAGAGCAGAAGGGATGTAGGTAGAGGTAGCACCTTTCTTTAAACAAAGTAGTATATCTGGGGAAAATAACCCAGCCCTTCTTCAGGTCTGAAATAGAAGCAAATTGAAATAGAGCGATTTGGTTTATGCTAATCTGCCAGACAATCTGAGAAAAATTATATCTGGCATCTGCAGGGCAGGCTGGGGGGAGGCAAGGAAGGAGGGGAACATTAACAAGGGAGAGGTGATAAGCCTGAAAGGAGGTAGCTCATCTTTCATTCCTTTCCCTCTCCTCAGGGCCCAAGGCCAGGAAGGTCCTTCCTCATGCTGAGGAGGGAAAGGCCTGCATCCTTCCCTGCCAGGCTGCAGCTCTCTCCTGGGGCAGCTCACACACGGAGGGGTGGCTTTGCCTTCAATCCAAAGAAGCAATAGGTACCTACAGAATTGAGGTAAGGGCCAAGTGAAGATGAGAAGACCTGCCTTGCCATGCAGCAGCAAGTCAGTTACTACTGGAACAGTGCAGAGGGTAAGGGAGGAGACAGGAGATTATCTGTTATAAGAGGAATGCCATGATGGTGAAGGAGAGAGGCAGAAAATAAAGAAACATCAGACCAGAGCTGGGGAGGACAAGGAATGACTGACAAAAGCACAGTGGAGGGGGATGAGAGAGAACAGAGGGAGTTGTAAATAGCTGACAGATTGGGAAATACTCTGTAGGTGGTGAAAGGAAATTATAGAAAAGAGGGCACACTTTTCTAGGAGAGAGGGAAAGATGCTGCAGCTAAGCGACAAATCATGAATAGTGAAAGGGGTGGGGGGAAGTTCCTGTGTGATGTGCTCTAGGTGACCCTGCTCTGGCAGGGGGGTTGGACTAGATGATCTTTCGAGGTCCCTTCCAACCCCTAAGATTCTGTGAGTCTGTGAAAGACACCTAAGCAATGATCCCACCAAAACAAGGGTCGTATCCGGTCTGCCACAGCAGAAGTGCTTTCTCTGTCAAAACAGAGGTCCAGAAGGAGAAGCTTAATCATCAAGAAACATCTAAAAATTCATAAACATTTTTTATTCTAAAATGAAAGGCAAGAGAACCCTGAAAACAAGCCCCGAGAGGCTCTGACTGAAGTATTTCCAAACGGGGTAGGATTGAACCATGAAGAGGACTTTTTTCCAAATGTAAATAAATATGCTGAAAATACACCACCCAGAGCAATGGCACATCCTGCAAAACAGCAAAGAACACCGTAGGTTTTCAAAACATTGTCTAATATCTGCAGGCAGCCCCTGGGCAGATTTCTTGTTCCAGCTTCTTTGAACAGCTACGGAAGAGAACCCGGGCAAATGTCATCTCATTAGAAGACATTTAGGATGTGCATCTGTCATTTAGGATGAATTAAAACCATGGAGATGAATTTGCCCACTATCCCTAGGCACACACTGAGGAACATCTCAGCAAGTTTTCATACTGATGATCTATGCTAGAGCCATTTTCTTGTTCAGAGACTCAACAACAACACCAAAATTGTCTTCAACATGGAAAAATTGTAAAATAGCCATAATTTGAGCATTTGTTGTAATATATGTGCCTCTTCTCAAGCTTTGTGTCTTTATTGGGTTGGAGTTTTTTATACCTATGACCCTAAATCTTACTGTCCTTACCCCTTAAATACAATAATCATACTTAATGGGGAGAAGGGCACTCAGCAAATGGTCCTAGAGCTTTAAGATTTCTCTTCAAGGGCATTATCAATAGTCTCTTGGCACAAGGGCTCGTGGCTTTCCTTCTGTCTGATGGTGCCCAAGTGGCTGTAGTTTAAGCAAACAGCTTAGCAAATGTATTTCTAGGCAATCATCCTCTACGCCATTCTCTGAGCACCAATGTCAGAGAAACACAGTAAGTACCCCACTGCTCAAAGGATCCAGGATATTCTCCTTTATCTTCCAAAGCCTGCAGTTTGCAGTAAATGGCCAGTGCTATTGATTCAGTACCTGCCCTTTTGCTCTCTTTGCGTTGCTGAGGTCTTCACAAGGAATCTTGGGGGAACTAGTGGTCGGGACTTTGCAGATAAGTACATTTGTGTATACCAGGGAGCCCAGTACCACCTCCTCCCAGTTAAGCAAGGAAAGCATTTCCACGACTCACAGCAGCCAGACAGTGAGCTCTGTAGTTCACATTAGCAGCATTATTGGCTTTAAGTCATAAAGAGAAGAATGGCCAAGACAGTGCTTGGTCCTCTCATCTACTGTACTACCCAATTTGCAAAGCACCTCTCCTAGGTTGCCCATGAGCTTGATCTCCTTTGCGTCCCAGGCACACGGAAAAAACTCCTTGCACAAGCAATGCCACAGTCTCCTGGGGCCATCTGTGCTGAACCTGCAGACCTTCCTTACTCTTTCAGGGGCCAGCCAGCCACTGGCCTGTTTGCCAGCTGGGCCTCCACACAGCTAGCCAGGTCTGTGGCAGATGGCTGGGTCTGCAGCCCGCATGGTAGCTGCCAGCGTCTTCCCCATGAGCAGGAGATCAGATGGACTCTCGCACGTTGCCCATCCTGGCTCTGATTCACGTTGGACAGTTCAAGGTCAGGGATGGCTGAACAGAAATCATGGAGGCAACGGTCTTTTGATCTGGTTGCTGTTGTCTTTCTTTTTCCAGTGTCGCTGCCACAGGGGCTGTCCCCAGCCAAAAAGAAGGAATTGAGATCAGGCTGTGCCTTTTGGCTTCTCATGGTTGAGCCAACCTCCCTTTCCTTTTGGTGCCTTCCATGTGCTGCTCTTGTTGCCTTTTACTAAGGCCCTTTTGCCTGGCTGAAAATTCATTCTTTACTAAACTTTCACATTAAAAGCTGCTTAATGTCAGAGGGAAGAGGGTCATCAGGACAGAATATGAGAGTCACCTCTCATGAGGTTGCTGACTTTACAGGGGTACAACACTGCCGTGTGATCCATTAGCCTCTGCTAGAGTTAGGGTACATGAGGGGCAAACATAGGCTGCAATATCATTTGTAGCCACTTGTGTTTTTTTCATCATTGTTGCTGGACAGCATTAACGCGGACCTTAATACGTTGCTTATCTGAAGTTTTCAAAGGCATGTTCGGACTTCAGCAAGGAAAGAGCACCCTGCATTTGTCCTATGTTGTGTAACATGGCATACAAGAGTTACCTCTCTCTCTGTGCCCGTCTCACATTTCATACACAGAGAAAGGAATAATGTTTAATGTCCTCCTTTTTATGTTTTAATTTCTGAGAAAGTTTGGAACTTATATTTTCCTTAGCAACCTGCTGGAGTCTGAGGCCTTCACTCTGTTCTTGCTGAATCTGCCTGAACAAAAAAAGGACCTCTTCTGAATAAAACCAAAATAAAAACTGAGTAGAGCCTTTGGGATTTACCTTATTTTTTCTATATTTCCCTATGTCTGTCTGTGTCCTTTAACTTCAATATATCTTTCCATCTGCTTGGTGTTGCAGGAACTTTTGCACTCTCTCTACATGTCCACCCAAAGGAGACCAAGGAGTCCAACCAAGCAAAAAAGCCTAGTGTTGATCATTCCTGACTGCTTTTGAGACCTCTTATACCTGTCTTGCTCATGGCTAATGTCTTAAGCCCAAACGTATTAAGGTTATCTGCAGAGATGTGGTCACCCTGTTTCTTCACCTCCTGGAAGATCAGCCTGCAATCTTGAACTGAGGAAGGCAATGGCAGCGTGTCTTCTCCTTGTATTAGCAACCCTTGCCTTCAGACTGGCTGATGCTGTGCAGGCTGGCCCTGGCAAGATCATCTCCTGTAGATGATGTTAAAAAGGGAGCAGTCATGCTCTTTTAGCTGTCCTTTATCCTGACATCTGCCAGATGCAAGGTTGCCTGTGGTGTGGTAGGTACTCTTCTGCTGGGAGATGCAATTTTGAGTACCAGCATGAGTGACAACAGTGTCCAGGCTCTTGCTGCTGATGAACACTGTCAGTGCTCCCATAAAATGATGAGTTACCTCTTCCTGGATTGGAGAAGAGAAGGCCTGTGAAAAGCATTGTTGCTTACAAGTAACTGTTCTTTCAACTTCAATGACATGTCACATCCATCCTTGAGCTCTTCCAAAAATTTCCTCCTGGGACTTTGCTTTCCCCTTAACATGGAGTGGCATGCATCAGCAAGGAGGGAGATGAAGGTCTCACCTGGCCACAGTCGTGCTGTGTGTGAGTGAAAAGGCTGGGCAGCAGGGGGGATGGGTAGGGGGGGTGGAACAGAGGGCTGTGGAGGAGTAAATAAATGCCACCCTCTGTGCGTTATGCCAGCAGGGCTTAAGAGATCTTCTATGGGCTTTTGCAAACAGGACTTCTCCTCCTCGATGGCTCAGGGCAGCGCTGTCAGTGCCACCAGCCTTGTGCCTCACCCACATCTCTCCAGCATTTCCCAAGTCGCCCCACTTCCATTTCCCTTCACAAAATGATTTTTCCCTTTTGGGGAGGAGGGGAGAAAAAGCAGAAGAGCAAGCCCAGAAAGCCCACCCGAGGGGCAGCGGGAGCAGGGGAGGCAGCAGGTGAGTGCGACAAGGGCTTTCACAACGCAGGAATTCAGGCTCTTTCCCCACATCCCCCCTCACACCCTTGTTTGAATTTCACACGCGTCCTCCCACGGCGTCGTAATTACTGAGATTACCAAATGCATCTTGTGCTTCTGTACACACCGGGCATTCAGCGGAGCTCTAATAGTTGTCATTAAGTTTTCAGGGAGGCGGGAGAAGATAGATGGAACGTGTGCACCCCGGCGCTGCGCGGAGCCCATTGATGGCTGCTGAGTAATGATTTTTTTCTAATTGGTGGAAAGCAGCGGCCCTAATGGATGGAGCCTCTTGGTGCATTTACACTGTCTCCTCCATCAATAACCCTCGCTGTGCCTGGCACGGAGGAGTTCCTGAAAGCCCCTTTGTAATAAGGGATGGCTGGGGGTTACACAAACCGCTGCCTCCCGCTGAGCCAGCGCTCTGCCAGGCACCTCCCACTTCCCTGGGCCCTGGCTTTCCAGACGGGAACACCCACAGTGGGGCCCCTCGCCTGGGGTCTCTGTGCTGGGACCACCGGCACCCCGCAGGCTCCCCGGCTGCCTGCAGAGCCTGTGCCTGGGTAGAGGAACAGCTGGGAAGCTTTGTATTGGCTTTGGTTTGAGGAAGCTTGGCTTTTTATAGGAAGCTTTGTGGTTGGGTTGGTTGTTTTTTGGGTTTTTTTTCCCTCTCATCTTTCTAAAGGGAAATCCAGGGGTCAGATGCTGACTCTTTATTGAGGCCAAAATTGTTGAGAGGTCAGGCCATGCCAAGGAGGGCTCTCAACTTGACCGGGCTGTGCAGATCAGGAGCTCACCTCAGGGAGAGGAAGCTTTGACTGCCCATTAACTGTCTTCCTGCATCATACACGCACAGGCTGCGTGTATCTTAGCCTTCACTGTCCCCCCATTTCCAACTTTCCTTTTTGAGGGGTAACAAGCAAGAAACAGTTGCAAGACAGCTCCTTAAATTCAGCCTTGCCAGTGCATTTTCAGGGGGCTGAAAGGCCAGAAGGAGACATGAGAAAAGGCATCATAGAACCTTAGAATGGTTTGGGTTGGAAAGGATCTTAAAGATCATCTAGTTTCATCTCCCCTTTATGAGCAGGGACATGTTCTACTACACCAGGTTGCTCAAAGCCCCATCCAGCCTGGCCTTGAACATTTCCAGGGAAGGGGCATCCACAGCTTCTCTGCACAACCTGTTCCAGTGTCTCAGCATCCTCACAGGAATTAATTGCTTTCTAATAGCTGACCTAAATCTTCCCTCTTTCAGTGTGAAACCATTCCTCCTTGTCCTGTCACTACATTAACTTGTAAAAAGTCTCTCCCCAGCTTTCCTGTAGCCCCTTCAGGCACTGGAAGGCTGCTATAAGGTCTCTGTGGAGCCTTCTCTTCTCCAGGCTGAAAAATCCCAACTCTCTCAGCCTATCTTCATACGAGAGGTGCTCCAGCCCTTGGATCATCTTTGTGTCCCTCCTCTGGACTATCTCCAACGATGTAATAGGAGGATGTTTTACGTTATCTCAAAAGGAAGGCTTCAACAGTGTGCCAGCTCAGCCTTCCTCTTCCCCACACATGAGAACCTTTAATTGGAAAAAAACAGAGGGGATTTCCATGGCTTGCTGAGATTTACAGATGGCAGAGACCTAGTTTCTTCACTGTTACTCTGCTTCTGGGCAGACTGAGTCCTCACAGACCACTGCAGAGCATTTCCAAATGCAAGCATGTTGTCATTGCAAACTCTAGGTAAACCTGCCCTAGTTATATAGTCCAGACCCCGATAATTCAGGGCACCTAAGTACCTTGTACTGTGTCCGCTCTCGTTGGTTTGCTAGTGAGGTTTTAATGTCTCGCTGTGTACCTGAGCTTTACCCAGCTGCACAACTCAGGCCATAGTCCAGTCTCTGTAAGGAACATTGCCGTGGGAAGGGGAAGGAGGGCTTGGGATTGCCCTGCTGACATGGCTGGCTGCAGTCAGTCCCACTACAAATGCAGACAGTCTAGATCTCCTCTGGGATTAAGGCACTTGGCATTTTCTGTTGTCCTCTCCAATCCTTGGGGTCCTCACAGCTTTTGATGATCTCTGGTCCTTCTGCCTAAGACAGAATGTGAGTTTAAGTTCTGCCCCTGGCTTGCCTTGTTTAAAAGCTAAAAACACTGAAGGGCAAGGCTCGAGGGCTGATATTGTTGGTGGGGAGATCTCGGGGGCAGGCACTGGCCTCAAAACATCAGACTGAGTCCCAGGCTTAGACCTTGGCAAGTGGATTGGCTGTTTGGGGCTGAATGGCGGAAAGTATCTCAGTATGCAGGCAGCATGATTTGTTGATTCCTTCAGGGCAGAGAGCTTAGCAAAGAGCAGGTCCCAGCATCCCTCCATCACCCCCAGTAGCCTGGGAATGTGGCTGGGGGCAAGAGGGCAATCTGGGACTCTGCAGTGGGATGCAGGTCCTTGCTTGGCATGTTACCGCTGGAAAGCATCTCCAGGGATGGATGTCAGCAGAAGCTATTGCTACACTGTTGGGTACACACCTTAGTTTCAGTCAAAGAAATGTCAGCTAAAGGGGTTGTAGAAGAAATATGTTTTGCTTGGTTCATGCCACAGCAAGGGAGAGACCACTGAATTGTTTTAGGAGGTGGAAGTCTGATTCATCCTTATTGTCACTCCTGACTCTCCATCTGAGTGCAGTGAGAGATTTTCTCTCCCTTTCACGGGGGGAATCAGTTATACATAAGCTATTTTCACACTGAACAAGGAATGTCAGAGGGAGAGGGGGGCAGGTGGCCTTGATCCTCTGTTTTTCAGCAGCATCTTTATTCAGGATGGGCAGAGGTCCAGGTGAAAGGAAGGTGAATACTTTCAGGAACCGTGTCCATGCCAACGTAACATGGCCCATGGGTCATGCCTCTCCCACCCCCACTGAGATCATCCCTCAGATCCTACTGATTCCTGAGATCATGCCTGAGATCATTATGTCACAGGGTCAGCCAACTTGGTTTAGGCGCCTGGGGCTGCTCTTCCTGTGCCTGTGTGCCCAAGGTGACAGAGTTTGCACTGGGAATACAGGGTGACAGAAACCCCAGCCTGGCAAAGAAGGCACAGGCAGCACGTTAGCAGGCAGGGAGAGGATATTAAGAAAGAAGAAGGGGCCAAGGAGGCCCTTTTGTAGACTTAACAGTGATGGTGAGACAGAGGTGCAATAGCTGAAGTGTCCTGGTCAGAGCCCCACAGCAGAGGACAGCTTGTTTCCCTGCTGCTGCTGCCTTGTGAATGGGAACCTGCCACTTGCCATCAGCAGAGAGGGACTGCTTGACTGGAAACCGGAGACAGCACGATAGACCAAGGCAGGCTTACAGGAAATCTGAGTGAGAAGTTTAGAGGAAAGAGCAGGGCAAGAAGATATATTTTTTTTTCTTTTTATCATTTGTGAGGATGGTTTTAGATTCCTTTTGTAAGAAACAGGTTGCCCAGAGAATCTGTGGATGCCCCCTCCCTGGAAGTGCTCAAGGCCAGGTTGGATGGAACTTTGAGCAACCTGGTCTAGTGGGAGGTGTCCCTCTCCATACAGGGGTGTTAGAACTAGATGATCCTTAAGGTCACTTCCAACCCAAACCTTTCTGTGATTCCATGACCAGCAAGGGGGCCGGCCACTTCAGCAGGATGCTGGAGCTGGGAGCTGTGACTGGGGAGGGAGGACTGGAGCCACAGACAAGAGTCAGACCGAACCAGGGAAGATCTGGCTATGCCAGCAGCTCTGCCTAAGCGAGTAGCGGAGCCCTGCCTGTGCTGCACAGGGCTGCTGCAGGCTGCCTTTCTGCACAATGTGTAGCAGCAGGAAGAAGGTCAGAAGCCCAGTCCTGCCCAGCAGACCCTGCAGGGCCCCCCAGCACAAACAGCAGCTGCCTGAACCTGCAGCAGGGAGGACACACACCAGGTACTCAGGGCTGCTGCTAAACAGGGCTCCCCAAAGGGGAAGGCTATTAAGAAAATACCTAGATCATTAAAAGATCCTTAGCTGGCAGAGAGAAGCCAAAGCAATGCCAAAGGATAGACATTCAGGAGCACAATTTGGCCCAGCTGTCAGCCCTGACTTGTCAGTGCAGGTGGTGGCAAAGGGAAAGGATCTGCCTTGTTCACTCTCTGTCACAGCTGTGTTCACTCATCAGTGTTGCAGAAGTTAAAATAAATACATAGTTTTCCAGAGCAGGACCACATTCTACCTGTTGTATTGTTGGTGCATAGGCTAGAGCACCTCTGAGCCTCACAGCAACAGAGATCTTTGTTGTGGGACTCATTGATGGTCTTGGAACACAACTATGGGCAAGAGGAGCAGAAGATCACAGGACCCATAGTGCAGCGTGATGGCATCCAGCCCTTCATTTATGCTGCTGCTCCTTCACAAGGCAATTACTAGTACATAGCTTAGATAAATCAAACTGGAAACACTTCCATAAACTCCTGCAGCACACCCTTTCAGTGCTGGGATCCTGCCTGCCCATCTGAGAGGCAATTCAGTGCTGTGAAGCCAAGCAAGATGTCTTCTCTTTCTCATCACAATTAACTCTTATTCTTAATTTGCAGCCTTACTTAATCTAAAGGAAATAATCTTTGCTTAGGAAGCATATCTTGCTCTTTGTTCATAAAAAGCACAACCTTCTCACCTGCATTTGTCATTTCTCTCCTAGCTCTCCAGGGACTCCAGACCTGTCCTCTGCACCTTCTTTAGGTGCACCTTCACCTTCCTTCTGCACCTCACTTAGCTCGCGCTTTAGAAAAACAATGTCTGCTTTGGATCTTATTATCAGGCAAACTGGGCAAACCAGACAGACCAGCATCTTTCCAAACTGTGCCTCCGAACAAGGCTACATTCAGATAATTTCAGAAAAAATGTTTATAGTGAATAATGTGAGGATATCCATGGTTCTATTCGGGGGGGCGGGTGTGGGACTCATTGATGGTCTTGGAACACAACTATGGGCAAGAGGAGCAGAAGATCACAGGACCCATAGTGCAGCGTGATGGCATCCAGCCCTTCATTTATGCTGCTGCTCCTTCACAAGGCAATTACTAGTACATAGCTTAGATAAATCAAACTGGAAACACTTCCATAAACTCCTGCAGCACACCCTTTCAGTGCTGGGATCCTGCCTGCCCATCTGAGAGGCAATTCAGTGCTGTGAAGCCAAGCAAGATGTCTTCTCTTTCTCATCACAATTAACTCTTATTCTTAATTTGCAGCCTTACTTAATCTAAAGGAAATAATCTTTGCTTAGGAAGCATATCTTGCTCTTTGTTCATAAAAAGCACAACCTTCTCACCTGCATTTGTCATTTCTCTCCTAGCTCTCCAGGGACTCCAGACCTGTCCTCTGCACCTTCTTTAGGTGCACCTTCACCTTCCTTCTGCACCTCACTTAGCTCGCGCTTTAGAAAAACAATGTCTGCTTTGGATCTTATTATCAGGCAAACTGGGCAAACCAGACAGACCAGCATCTTTCCAAACTGTGCCTCCGAACAAGGCTACATTCAGATAATTTCAGAAAAAAATGTTTATAGTGAATAATGTGAGGATATCCATGGTTCTATTTGGGGGGGCGGGGGGGGAAGAAAAAAAAAAAAAGCCAGGAGATGTCTGAAGGAAAATTGCCACAAAGGAAAGGATAGAGGGCTCAGTTGGCTCAGTTTCCCTGACAATCAGAGTGATACATCTTGCATGAGAATTTATTTCAGTATGCATCTTCAGCACACACCAGACTCCCAGGAGGATGTTTCAGATCTTATTTCCTAACTTTCCTGGTTTGAACTGAGGGTTTCATTACTTGCCTTTTTCCTACTACACTATCATTCAGGGTCCTGCTTGTTTCTGTCCTATGTGCCTCACCTCCCCCCAGCCCCCTCACCACATCCCAGAGAGATAAAGAAATATTTAGGATGTGCTACTGACTTGCAGCTCTAGCAAACTCCTCTCTGCCCCTCTCCCAGCAGGCAACACTTGCGTCTCAGAGGCGTTACCCAGCCTGTGGCTATTTACGGCAGTCAGGAATTCAGCTTGTTTTCCCAAAGCAAGTTGTGATTATAGCTCAGGGCAAAGGCTGCCCAAGAAAAGCAGAAACATCTCTTCCATACTTTGCAGCTCTGGAAAAACCAGCTGACCTGGGCCCTCAGATAGCCTCCAGAGTCTCCTTGAACATGGTGTTAGCCTATCTTAAAAGGAGGAGAGGGATAAATATCCCTGATACTCCGCACAGTCTCTGCTCCCACTCTGTGCGGTCCCACCGGCCAAAGAACAGCAGCATCCAAGGCTCACAGCTGGTCTAGGTCTTGGCATCTCTTTCTGCTTTCTTCCTGCAGTGCTTTAATTTGACACAAGAAAGTTCCTTTATCCAAGTGCCACTTCAGTTCCATCTCACTTCTTTAAGGGTTTTTTTCAGCTGCTATAGGAATACCACTTTTTTGGAACAGGAAAAAGGTGTGTTTGATTACACATCTTGGAGCAGAAGACCAAAGTGCTATTTAATGAACTGCCACCTCTGCCAAAAGCAGCAACATCAAATCCTGTGAAATGGGCAGTCGCTGCGATGGAGAAAGCTTGAGCTGGTGTGCTGGCAGGGCGATAGCTGATCATCTCTTGGCTACTTCTGAGCCAGGTTCGAGAGCTCAGACACAGCTTCAAGCTCTGGCAGTGAGTCTCGAGTGCATGGCATTCCCGAGCATCCCAAGGGCAGCAAAGCCTCCTTGCATCAGTGCCTGCCACCCAGTCTGATGGGCAGTCGCTGCGATGGAGAAAGCTTGAGCTGGTGTGCTGGCAGGGCGATAGCTGATCATCTCTTGGCTACTTCTGAGCCAGGTTCGAGAGCTCAGACACAGCTTCAAGCTCTGGCAGTGAGTCTCGAGTGCATGGCATTCCCGAGCATCCCAAGGGCAGCAAAGCCTCCTTGCATCAGTGCCTGCCACCCAGTCTGTGAAGTGGTGCTGCATCAGCTCCAAGAGCAAGAGGGGAAAG
>NW_009951947.1:189886-209041 GCF_000747805.2 Chaetura pelagica | reverse complement strand
TTGGCAGCTGACAGCAAGAGACAGGCAGGGCAAGGGAAAAACACACAAGAGCAACACGCTAGATGCAAAGCATATTACACGCTAGATTTAAAATAAAATAGCATGCATGAGGGGTAGACATTCCACATAACGCATGACAACTCAGGCCTGCCATTCTCCTTCCAGTTCCTGGGAGCTGTGAGACTGGATCTCCTTGGGCTGCGTTGGCCATCCTGGAACAAAAGGCCGAGGAAACACTCAAATTTTATAAGCAAAGGAAGCAAGTGTCTAAACATTGACTTTCTTCATCCAGTTGAGGCAGGTGAAAGGAGAAATATCACTTCAGCAGAGAAGGGTGGCCTGTGGATGATCCTGTACAGTGGGCTCATTTTTTCTGTCTCACTTCTGACAGCTTACTTACTTCCTTTCCTCACAGGACCGTATTTCAGTCGGATTAATGCTTTTGGTAGGGCAACGGCTCTGGAGCCTGGCTGCCCCACCCCCACGGAAGCAGTGCTGGTGGTGGTGGTGCTGAACATCCCTCTCCCCCTCCACCTCACCCCCCCAGCAGCCTGGCCCTGGCACAGCACCCCCATCACCACCTCTCGCCCTGGGGGAAGTCCTTTGAATTAGCTGCTGGGGACTGGGCAATGCCATACAAGGTCCATATCTGCAATGTTGAACATCCCTCGCCCTTCAACTCCCTATCCACTCCAGTCTTATTCCTCAGAGAGGTATGCCAGCAAGGGTGGGCACACGTTTCCCACCCCCTTCCCAAGCACAGAATCTCACAGCACAGGGAATCTGGCTCTGGTCTCCCTGGTACCTAAGTGAAAACATTTTCGGCCACATGGCACTCACTCCACTGGTTTGAATTTATTTTAATGGTTCTGACAGGCCAACTTTGTACCAGCAGCTTCTTCTGCCAGATCAGATATTGTTTACCCACCCCACTTTAACTTTATGCCATGTCCAATATCGTCTCTCTGCACCGAGCTCACTTTGTGCCAGATCAGGTATCATCTGTCCTCCCTCAGAGCATAACACTGGCGTGCATTCCCCACTCAGCACTCAGGCTAATTCAGCAGAAAGTCGAGCACACGCCTGCACCTGATCCGGACCGTGTTCCTCCTGCTGAGCCGTCTGCTAGGGCACGGATCTGGCGTTCGCTGCCAGGGGAGCACAGCCTGGACATGCTCTGGCAGCAGCAGGCACACCATGGGAGCAGGCATCCAGCTGCCCCCAGCCCTGGCCAGAGCAGAGGGAGTTCCTGGCGCCTGTAAAGAGGATGCTGTGACACTGGTGAGCCACACAACAGCTGTACAGTGGCCGGCGTGTCAAGGTAGGATGGGCAGGAAGAGGAGGGGAAAAGCAGTGCTGTTCTTGCTTCAGATTAAAAGTGTGGTGAGGTAGGATGAGTTTGACCTGAGGCTGAATTCCAGCTGCTAGCACCCTTTAGCAAGGAAATAAATAAACCCAGGTTACTGTGTTTTTCCTGCTGCCTCTGCCCAGCAGAGGTAACTCAAGTTAGTCAAGCCACACTAAATAAACTATTTTTTCTTTGTTTACTTCTGATCAGGAAGCGTAAACATACCTTTTTATACAAGGAAATGTTTCAAAGGAATCCAAGGAACTGGGACCTTTCTGCATGCAAAGTAGAAAAAGAAACATATTGTCTGAGAGCAAAGTGACTCTGAATGTGGCAGTGGAGATAAAATGGGATTTTCAGCTCCTGCATGCAAGAGCAGCGTTTCTCAAAGGCAGCTTCTTTCTATTTCATCTTCTTTCTGTTTATTTTAAGTGAAGCCCTTTTTTATCTCCTGGTTTAGGTTTTAATCTTTGTACAGAACATCCTCTATGACCCTGACAGAGGAAAAGCAGCAAAGTCCTACCTCTCTGCGGATGTGTTTAGAAACACGGACTGATCAAAGCCAACACCATGTGAGCAGCAACCGAGTTGCTCCTGTTGCCGCGCGCTGCCGGGTTTGACAAACTGCATCGTTCTGTGTGTTGATCTGTGTGGGTTTCGTACGCCATGAATATTCACCGTGCATATTAAATTAACCAGGTGAGAAAATACAGGTTTGTTTTGCATGTTAACTCTGTGTTAACGCTGCCCCTAAGTGGTTAAGTTGGTTTATTGCAAGTTAATTAGCCCTCATTTCGGGCAGTTATTTATTTACTTGCCGGGGACTGTCATGTTTCTCTCTCTCCCAGCTGCGTGACCAGGCCTTGCCGCTTTCCAGTTTGTGTTTGCACCCTGCTCTGTGTGGGTTTCACAAACCCGCAGCATTGACAGTCAGCTCAGCGTGGGAAACACACCTACAGGGAAACATGGATGCCTACTATGTGTTTGTTACTCGGTCCAAGGGAGGCTGTGATCCTGTTAGCAGCCTCCTCTGCCTCAGCCCATGTGAATTAGCATTGCAAGGGGTGGTTGGTACAGCAACCTGGTGAAGTTTGAGGTTATGATGGGCTGCTCTTTGCATCTTTCCTTCTGAATTAATGGGCCACTTCACAATCATTTCATCACCCAGGCAAGCCTTTTTCCCAGAGGCTTTGATATTTATCCTCATGCTCCCATCCTTCTGTGTGGATCCACGCGACGCTCTGAGATCTCTCCTTCTGTGGCAGTTCTTGGGGTATACGTAAGTGTGATGACACCAAGCAGAGAGGCTCAAGCTTGCTGTGGGGCCCCAAGGTTGCTTCTCAGTGCCTCCCCTGCGCCTGCCCACGGGGAGAGGCAGGGCGGGGAAGGAGGGCAGCCACACGCAGCTCACTGGCTCTGAAGGGCCTCACGCTGACAGAGGGAACTTGACAAAACCTCCAACCAAGCAAGTGTAGAGATTACTGACATGCTGGGCTCCCAGGAGCCTTTTAAATTAAATCGTGCACCATGCACCTCCTTTTTTCAGTCGCTTCCCAGCTGCAGTTAGGGAGCCTGTAACTGCTCCCTAGCTTGTTTTTTAGTGACCAAACTGCCTCCTGGAGTGCATTAAGTAGGTGACCGCTGTGACTCCTTCAAAATCCAAACTTCTTCGGCTCCTCACTTTATTGGAGAGCTGAGTTGCTTGGGTCAGAGATGATTTTCATTTCTGAAGTGCTTCATCTCCCTTTGGGACAGTGAGCAGCAGCAGTGCACCTTGGTGCTGATCCTGCCTCATCCTCCTCAGGACTTGGGGTCCCAACAGGCAGGGTAAGCGAGCAGCAGACGAGTGTTTGCACACTGGGCTTGCACCTCCTGCATTCAAATTCCCAGAAGAGTCTATAGCTGGGGAAAGCAAACTCGGTCAATATCGCAGTAGCAGGTGCCTGCATGCCTGCACTGCACCAGGCAGCACAACATCCATCCCTGCTCAGGCTGTCAGCGGCACAAGGAGAGCAAGATGAGGAAGAGCAGGGGCAGTGCAGGATACCTGGATGTATATTGTTCTTGATTATCAGCCTCTTCCTTCCACAAGCTCTAAAATTCACACCTAAAACACCACACAAAGTGAATAGCAGTGAATCTTGAGGAAGGTGTCTAGGCTTCAGCACATTGCACAGGCTTGCTTTTCCTTTGTGCACCCACTGTCCTTGACATGGGATGAGCGATATTTGTCTCCTGTCCCCTCCACTCAGGAAAGAACAGATCAGAGCCCGGGCAGGCGTCTGGCCACCTCGAGCTCCGTGCAGCCTTATGCTACCTCCTCACAACGCATCCCAGCGCCGGGAATCGCAGGGAGACGTCTGGCCTTGCCAAGCTGGGGGCTGGGGAGCCCGAAAGGGGTGAGAAGCGTCTCCCCTCTCCCCGCTGCTCCACTCCATCCGCCCAGCTCCTCGGCAGCTCTGCAGGAAGCGGGGCTGCCTGCATCCTGGCCTCGCGCAGCACGGCTGGACACGGCATTAAGGAGCCCAGATGCCGCGATGTGAAAGGAGCCGCGAGGGTTTAGAGCAGCTCACTCACCCAAAAGCAGCTTCAGGAGGGAATCGAAGGTGGCCCACTTATGGGGTCCTTGCTTCTCTGCTTCTTAAAATCCTGCTGCTGCATCTCTTTGGTGCTTTGTTTTAAATTAGGGCTGAGAAAATCTGCATGAAAGCTTCAGGACTACCTTAAATACCCCTAACTAAGCCTTCTTCAAACTCCTATTAAAATAGGAACACCGCAGCCAAAGCGGCAGGCTGGAGGTCTGCCCAGTGGCCACATCAATCAAAATATTTCAGAGGTCCTGTTTGCAAGCACCCATTGAAGTCTGACAACCGGCTAATACCAAAGGCAGTGTGGATCTGAAAGATACAAATGTGGCCCCTCCTGCAAAGAAGCCCGGATTTGTTTCTTGCCCTTTCAAAGCAGGGCTTCACTATTTCAACGCTTTCCTCTTCCCAAGGGATGCAGAAAGGGATCGCAGTGGCCTGGCGAGAGGCACAGGGCAGCCAGGCCACAGGGGCTGGGAGCTGCTAAGACACTGCCCCTGCACCCCAAGCCCCATGGCCAGCACTGGGCACCCATCAGCCTCTGCCAGGGACCTCCCCAGAGCCCAGGCCAGCAGCTCAAAGCTACTGCCAGGATTCAGGCCAGTGTGAAGAACAGGCATTTGTCTGCGCTGGCTGCCTTGCTGACGTCCGCAGGCGCTTTCGGTGCTCTTTATCTGTTTTCTCAAATAAATTAATAAATAAAAGGCAGACAGTTGGGGAAAAAAAGAAAAAGGAGGGAGAAAATGAGCAGATTTTGATCTAGTAAGCAATTTAAATCTGAACTGGCAAGCTGCATTCGTTCATTCATTAATTCAGCTGTGTTCTCAGAAAACCCCAGCAGGACTCCCTTCCAGCGCAAGAACTTCCGACTGTGAAATAAACCCCGCGTAACCAGATTAACTATGAGGTATGTATCAGCCAGGTCTTAGGCATTAATTCAAGCATGCTCTTCCTTTGCTGCACATTGCCTGAGCCTGATTTCTGGACCAGGTGTTGCAGGCATAAGCTCTCTGAAGTTTCCTGTCTTCCACGTTCCCATATATTGCCATTCCTTGCTCAATAAATAAAAGAAATATTATTATATGCGCTGTCAGGGAGTCTTGATTCAGCTGTTAATAGCAATGTTATCAATACCTTGTCTTTCAGTCTCACATAATTCAAAAGTGGCTGAACAGTTTTTTTCTGGCATTACAAAAATGAATCACATCTGGGTTTAGCCCAAGCATAGAAAATCTCACCTTAAAACTTCAACATTCGTAAATTCAGAATATATTTAGCGTGCAGAAACTGATGGGCAAGATAGAAATCTCTGCATAAGCTTAGCGCAGTCTTCCACCAAGCAAGTCTGTGCTATACTGAATCACCAGATGATTACTGCCTGTATGAGCGACTTCAATTACGGGATTATTATCTTATTTATCATTTGATAAATGAAGCAGGATGGCAGCCCGTTTGCGTCAGGTGCTGTACAAACATTCGGATGTGCTCAGACAAGATCCCGGGGACTATTCATAAAGTCAATGGGACATGAGTGGGAATCTTCAAACAAGGACCCCTTTCCACCAGCAGGCTGATCTAATGCCACCATAGCAAGCACTGCAACCTGGCTTGCTGATGAACTCCCAGTCTTCATTATGTGCTCCCCTGTAAACTGAACATAGAGGAACAACGTCAACGTTAAGTCTGTGTATACAGACCTATGCTATGAACACATATGTTTTAAAAGTGGAGACTGAGAAGACTTGGATTGTTTGGGATTTTTTTTTTCTTTTAAAGAGAAAATCTTCAGCTATTGTGGCTCTCAGGTTTTTTTTATTATTGTAGGCATCTAAAGTATGGTTTATGATGTAGCTAGAATTCATGTATAGCCTCTACTGCAATTTCAATACTTTATTTCAATTTCATTTACTTATTTGCTATGAGGAAACTTAATCCATGATAATGATAAATCTTCAGTCATGAAGTGAGCTGGGATCATCCAGCTGATGCCAAGTTGTCCCTTCTCTCCTTAAGGAGACAAATGCTGAAACAAAACTTGGTCACTGAGTCCCCCACAGGCAGAGACGTTTGGGCTGCCAGGATCTTTGGCATAATTGCTCTGCAGATGAAATTCTTGACTTCCCATTTTTATCATTCTGGCACCTTCCACAGATAGTAGCTCAAGTTTATTTTTTTCAGTAAGTGCCTTTGAACACAGCCTGTATGTGTGTTCCTTCCTATGAAGTATGGAGAAGTCACTTGCTTCCTGGACCAACTAATTCCCAAGCTTTCCCTGAACGGGAATTTGGAAGCATGATGTATTCTTTCAGTGTGGCCTGCAAATCCCACTTTTTAAATTGGATCATTCCACACAAAGTCCTCACCAAGTCATTGTTTTTTCTGGTGGCATTTGGCCATTCAGGAGCCACATCATAGATAACAGGGATGAAAACATACAAAAATTACTTTTTTCTTGTCTCTCATCTGCCCCAGTCAGAGAAGAAGGTTCACTGGCTGGAGAGTTTATCTTCATCAGAGTCTTACAGGGCTATTTACCAAGTTTTATTCCACATAGTATCTGTGAATATGTTTAGCTTGTTAGCAGTGAAAATGCTTAGCTGACATTGATTTTGGAGCTCTATGTTGCTGAATAAAAGCTGGTGCTTTTGTTCCTGAGGCATCGGATGACGTGCAAAAGCATACTCAGACTGTGGCTGAGATGAGTGTCCAAGGTGCCTGAGTTAACATCGCAGGGAAAAAAAGCAGCCTCTTCCCACAGATTTTAAAGAATATGTGTGGCTTTTTTTGTTCTTATACAACTGTGAGCATCATCTTTTCTCATACTAGTATAATCTGTTTTCTGTTCTCACAGGACTTCAAGGGACAGTGAAATTGCTTCAAAACAATTTCATCATGTGAAAAAACAATTAACAGTGTTTCCAGGAAAGGAACATTCTAGGTATTCATCATGGATTCTGCAGTCAAAAACAGGCCACAGGCACTTTTCCCTCAGCCTACAGCATTTAGAATTATATATTGTATAATATTCTGTAATAGAAATTTAATTTCTAAATCTTTATAAATTCCATGGGTGAGGGACACAGTGGCTTTTTGCTGTGGTATATATAAATATATATGACTTAGCAGATAAAAGACAAAGGGCCTTATAGCATCAGAAATACTTTCCCTCTGCCTGTGCTTAAGTCAAGTCATACTTCAAGATTTTTTTCCTTAAGAGAATAAGCTTCTTCAGCGTCTCCTTCTAGAGCAGGTTTGACAGATTGCAAATAATTCTTCCAGACATTTTTAAACCCTTTCTGCTTTCACAACAGCTATTGCAAAGCAGAGGAGAGGAGAAGGAAATAAACCTTTCCATTGTCTACCTTATCTCCTTCCATGAGCACTTCCCAGCACAATGCAGGAGCTCCCATTTGCATGATTGTCAACAGCCACATACAAGTCCCTGCCTGGACAGTGCTCACATTTCAACCAGACATTTGCTCTCATTCACACCAGAATAACTGTCTTGGAACTGGTGGACAGTTACAACCTCTTTTGAAATCGCAACCCATGTGTCGCTCTCAGAGCTTCTCTCAGATACACAGTGTCTTTACTCTAGAAATGTGACCAAATGCTTTCTTTCTCCTCTCACTGCGTTGGATCTACCCAGGTTCCGTAAGCTCAATTCATCAAGTGATCCAGATGCTGTGTAGAAATACCTATTTGCTGATACCTCCACTCATTGTCCCAGCTGCAAACAGTGTCATAGTGATTTTTTTTCACTGACACACAAGTCAAACTATGACATCACCAACTAGAAAAAAGGGAACATAGCCCCTATTTTTAAAAAGGGGAAAAAGGAAGACCCAGGGAACTAAAAGCTGGTCAGTCTCACCTCTGTGCCTGGCAAGATCATGGAACAGATCCTCCTGGAAAATAGGCTAAGGCACATGGAAAATAAGGAGGCGATTAGTGAGAGCCAACATGGCTTCATTAAGGGGAAATCACACCTGACCAATTTAGTGGCCTTCTATGACAAGGCTACAGAGATGGTGGATAATGGCAGAGCAACTGGCATAATCTACCTATCTTTGCCCAAGGCATCTGACTGTCCCACACAACATCCTGGTCTCCAAATTGACAAGACATGGATTTGACAGATAAACCACTTGGTGGATAAGTAACTGGCTGGATCGCTGTGCCCGGAGAGTTGTGGTCAGTGGTTCAGTGTCCAAGTGGAGGCAGGTGACGAGTGGTGTCCCTCAGGGGTCAGTATGGGGACCACTGCTGTTTAATATCTTTGTTGGAGACATGGACAGTGGGATTGAGTGTATCCTCAGCAAGTTTGCTGACGATACCAAGCTGTGTGGTGTGGTTGACATCCTAGAGGGAAGGGATGCCATCCTGAGGGACCTTGACAGGCTGGAGAGGTGAGCCAGTGCCAACCTTGTCAAGTTCAACAAGGCCAAGTGCAAGGTCCTGCACCTGGGTTGGTGCAACCCCAGGCACAAATACAGGGGACCGATTAGATGTCATTTTCATTATTCAGGCTGATTTCTTGAGTTCCCTGCTAACAGCAGAAACCTTGAGTGTAATGGCTGAGATCTCTGGCAGAGCATGACACAAATCCAAACTCCCATTTCAGCTCATACCCAAGGACCAGTTTAACTTAAATCTATGTCTCAACACTGCTAACACGTCCCACGGACAGCAGCCCTCATCCACACACCCAGTCTCAAGAAAGTCTCTGCATCTCATTTCCTTGAAGGGTAGATGGGGACAAACTACGTACAGTGCGTGCGCACAGTAGCAAGTTTAGTGTGATTGTGCAATGGCAGGAAATGCCACAGGCCCATTAGTGTATTTCAAAATTCATTATAAGCCACAGAATAAACACCGTTTTTTTAATTGAATCAGAACAATGGAAAATTAGTGTTTCAGTTGTGCATACAGACTGAGACCACAAAAGTATGCACCAAAACTCAGCCCAAGTTTATATACCACTATGCTTTATCCAAAAGCATCACAACATTTTGAGTTCTGAAGAACTCCAGAGAATCCAGATAGATCTCACCTCTTGATATATGGGTTTGCTTGTGAAAACTTCATTTTGGAGCTAAGAGAGATAGCTAGACATGTCCTGCATCCTGGGCTAATTGTACAAGGCTATTATTTATTCTATTCAGTAAGTGTGTATCTGGTAGTGATGATTGCAAAGCCTATAAGAAGGCTGATACTTCCTAGCAAGTGACATTTTTATGGTTAATAGAAACTGTCACAGAAACCACTTGGAGGGGGATATGTACAGACTTGATTTTCAACTTAACAGTAAATCACTTTAGATTAGAATTAGATATCATGACAAAATCCTTCATCCTGTAAATTTCCAGAATGGGAGTAGCAGTGGCTCTGGGAGAAACTGTGATAAAACTAGAAGGAAAGTTTCTCATTTGGTTTTGACATCCAGAGTGCCTGAGATAGTGTCTTTAACGTAAATGATACTGCATTACAAATGTGCCTGCTCTTTCATCTCATGCTATTGTGTTAATGATAGGAAGCAGTCGTTCTTGTAGGCCACAACTCCTTGGGCAAGAGGCAGTTCAAAGATGGAAGAGAAAGATGGGTGTCATGCCAGAGAGATCACAGGCAGCATCAGACCTACAGTGCTGCAAGAGTCTGAGTCAATAAGTCCCTGTAAATACAAACAAGTCATGAGTGCCTACTGAGGCTCATACCATCAGCCTGTTGAGATGAAGACACAAGGGCTGATGCTATAGTTGAGATGAGGGTGTCTCTACCTAAATTTTCTTGTTCCTGACTTAGGGCAGCTGCAGACTTCTGCAGTGTTTGTGCCACTGATCTTCTGCCAAATGCTCTAGCAAACACAGAATAGTTTTGTGGTGACTGTAATGGTCAAAGGACGTAGGTAAGACAAAGTCTGTGTGCAGAGACAGTATCTTTTGTTGGACCAACAAATTATAGACGGGAAAATTAGACAACATTCTGGGCACAGAAGTTCTTCTTCGGGACTCTAAAGCATGGGACAATCATCTTCAGTCTGTGCTTCTGCAATCTAGTAATAATCTTCCCACATCCAAGACAAAAGACAACTTCACCAAGGAAACCCAAATTCTCCACAGTCAGGAGACAACTCCATGAGAAAATCAGTTATGAAACCAGTGGAAGATAGAAATTCAGGCAAGAAAATGTTTGGGATGGGACATAGCTGTGGAGCCAGTTTATATTCCAGCTTGCAAGGGTCTTGGCACCCCCTTCCCATGGCATATGGTTTCTGGCTGCTCCCCTCTTTCAACTGGGCTCTCCTTCCAGCAGTGAGAACAAATAACCATTTCCAGAGAAGAGACACTGCACAACACTGTACAACAACTCTCTGCATCCCTTGCCAAAGCACCAGTCACATGTTATTTACCACAAGCTGGAGAACCCACTAAATCTGACCTATTTTGAGTCAAACAGGGACAGTTCCAGCCCTTACAAGGACAGCCCTGCCAGCTGCCCTCCCTCTTGCACAATAGGGAGAGGAAGGGCACATCCATCTCTGGTACCCAGGCTGAGAGAAGCCGTGGCAGCACACACAAGGAGACAGGTGGCTGGTGGGGAGTGACAATGGAAAGGCAATTGCACAGCACCTCTCACAGAGTACAGGCGCGTGTAAAAGGCAGCGAACAGCCCGAGCCAATTAATTTCCATATTCCCTTTCAGTCAGGTCTAGAAACACAGTGCGTTGCATTCAACACGGAGCGCTCAGTCCAGAGGGAAGGGGAACCGGCGGGGAGGGGGGGAAGAGAGAGAGAAGAAAATGATTCAGCAATCAGCAAATTCAGAGGATTCAGAGGAGGGGCAGGAGGAATGGGTCTGAAGAGATGAATCAGCATTGGCTTCAGGTGATGGAGGGAAGGAGGCATTTCTGCTCCACTGATTTGTGCAGCCTGATTGAAGTCAGCCTGGGGAACTGGCACTGCATTGGAATGGAAACTGCCTGATAGGCTGGAAATGCTACGATGGGGGAAAAATCCAGCCGTTGTGCAGACAACATCTTTATTAAGTACATTTTGTGACCTCCCAGTTGATTGGACATTTTTTTACTGACTTATAGTAGATGTTATAGCTGTTGGGAAGAGAGGGAGGCTGTTGTGTGGGGGTTTTTATGTGTATGGTGGGGGATAGTGAATTTTAAGCAAGGCTGCAGGAAATTCAATCACTTAATCTTAAATTACAAGCCACTGGCTGCCAAAGCAATTTTTGAGATGGAAATTCTTCTGATTCACAGATTCCTTTGCCTCTTTTAAGGAACAAATGAGTAAACAAACTATGAAAATGTTATTTGCTTTTTCAGAATTTGCTAGCAGGGAAAGATTAAAAATTTTCTGTAGCATTTGGCAGTGCCTCCTTTCCCCTCCGTAGCAGGTAGCTGGGAGAATATGATTCATGATGAACAGATATAATTTCCAACATCTCTCTATTGTATAGCCAAGAGCTGAGCCTATTGTTTAAAACGTCACAGGGATGTTAATTAAGGTATGCCAGAGATTATAAAACCTACTCCAGTCGTCTTGAAAGTCCTAGAGGAAGCAATGGGCCAAAAATATTTTTAGAGGATAAATCCAAGGATTTGGTGATAGTCTGAGAATGCTTAATCAGCCAGGTAAAACCTCTTGGGATTACCCAAGGATTACTCAGAGTAAGTAATTGTTGCAGACTCAAACTCTTTTGTGCCCACTCTCTGGCAATCAAGTTGTTGTAGGAAAAGCACTCTTCAAAGAGATAAATAGCAAGGTATAAGTGCTAAGAGGAATTAGACCTGAAAGCCCCGCCCTGGGCCTCACGCCAGCACAAGACACCCACAATAAGAAGATGGTTTTGAAGATACTGTCTCTCATTCTGGCTCTGGTCTCACTCCAGTACAAACTGGGATTCAACATTTCTCATTTCCATACATGTGCAAATGACAGGTAGTCCAGACCTGAATCCTGCCTGCAACCCTCCCTCCACCAGCACACAACAGCCCTCTGAGGGAATAGCTGGGCTCATTGTGCAGAGCAAGAGGATTGTGCTGGCAAGTAGTGCTCTTGTAGTGCCACCTCATTTGTGGTGTTTCCCATGCCGTGCTCTGATGGGATGAGTTGGGGAAGAAAGACAAGCCTGGAGTGATGGTGCTGACCACAGATCAGGCTTCAAATCTCAGATCCTGGGGGCCAGGGCTCAACCCCAGGCTCACGGCATTTAAGGCCAGAGCCATGCAAGGCCAGCTGCCAAACAATGGCCAAAATTACAGGGATATGGACACAGAAGTAGAGAAGAGGCACCTGCTCCTCTCCAGGGATTTGTGCCTCTGTGACAAGCACACTTTCCTACTTCACTTCATGGTGCTGCAGTGACATTGACCGGTGCACCAAAGACTGCAGGGCACTCAGGTGCCCTGGTTACAGGGATGCACAAGTGCTACTGGACCAGGCAATATTTCACATCAGTATGTACAGAGGAGAAGAGAAAAGTGCTAATCGGCAGCACACTCATTCCCACACAGTAAGCCCCTGCAGCTACTTGGTTTCTGACTTTCTCCATTGAAGAAAAAAAACGACACAGTGTTCTGGGGAATGAACAACACAAACCAAGTCATTACAGGGCATTTTTATTCATTTATTTATTTTCTAGATACATCAGACCTGCCTGAGACAGTCATACATGGTCACTGTAGTGTAAAATTATTTTCCCAAAGAAATAATTACCAAGTAGGTAATCTTCACTTAATAAATAGTATGTACGTGATCCCACACTTCCCTAAATTTTATTTAAACCAGAAAAAAAAGGCTGCAAAATAAATGTAGCTCTACTCTTTCCTCCTCTCTTTTATTTTATAAATCAGGATATTTGAGGCATTATTGAGGCCTGCTCGAAATGGAGCCCACTTTAAAGAAGACTCTCTGTATTGAGGATTAAGTGTGGATTATTGCTGAGAGATCATTAGGACTGGGAGCTAAACATTTACCCAGAAATAATTTGTAATTCCAGGTGCCCCTTATTTTGGCTAATAACAGCAGTAAGGGCAGTTGGATCAGTGCCGTGTACCTGTCAGCCACACCGAGATTCCCCATACATTCCCGAGTGGTGCGGTACGTGATTCCCGAGGGAAGCTCCGTGCTGCGCCTTGTCTTTCTTATAAATCCCCTTAACGTGGTCGCTGCCGGATCCCACACGCACACCCCACTGAATCAGCATCTCCTGCCAGTCAGCCGGGAGGGAGCTCTGCCTTCCGAGGAGCTCGCTCCGCAAAAGAGCCAGAAGCGCTACCCAGCATCAATCTGTGCCTGCACACGCTGCTCCCAAGAGGGACTAGTTGCACCCCACAGGCAGAAGTGCATCCCCCCCTTCCCTGTCCTCTCCTCCCACAGGGCAAAGGGCACAGGCTTCCCAAGCAGGGCAGGAGGCCCAGCTCACCCACCCACACACTGATCCCCACTCCTTGAAAACCCAGTTTTTCCCAAGCCCTGAAAAAGGGCCACTAAAATCCTCGAGCCACAGCATCTCCTTGCCACAGCAGTGGGGTTGTGTTGTTGTTTGTTTTTTTTTAAAACAAACCCCTGCCTGAATGAGAGGAGGGAGGGGAAATTAAAAAGTTCCTCGGGTTTTATCCACTTTGCACGCACATAAAAGATGAACTTCCCTTTGGAAACAGAACGCGGAGAGTTACGGCTTGAAAGGGGCCTCCGCGGGGCTTCCAGCGGGTGCAGCTGGTGGCGGTGCCGAGCGCCGGCTGGTGCAGGCAGGCAGCTGAGCAGCCCTGGGCCAGGGCAACGCTATGCCCTGCTTGGCATCCCCCTCTGGTCTCTCCAGCTCTGGCTGCATTTGAGCCCTGCCTGGGCTCTGGGTCGTGCTGTGGGGTTGACACCACTACCAGAGCCGGAAGAGAGCTGCTGCTGCAGCAGAACCATGAACGCCTCTGCTCTTTCTCTGATTTCACCCGTTTTATGGCTGGTGAGAGGCTCTCCATACGCTGTTTTGCCTGCTGGCCTCCCCTCCTGCCTGCCCAGGCCTCAGCCAAGGGGCTGACCTGGCCCAGCAGCCACAGCTCAGTGCTGGGACACAGCAGGGGTTTCACCAGGGGCTGTGCAAGTCCTAGCCAGGGTCCCATCCATCACAGGCTCCCGGGGCAGCCAGCCTGCCGCCCTTCTAGCTGCTGCACCCAAGGCTTTGCTGATGCTGGGCTGTTTGTTCTCTTAGACCAAGTGCCCACATGGACCTGATGGCACAGGGCAGCAGCTCAGCTGTCTGTAACCAGCAGGCCAGGAGCCGTGACTTGGTTCACTGCACAGGCGTCCTCAGGATGACTTCACTCCAGGCAGGACTGCTTCTTCCTCTGCTGATTTTTAGGGTGCTCTCTGCCTTGGCCCAAGTCAGCATAGCCACAACGAGGGGAACACAGAGCACACCTTATTAGCATCTGCCCTGAAAGATCATCCTGTCTGCAATGCTGTTAGCAGGGCAGTCAATTACATTTGCCATCTTAATTCTTTCACTCCCTTTATGTCTTTTGATTAACTGAATCACCGTGATAATGCACAGGTTTTCTTGAAGGGGATCTAGGATCCCATCTCCTACACCCTTCTCCCACTCTTATCCATTTGTCCCCTTACTTAGCAGCCCAAGGTAAGAAATGAAGAAAATGAGCCCGTTTAGGCAGTTGCTGTGGGTTTTCTGCTTAGTGTCTAGGTAGTCTGAGGGCCAGTGAATCGCAGGGAGGTGAAATGCAAAGGCAGAGCAAGCCAGCTTGATTACCTAGCCCAAGCTCCTGAGTACCCCTCACAATGAAGGACATCTCTTAATTCATTCCTGAATGAACTAGAGCACATCTTTGCTGGGGAGGCAGGGTGAGGGAAATGTAATCCTGAATTAAAGTTTTTTGTGATAGTCCCCACAGTCCTTGGTAATTAGTTCCACTGGTTAATTACCCTCACTGTTAAACATCTGCACCTTATTTGTAGTCAAAATTTGTCTGGCTTCCAATTTCCAGTTGGATCATATTATGGTTGCGTCAGCTAGATTGAAAAGCCTTCTATTATCACATTTCTGTTCCCCATGTCAGTACTTAAGAGACTGTGATCAAGCCATCCTCTCAACTTTGTCTTTGTTAAGCTAAACAGATGGAGTGTCTTCTCCAGTCTGTCACTTCAAACCACATTTTCCAGTACTTAGTCATTTTGTTCTGTGGCCTTTCTTGGATTCATCCTCACTTCATCCACAACCTTCTTCAACTGTTAGACACGCTTATCTTTTTCAGGGTAAATGCTCTCTAGCTCTGGAGTTCCCTGCAGTCCTAGGACTGTGGTTTGTATTCTGTGTCTGGATGTAGTTCCTAGTGTTTGGCTACATAGAAAAACACTATTTGGAGTCTGTACCTATCTCATTAAGTGATCCAGACCGTACTGCCTTGGTTTCACTCTTCAGCTGGTGTTCCCACTGTAAAGAAATTTTCCTCATACACAGTAGAGCTGGACATGCAGCCTTCCCATGCCTCTGCTGAATGTCCCTCTCGCAGCATTTTGAAAGGATTGAGACAGAGGAGAGGAACTGGCAGGAGGATGGGAGGGTCTAGCACTCAGCTTTTGCCTCTGCTGTTAACAGAGGCCTAACATTTGCTGTTGCAGTCCATAACGCTGGGTGGTTTGTTTTAATGATAAATGAAGTCTTCCTTAGTGGTGCAGCATGTTCTGGCTACACCTCACCCCAGTGAATGGCAGAGGTGCCCTTCCCAGCTTTCAATGAGCTGGTTACCAAAAACACATGGTGCTGTTTCTCAGAGGGCCAGCCTATGAAGAGGTGGGTACTATTTCTTCTTAAACAGTGCTCACTGAGGAATCAACACCTCCTGTGGATTGCTAGAGAGTGGTAAGCACACCCCTTATGGCAAACTGCTTCAAGGAGGGCCACCAAACAAAAAAAGACCATAGCTGTTTTTTTTTTTTCCTAAGGGAGACATGGAGCAGCTTTTCTTGTGCCTACACACAGCACAGAACTGGGACTGTGGCTTCATAGCACAGGACACTTTTGTTTGTACAACCATGCACAGGACACAGTAACACAAACAGCTCCAGAGAACAGAAAAATGAGACAGTGCAGGCGGTTTATGGGCATCTGTGCCAGTTTCCTGGCCCAGGGAACACAACTCCAGTGTGATTCCTCATGATTCCGAGACTGTGTGCTGAATCTTGGATTGGCACCACCAGGAAAACCCTACACAGCAGGTTCAAGGTTTCCAGTCCCTTTCAGAATCTGAAAGTTAATGCAATACCAGTTCTTCATTCTTTCCCTTTCAATACTAATTGCCTCAAAACTATCTAAAGCTTGGCTTGCCCACTGCAGTGACATCTGTAGATGTCACATGGATGTTGCAGGGTGGCAGAAAAGAAGTGGCAGGGTGGGCAGAAGTGTTTCTGTAGCAATTGCCCACCATGTGGAAAGGCCTGAGGACATCAGTGAAGGGCCAGTTACAGGAGCACATCCAGACCTGTGCACTGCTGGTTTCTGATCATTTTATTCCTGGGTTAGGGAAACAGCCACATTGTAACTGGGGGTGATCTGTGTTTTGGGTACTGCTCATGGAGCCTGAATTTTGCTGAGCAAAGCCTTGGGACTATTTAAATTAATGGGAGTTTTGCCAGGGACTTCAATGGGTCTGTGATTTCACCACGACATCTGTCATGCATTAGCTACATCAGTATTGATGTAACAGGCTGAAAACCAAGACCTGTGCCAGTTTAGCGTCAGCAGAGGAGTTCTGATACCAGTATCTGGGGAGTAGCCAGACCCAGATCTAATACTTTCATTTTTGGTATAACTGCAACCAGGCTTGGGGATTGTGGAGCTTTTATATTATCCTAGCAAAAAATTATTCACTCTCATCAAAACAGTTACACTGGTGTAAAACCGTTTGTGAGGAAGACCTGGTGTTCATGTCAATGTGATTGGGATGCACTCCCTAATTCACAAATGCACCCTAACATTCATTTCACTAACACTTACAATGCGCTCTGAACAAAATAAAAGTACTACATTGTTTTGTTTCCCTACCACATGGACTGAATCCTTGTTTTTATACCATAAAATATAATTTTCATACCATAAAAAATGTTTTTAAAAGCTATGTTAATAATTTATTACAGACACCCAAGCAAAATTAATCATAAACAAAAATCCAGACTAGTCTCTGCACAGCTCTAATACATACCCCACATATCTGGACTTAACGGCAGAAGCCTGGTAAACATTTCAGTTGCAGAAAAATAGAAAAAAATGTCCTGGCTTGAAAATAGCTTCTCCTTTCTGTGATTTTTTTTTCCTCACAGACCAAATAACAGAGTGAAAAAGAACCCAATCCAATTCCCACAGGTCTCATTAATGAACCTGCAAAGGGAATGTGTTGGAATAGCTGAGGGCTCTCACTCCATTTAAAGCGTGTAACAAACCCCAAAATTACTTATCTTCATTGTTTCAAGGATATATAAGTTTGTGTTCAGAACTGTGCAGCTGGAGATTTCTGGCACAGACAATAAGCTTAATCTTCCAGGCTTCCAACTGTGCCCCTTGCCAAGCTCTTGATGCAAAGCCAGAGCCAGGACCTGCCTGCCTGCAGAAGGTGAGGGATCTCCTCCACCATCAGCCCCATTCCTCCCAGTGAGACCACTCACAGCCAGGCCATGTTTGGAAGCTGGTGCCAGCTGCCAAAGGGGCTCAAATTCCCAGCTATTCTGTGCTGCTTGGTTGTGCATCTTCCACCCTGGTCTTACTTCTTTGAAGCATATTGATGAGAGTTTCCACATCCCTGCTCGGTTTAGACACCAAGTCCACAATTGAGTGGTGTGATACACTAGTTGCTCTGCCCCAGCCACTGAGAGGAGATGCTGGGACTGAAGCACACTTTGGTTTTCCCCTGCTGTGGGGGGAGTGGGAAGCAGTTGCTGGATGCAGCAGCGTTGCTCAGCGCTGCCGAAACTGCAGCCACTCATTCCCAGCTGTGTGAATTCAAGATCCAGCTAATCCACCTGCACATGAGCCTCACCTTGCCTTGCAGCACTGTGAAAAGGTGCAGCCTAAGCTCCAGTCTATCTCTCCAAGCTATCACGTTCTTCTGTCTATACCAATTTGGCTCGTATGCCCTGTGCAGCACCAACATGGCTGATCCCAAATACGTTATCTGTGTTGGGGATCCTGGCTCAGCTAAACACAAACAGAGGGCCAGATGCAAACCTTTACTTTGGGTTCCTGCCATCTCAAATATACCCAAATAGAGCTAATTTTGTTCCAGAGAAAATGAGAATTATCTGGTTATTTCCTCCCATGTCCTTTGCATAGTCTGTTTTTGTTTACTGAGGCTGAGGTTAGTCAGACTTCTATCTAGGTCTTATTTAGGAAGACTGAATTGCTAGGTCCCTCCTGCTTCATCAAACTCAGTCCCCTGCTCTTGCAGGGCATCACACCTTATAATGCCATTCATATACTGATCAACTGCGGTCTGAAAACTAGTTATATTTTGTTGTTGCTGTTCCCACTGCTCATACTGAAAAGGTGCTCCAAAACCTCATATTTCCATCATGTTGGGTTTTTTTTGCTCAGCATGATGGCAATTCCAAATAAGGGAAGGCAGTCCAAAAGAAATAAATAATATTATGTGGAGAAGAAAAGCAACTAACCTACACATTATCGTTAAACAACAGGACGTGACAGGCAGTGTAATGTTTCTGGTTTTGTTGCGAGTCAGGAGGATGAAGGTCATGTGATATCAGCTCTCTCTGCAGAACAATAAACCTTATTAACATTATAAGATAAAAATAAATATTCAACAATTAAGGGGAAAAAGGGTCACACGTTTGCATCTGCTGGGGATTATTGATAGCAATCTAACATTACAGTCAGCTAAACCCACTGCTCTATTTTGTCCAGAGTTTCTAAGGCCATTAAATAATGATCAGCCTAATAAAGTCTAGATTAGAGGCATTTCTCCTGTATACAAAGAGACTTGCTTTTGGGTTGCTTTGTGGAAAAGCAACATTATTTTTAGGGAGAGAAAGAGTTAGTTGTCTGGAACAGCAATCCTGATTAAAAATGTAAACTGTTTGAGGCTATTTCAGACCTCTGGCAATATTTTATGCTAACAGGTTTATGTCTGAATTAACAAAGTTCTCTAACCACTTAGTCTATTAAAATGCAGTTATTTCCCCCCCCCCC
>NW_009951947.1:171275-189788 GCF_000747805.2 Chaetura pelagica | reverse complement strand
TCCCCCCCCCCCCCTCCCCTTGCTAGGAAAGCATGTGCCAACCTAAATTTGGATTGTGTTTATTACCATTTGCAATCACCCAGTGTCAGAAGCCACATGAATTCTGTGAGTTTATCTGATTTGAGTCTGGAGCATCCAAATGTACCTTTCAACTTGTTTCTTCATGCTGTGCATGTCTGGAGTGTTTCGCAGTAATACCATAAGCCCCTACAAGTGCAGAGAGTGATAGGAAGGAGCAGAGTAAGATACTGTCCCTTGGGTACCACATAGCTTGGAGGAAGGTGCTGAATTTGAATTATTCCATATCCACTGACCCAGCATCAGAATGCAAGCTTCCTTTTCCTTTCTTTTCTTCTTTTTTCCATTATAAGGATGGGAGGAGAGTGCAGGGGGAGGGGGAGGGGAGGTTGCAGAATGTGACTTAACTAAGGATGCTATCAAGCCAGGTAGCACTGTGGTTTGACTCCTCTCATACACCATTTTCCAGCACTCATGAAGACTGGCCACACAGCATTGGCATCTACAAGCTACCTCCTGCCAAAACAGGCCTTCAGTTGCCCCACTGCCTGGGGCCACAGAGTGAGGGGTGAAGGACCTCAAGGCAGCTTCAGCCATGCTGGCTCAGCACCAGAGTGGGTGGGTGGCCTCTAGGGGGGTGTGTGGGTGTTGTGGGGTTCTCAGAGGCAGGAGTCCACTAGCAGACACAAGGGCACTGTGCTGACACAGCTGCATTGCTTCCTCAAGCCCAGCCAGCCCAGCATGATGCTTCACCTCGTGTAATGCTTGCATTTCTTTATTGTTCATTCCCAGAGAATTAAAATCTTCTTAAATTTATAGTCAGCTGGAATATCCATCCTATTTCTGCTGTTTTTTTAAGAACACAGGGCTGACTTCAACCCTGGGGGGCCTGACTACATTGGCCTGCAAAATAGCATTAATAATTTCAAAAAACTGCCAATTAACACTTTCCTTGCCTGAGAGGCAACAGCAGTTTCACTTGGCTACTAGAGGTAGGGTTCAGCTATTCTTTAAAGTTGGTTTGTATAGGGCAGTCTTTACAAACTATGTTGAAGAGAAACTAAGCCCCATTTGCATTATCACCTTTATCAAAGAAATTGCTCCAAATCACTAGAGAGGTGATCAGACATTTTTCCTCTTGCCAGCTCAAACCAGGCCTGAGATTTGCACCATGGGTTTTGGGTGAAAAGCCAAAATAGAAGACTTCAGACCTGAAAGCAACTTGCTCAGCCATACTGGGGGCCTGTCCAAAAGAGGAGATTGGCCTTTGCAACTGGTGCTGAATACCAGTCTGGCTGACAAAGGCTTCCAGAGAAAAACATAACATGCTCCATTCTGGGCAGCTGGTGAAACACAGCCCCAGTTGCATTTTCTCCAAAGGCTCTGTCTGCACTTGGACCATTTTGGAGATGATGTTCCTGACCACAGTTAGCACAGTCACAGCTGCAGCACTGCTGTGATCCCTGCTGCAGAACCCCAAACGCCCAAGGTCCTCAGACACTCTCTTGTTGGGAACTGGCTGCACGCAGGACCACTAATCATCCAAGGCCAGATGGGGTTGGGTGACTTCAATCAGCCATGGCTGTGAGCACCTGACATTGTAGGAAAATCTTTGTCAGCTACACAGGGACACAGTCAGGGCAGGGGGTTCCAGCATTTAGAACAGCTGCCATGCCTGATGCTTCTCCAGCTTAGGATTCCTGCTTCTACTGAGATGAATGCTACTTAGTAGGCAAGGAATAGAATAAAAGCAGATTTTGTGAAGTTCTGCAGAGTGGTCATGGTCCAAGTAAGGTTTGGCCTACTGAAATTAACAATAAAGTGATTAACTGGCCACCCGTGTGAGCCATTTGTGCATATCTGCCACAGATACCTCATTATCAGCTTTTATGAGCTGTGGCACTGGTTTCCAGGAGTAACTCTCCAGAACAGGGGCACAACAAGAAAGATGTCCAGGTAGGGGCACAAATCTGGCCCAACCTTAAATGCATAATGTATATCTGTAGGCTTCTGTATCATATGGACTTTGAGAGACAGACATGTGGAAGCATATGGACCTTAGGTTGGTTCATTAGCAAATGCTGGATATGCCTTGTAAACCCTAGTAAAACATGATATGGCATGAAATACCTAATTACATACTCTGTTTAGTTTTACTTTTTTTTTCCCTATACTAATGCACACATGTAGTGCAAGGTTCAGAGTCTGCCACCGTGCAAAATCCATGAAGCAATCTGTGGCAACAGTCATCCTGTGGACGACATGTTGGAGTCACCAGGCTGAGCCCTCCTCTCTCTGCATGGCAGCAAGGAGAGCTAAAAGACTGAGTCAGAATCCAACTGTGCTGCTGTCACGTGCTGTATGGGTGACTTCTTGATAGCTTTTGATTCCACCCCTTATGGAAGGAGATAACATTTGTTTTATTTTCCTTGGAGGAAGGGTACGTATTTGCCTTGATATTTCTGAAGAGCTAAGTCCTCCTTCGCGTCCCAATGAGCTTTTAGCGCATTCAGACTGTGACTGTGTAGCACTTCTCTATAGTGCTTTTAAATCCAGGAACAGGTTGAGCCTGTGTCTGGAGACTGGACATGCCCAAGCATTCTTTCACACAACCCTGACAGGTTTCTCTCTCCTTTGCCTGACACAGTGCAGCTCCTGTGCAAGGTACTAGTCACCAGTCATTCGTAGTAGAATCCCAAGGTGATTCAAAGGGGGGTGGGAAGGGGCATGCTTATGGGGCAAAAGCTGGCTTTTCTCTCTTTATGCAAAATTCATTCTGGACTTAAGCATTCAAGCATGCCTTTTCTTGCTTCTGGCTGTATGCCAGAGAGGTCTCTTGCCAGAGTTAGCAGAAAAGATATCTGCCTCTCCTACACTTCTGATAGTTGCTCTCAACCTGAGCTGCCCTGCTTTAGAGGGACACATTCTTTTCATTTCAGATGAGCAGTGTTTTGCTGTTAGACAGTTACCTTGAAATCACTCATATATCAGGTGAGAGTAAAATGCAAATGTAAGTATTCATTTACAACTCCCAAAATAGACCATACGGTTTAAAAAGATGCATGCATGGAAATGCTGAAGTCTTTCTGTAGCCGTTCTGGTCGGTCCAGAGAGATTCAAAGCTTCCCATCAAAATGCATTCACTTCTTTTCCTCCAAAATCTTAATTACCTTTAAATGTTTCAAAAGGCAGTCTTGCTGCTCCTCCAGTGAAAACAAGCACTCTCACTCGGAGATGCAAATGTCAATGCACTAGACCAATGTGTCACATCCTGTTCTCAACTTGACTAAATCAGCAACTCCTTCACTCAGTTAAATACTCCTCCCCACCCCAAAAAAAAAAAAAAATTAAAAAAAAAAAATTAGGCAGTGTGACTCATCTTCACTGCAAGTGTGTCTGTACTTAAATTGTGTATTTTATTTCACCCCAAATCTTAGCCAATAAGTTTAGGGAAAAACATGGATAGTTCATTAATCATTCTTGATTGAGACCAGACAGCACAGGCATTGACTAGTGCATGATAACAAAGGGTTTTAGGGGTTCCACAATGAGATCTTTTCTTTTCAAGACTACAGAAATAGTCGTGCTTTCCTCTTGCTTCAGGCTTAGACCCTGGATTCCTGTCCACCTCCTATTCCCTGCCATCAAGAAGAGAGTGAGCAAGTTACAAGTGCATGGGAAACCTGCACTGACCAACTGTTGTCCATTTGCAGGGTATGTCCTTGGCTACCAAGAAGGCAGCCAAGACATATAGGAAGGGAAAAGGAGGATGATAATAATAAGTACTAATGGGAATGGTGCTCATTCCTCAGGTTGTCTTCCAGCAACTTCTTGGTTTCTGGGGATCTGTGAGCTCTGAACACCATTGCAACTCAGCTTCTCCTCTGTTTGGGAAAGTTACTTTTGGGAGTTTTTGTTTTTCTTTAGAAGAGCAGATGCTCCCAAGCCCTTTCTCAGAGGACTTACTATTATTCTCTCAGAGGAACTTATTTTCATGTGAAAAAAGGGGAAACACCTGATATTAAACAGAATGCTCTCAAATGTGATGTTTAGGACCGAGCCTGGCAGAAGGCCTGGACCAATTCATTTGGTCACTTTGACAAGGTGACTAATTCACCTTGTCAGATGTTTGCAACTGGCTGACCTTTGTCCTTTAGAGACTCACTCCACTCCCTTTCTATAGATCTATGCTGGACATGGACGTACTCCAGCTGCTGATCCCCTCCCTAGCACACTGAAGGTGCCTCCTCAGATTTTCTCCCACTCAATAACAAACTCCCTCGCAGTAAAGACACATACACTAACCCAACCAACCACCAATCCCTCCTTTCATTCCAACTACAGCTGCCAGTTACAAGCATAATAGGAATGCTTTGCCAGATCCCCTCACAATTTATTCTGTCTTTCAAGAAGCACAGCCTTTTTTAAAAGCCCCTCTCAAGTCCAATGGAAGACTCAGCAGCTATCTGCATCCCTGGCATAGAGAAAGGTACTTGCCAGGGCAAGACTATCTAGCCAACATGCATAAAATTGCAAGAGACTCTCCAAAACCTCTCATCAGAGACAAATTCATTTGCTGTATTCTTCTCCAAGGTCATTTTTTAAATTGCCTGCTGGAGGGAGACCTTGCTAGCAAGTTACTCTCATCTCCTGTCAGAAACATGTTTTCCTTTAGCAGTTCCCCACTGATTGCTCTTCCTGTGGAAATTACATCCCTTTATGTGAGGCTACAATGCTCAGCTTTCTCAAGCCTATGTCAACCAAGCCTGTGGGGCCAGAGTAGATCCCCTGTGGGACTGGGAGGGCTGCATGCAGAAGCAGGAGTTCCCCTACGTGCAGCACATCTCAGGCTCAGTATTCCCATCTCTTCTCTGGTCAGATAGATGAATCAAGGACCATCTATGAGCCACATATTACAATTCTGCAATGAGGGAAAGGTCAGTGTTACTTTCTTCTCTTGGGTGAAATCCACATCTCCTCTGGCCTTTGCCTATGTAAAAGCTGTTTTGAAAGACAACAAGTTGATCTGAAATTATGAGGTGACATCAAACAGCATTCATGTACTGCTGAACAATTTCTTAATGGAAGATACACCTTCATCAGGACCATCAGCCTCATGGCACAATGCAATTGACTTAGTCTCTTGTTCTGAATCTCTTCGCTCTTATGCTGGTTCCCCAGCTGTGTTCCCTCAGTGCCTGTAACAGTTCTCCCTGATTTGTATCAGGAGGAGAGAGAAACATAGATCTGCCATTTTCAAAAAGAACAGTGTTTCTAGCAGAACGTAGCACAACATAGTTTTGATCCCACAGAGACAAGTGCAAGGGAGCTCTCCTTATGTGTCTGTGGTGCTCCTCACACCATAGCTTTCTTCTTCACCTAGGGGCACAATAGAATGTTGTTAGAAGTTAAATACTACATTTTGGGGTGGTACCTCGGGCTTCGTGAAGAAAGGACAGTGGGATGACCAGCAACTAAGAGGATGAGAGCTAGTTTAGCAAGCCATAGCTGATTTTTCAATCTCCTGGTGTAATGCCTCATGTTAAAGTCCAATCCTGCCTGTGCACTGAATTCCATGCCCATGACCTTTATGCTTCTATCACAGTTAGCCAGATATCAGCAGACAGGTCAGAAGTGAGCAATTCCCCTATGCATGTGCTTCAGGAAGAGTCTAATCCCTGCTCTAGCCAGTTAAAGCTTTTAGGAAAAAAACACCTGACAACAGGGAGAAAAAAAAAAAAAATCTTAGCAAGAGAAGAAAGCTGAGATAAAATTTCGCATAACAGGCCATCTACTGTTCACACCCACTGCTCCTTAGACAGGAAACCTCTTAAAAGACCTCTTTAGATTCTGGCTCTTTGAGGCTCTGTGGATGTACATATGTGCGTGTGAAGGGGAGGGAGAGGAGCAGCGTGTCAGGGAGTTGCTTTCCAGCTACTATTGGTTGCAGGCAGACCCAACAGAGCATGAGATAGCATCATGCCCAATTTACATCAAAGCTACTGATACCTCTTCTTTGCAAAGGAAAAAAAAAAAAATTAAAATAAAACCTTTAAATAATAATTTTTTAAAAGCCAGAATCCATTTCAGTTACTTAATTCTCATCTGTAGGTACAGCAGAAAGCAGCAGTCAAACCAAGGATAATCGTGTCCAGAGAACACCAATGGAGTGATCTGTAGCTACTTACTGTTCAAACTGACCATGCATTTTATGATCTCCTCTTACCCACAAGGTAATTTTGGCTGTATTTACAGCCTTCTGCACCTTCCTTCTACAGTTTGATTGTGTTATTGCATATTTCCTAAACCTCCCTGAGATTCTTAAGCAGTAGCAAAAACCTAGTCCCATCCAGGGGGAAGAAGACAATGAACATCCCAAATCTGTTGATGTTACAGCAGTGATGCTACTTCACCAGTACTAAGCCTCAAGTAGGGGAAGGACACAGGTCTGCTGCACACTACTTGCTTCCCCTCACATGTGACATCTCCTGAGATTACCCTAAATAAACCTGTGCATTCCTGTGCCTTCAGTGCTATTGTAACATTGGCACTAATTTTTTTCTAGGCCATAAAGGGAGTGTGCAACTTCCTCCTTTTCAAAAAAGTAGATTTTCTTGGTTCATTTCCATAAAGCCCAATGCATTATGCATTATCTCATTCAAAGGTAAATAGTGGATACACACATGGATGAAAGATTAAATCCTGGAAATTCTAAACAATTGGCAGGAGGCATAACCATGGCAAATTGATTCTGTTCCCCCTCTGCAAAAAAGAAATGAAATAATATTTGTGCATTTTTTGAATTACATGTAAGATTTAAAGACATTTGGGGGTTGGTTACTTTTGTTTTGTTTTGTTTTTAAAGTACATAGTGATTATTGAAAAGTTCCTTGAGTTCAAAAGATTATTTTGAAGCAAAACCTCTGGTAACCTTGCTTATTGCTCATCTACAGTATTACAGGCCTAAGTACCTGAATAACAATGCCTGGATCTATCACAGCTATGATGTGCAAAGGCAAACAGAGGTGCACAGAGCTCCATGCAGAAAAGAAAAAAGTCCTTAAAGAAAAAGGTATTGCCCCAAAGAAAAAGGTTCATATAAATCTTGCTTGATTGGTTCTTTTATGTCGACCCTGACCCTACAGTAACTGCAGTCTTGCAGATCAGAGAGATTATGCTACAGGCTCCAAGGCTGAATTTGTAGTCTATAAAACCTTGCCATATCTCTGTGTATTGCCTCTCAGGAGCTGCAAGTTGCTATTCAAGAGTGTCAGCGTGCACTCGTGCTGGCCTTGCTGGCCTTCTTTTGCACTCAAAGGGGTTTAAGGTGTTTATCTACAGTCTGATCACAGACACCTTTGTTTTCTGTCCTGTGTCCCAGCCTGGCAGTGGGAAAAGCAGTTAGTGACAGGACTGTCCACAGAGAAAGTAGCTCTGAAGACACCAGCTATAATTACTGCTGTCCCTGCCCAGATTTGACACCAGGTTGATCAAGCAGGCAGTTTCAGCCAGTCTCTGTTCCTTCTCTACCCAGAATATTTAGAGGACCCAGCACACAGCACTTGAGAGCAGGCACGATAAAGCCCAGCTAAAGCCCTGCTGCTGCTGCCTGTGTTGGCCAGTGTGGCAGCAATTCTATTTTATGGCCACTGGGGTGACCATAAAACAAATGGGACACCAGACAACTTTCTTTTTTCTGTCCCTATTCACCTGTTATTACACCTGATTGTACATGGGCAGGCATATGCATACAGGGGTATATATGAGCTCAGGGTGGCTGCAGAGGGGCAAGGAAGGTGCCTGTCAGAAGAAACACGCAGCCTCCACTCTGGCGTTCAGATCCATTACTCTTTGCTAAGGAACTCTTTGCTTTCCCATAAGCAGATGTGGGCTCCTGAACGTGGCTTGGCCATCTGCAGAACAATTCACTCTGCATCTCACCTGATGAAGTCCCTCTCTTCCTTAAAATAAAGGACCTATGAAGCAGTGTGGTATTTAGAACAAGTTCTAGGTAATAGGTCAGAGAGAGACCTTATAAGCAGCCTTCCAGTACCTGAAGGGGGCCTACAAGAAAGCTGGAGAAAGACTTTTACAAGGGCATGTAGTGATAGGACAAAGGTTAATTACTTCAAACTGGAAGAAGGGAGATTTAGATTATACATTAGGAAGGAATTCTTCACTGTGAGGGTGGTGAGACACTGCAACAGGTTGCACAGAGAAGATGTGGATGTCCCCTTCCTGGAAGTGTTCAAAGCCAGGTTGGATGGGGCTTTTAGAAATCTGGTCTAGTGGGAGGTGTCCCTGCCCATGCAGGGGGCTTGGAACTAGATAATCTTAAAGGTCCCTGCCAACCCAAACCATTCCATGATTCTGTGATTCTATGCATGGTTATATGTAATGAGCTTTTTATGTAGGCTAAGAGTGTCAGGGGGACGGAGTTAGGCTTTTCTCGGTGATGACCAGTGATAGGACAAGGGGTAATGGGTGTAAATTGGAGCATAGGAGGTTCAAGGTGAATATCCGAAAAAATTTTTTTACTGTGAGAGTGACAGAGCACTGGAACAGACTGCCCAGGGAGGTTGTGGAGTCTCCTTCACTGGAGACATTCAAAACCCACCTGGATGAGTTCCTGTGTGATGTACTGTAGGTGACCCTGCTCTGGCAGGGGGGTTGGACCAGATGATCTCTCGAGGTCCCTTCCAGCCCCTAAGATTCTATGATTCTATGATTCTATGATAAGACAAACATAAGCCATCCCATCCTTTCCTCACTTCCAGCCACACGTTTTCATTGCTCTTCATGCTGGTGGTAGGATCTGGGTGGCCTAGCAGGAATCTAGAACAGGGAACTCATGCTCCTGAAAACTAAATCTTTTTTACTGAGACCTAACTAATTTCTGCACTTGGGTCCTGCTCTTGGGCCACAACAATCCCATACAACACAACAGGCTTGGGGAAGAGTGGCTGGAAAACTGCCCCGCAGAAAAGGACCTGGGGGTTCTGATTGACAGATGATTTAACATGAGCCAGCAGTGTGCCCAGGCGGCCAAGAAGGTCAATAGCATCCTGGCTTGCCTTAGAAATAGTGTGGCCAGCAGGACCAGGGAGGTGATCATCCCTCTGTACTCAGCACTGGTGAGGCCACACCTTGAATATTGTGTCCAGTTTTGGGCACCTCAACACAGGAAAGATATTGAGGTGCTGGAGTGTGTCCAAAGAAGGGCAACAATACTGGTGAAGGGCCTTGAGAACAAGTCTTATGAGGAGCAGCTGATGGAACTGGGGCTACTTAGTCCAAAGAAAAGGAGGCTGAGAGAAGACCTCGTCGCCCTCTACAACTGCCTGAAAGGACATTGTAAAGAGGCAGGTGCTGGTCTCTTCTCACAAGTAACTGGTGATAGAACAAGAGGAAATGGCATCAAGCTGTGCCAGGGGATGTTTAGACTAGACATTAGGAAGAGCTTTTTCACTGAAAGGGTTGTCAGACATTGGAACATGCTGCCCAGGGGGGTGGTTGAGTCACCATCTCTGGATGTGGTTAAAAGTCATCTAGATGTGGCACTTGGGGATATGGCTTAGAGCTGGACTTGGTAGAGCATGGTTAACAGTTGGACTTGATGATCTTGAAGGTCTTTTCCAAACTAAGTGATACTATGATTCTATGATTTCCAGACAACCACCAATGCTTATTCTCACCCATGGTCTCCTGTGCCCTTGTCTTCTGTGTATCATGCTTCAGCGGCAATGCTGATGCATTTAACAACCAGCCACAGCTCTGCACATCTCCAGACAGTCCATATAGTAATTCAGTTGTGTTACCCTGGAAGGAATACTCAGGCCCTGTCCAGACAAGGGGCAATCAAACACACATCACTATAAGGCTACGCCTAATAAAAAATAACGTCTTCTGAGGATGGATTCATGGTCTAGCTGTACCCAAATGCCTCTGGAAGTGCTTGAGGAGGACATACAGTTCCTCTATCCCCATTTAACCACACAGAAAACTGGCCAGTTGCATGATCTGATGCTGCTTCATCCCACCTCAGTAAAGCAGACAAGAAAGATACACTCGCAACCCCTCTTGCTGGGGTTACCAGTCAATCCTCCACAGCCCTGAGCTCCAAGCAGGAAGAAGAAGAGCTTCCGCAATTCCTTTCCTTCAGAACAGGAGGGGAAGTGCAGGGTGGAGTAACAGCCACCAGCTGACACTGCTTGCCACCACAGGCATACTTGCTCATGACAAGGCTCAGGATGCTGTCTGTTCCTTGAAATTTCCTTGTTTACATATTCCCAGGCCCATCCCCAACCCTGCATGCATGCACACACACACAAACACAGTGACCTACTCTTCTTGAGAGAAAGGTTGGAAAGAGGCTGACAGGGAAGCGAGTCACAATTGTTTGACATTTGGTTTTGCTTCTACAGGTGGGTTTTCTGTGGTAGCAGAGCATCTCTGTACTTAGATTTTGACTGCCATATTGGACATGACCATCAGGAGTCACAGTTCTGAGTTCACCAAAAAAAAAAAAAATGGCCAGAGAAGTAAAAAACCCTTTTTCCTCTGCTTCCTTTTTCAACCTTACAGTTGCCAGCAAGGCCTCATACAGTCCCCTCTTTGAAATCTTACAAACACGGCATTTGAACTTTTTTATCATAGAATCATAGAATGTGTAGGGTTGGAAGGGACCTTTAAAGATCATCCAGTCTAGCCCCCCCTGCAGTGTGCAGATCAGGTTGCTCAGAGCCTGGTCAAGCCTGACACTGAATGTTTCCAGGGATGGTATCTCCACCACCTCTCTGGGAAACCTGTTCCAGTGCTTCACCGCCCTCACTGTCAAGAACTTCTTCCTAATGTAAAGAACTTCTTCCTAAGGTGGGCCAGGGGTGCCCATGGGATTGAACCCCTCACGAGGTGAGACACAAGAATTTGAGAGCCACTGGAGGAATCACTGGGCTATAGCCAACCCTATATTATGCCTGTAGTACCTAATTATAACTAGGACATCAGTCACATCCCAGCAAAAAGAGCAGGTCTGTTCTTCACAGATTTTCCTGAATACAACTGCAGTTGTGTCAGGACTCAAAGCAGTTCCACCAGTGCTCAGGTTTCATCTGCCATTTCCAGAGGATTTCATTACTCCCTCAAATGTTAGGGGTTTTTTTGCTGTCAAGATCTCACATTGCCAGGTAGGTTCCTTCATTGCCTATAAGCATCAGAGCCTCCCTGTCCCACAGCTATTGGATATAAAGTGGCAGAGAGGTGGGATTTGTCTGGTTGTTTCATCGTGACTATGTTCAGGAGAAATTTTTTTTTAGTCAGTATTCTTCTCACTGCAAAATGCTTTTCCCATTGTCCTGAAATGGTTGTCTAATTCAATGTGGACTTAGCAAATTGCTTTCCTGGAAAAAATGTCAGGATTATATTCACAAAGCTGAGAGGAAGGCAGCCACTCTTTATTCACTCATAAAGGATGTGGGAGTCCTGGGTTTAATTTCCTCCTCTGCCTGGGGGAACTTGAACCAGCATCACTTATCTCCCAGGAGAATACCATAAGGTTGTTCTGTGCTGCATACTAAGGTGGGTTGCTCTTACTCACGGCCATTGATGTGTCCTGATGTGTGCAGAAGGTCTTTCTAGACCCTCAGCTGACACCCTCACATGGAAATGGTTCACCTGGCTACCCCAATCTGTGCTAATGAGTATTGGACCATAAGGAACACAAAAGCACTCTTGACAAAGTGCCTCCACCAGGATCCTCATGGCTGTAGCACTCTGCTGGGAAACCAGAAGGGCAGGCAGAAAAGAAAAAGACACTGCATGTCCTGCACAAGCACTGTCTCAGGCAGGCCCATATACTAAAGCTTACTGGGTAAAAAAACACAGCTCAGTTTGCTAAAGAAAACTACCTGTACTGTCAGCACGAGTTAAAAAAAGGAAGGCCACATTAGTTCAAACAAAAAGTTGTCCTTATATCAGCCAAGGGCTGTGGTGAGGTCAGGGCTGATATAAAAGATGATTGCCAAAATCAGTGGGCTGAAACTGATGTTCCAGGAGCTAAACCTAACTAATGGCTCCTGGTACGCTCTCTGGGGACATCCATTTTGATACTGAAGATAGGATAAGTGGACAGAAATTAGAATTCCTGGCAGATGTCATTGCCAACTTTGAGATGTAAGTTACTACTGTAACACTGCTGGCACTTAGTTAGCTGATCTGATCAGACCTTCTGGCCAGTTTCTGGCCGGGAGACACACACAGCTGTCATTGCTAGCTCCACCAACTTCAACCAAGGCCTGGAAACCCACCTCAAAGGTGAGATTTGGGGTCTTGATGTCACACCTCTCTTAGTTGCTTTGTTGTTTCCTCACATGCTTCTCATTCTCTCTCCTTCACCTTCCATTTAATCAAACTCGCCTAGAGAGGGCAGGTACAGGTTGTGCTGCAATCAGGGATACACATAAAAGCAATGTCTGAAAGAGGCAGAGCTCTTAGAGGGGCTAAGGCCACGTGTTGCACTTGTCTTTTTCTAGCAGTGAAGCTTCAAGTAAAAGTCAACACCAGAAACAGAAGCCCTATTTTTTGTCTTGGCTGTCCTTTTCTCCCCTTGCACATAAGTGTGTCTTTAAGTGAGCAGAGCTGAGTTCAAAACTGAGTGGCAACAACAGATCTAGTTTATCTCTGTGAGTGTCTCTCTTTCCCCAATAACAGCTACTGCTGCTATGAACTTGAATAAAGGGAGGGAAGCATTACTATAAAACCTCTTGACACCTAAGGGAAGAGGAATAGTGGACAGTTTTTAAAAGGAAGGTCTTACTTAATACTTTATTTTTCAAGTGTTAAAACTGTTTTTCCTCCTTTTTGTGTATCTTTAATTAAAGGTTAAAAGACTTCTACTGGTGATTGTTTGCCAAGGTAAGCAAGTAGGCTGAGGTCTCTGAATTCAAAACCCCAAACCTTTTTAAGCATTTAATGTTGCACAGTGTTGGGGTCATGTTAGCATCTTCAGCTCACTGAGCCTACTTCTTCCCCTGAAATGAACATGGCTGTGCCCTAACAGCCAGGCCACTAGAGTAGGGAGAGACAGCCCCTCTCATTGCCACACTCCCCACTTGAATCTAACCCCTGCCTCTCACTTCTCCTTTGGGTGCCTGAATGTTTCATTTTTAATTAAATTCCATTTTCATTATGAAACAAAGCTATTTCTTTGCAGTTTGTCAGTGAGAGAAACAAAACCCAACCAAACTCCTCTGTTCCCACTGAGGTGGTATTTTCTTCTTTTCTGATGAACCAAACTGCACTTATTCATACCTTGCTGCTATTTTTAAGAGTGGGGGCCAGCTGCATACCATTCGGGGGCATCACAGACACTTCAGCAGCAGAATACACATCATGGTATTTTCTAGTTAGTTAAGTGAAATGACTGGTGAAGTCATTTTTGCAATGCAGGCTGGCTGTATGGATGCACGTGTGCATATTTACTGCATTAGTCACCTCAGCTACTAGAATGACTTGCAATTAAGATTGCAGAAGTACCTGAAATGTCACATTGCTTGTCTCTGTTCTGAAAGGGGCACTGTGTAACCAGAGAAGGCAAAGAAAGACATATGAGGGCATGACCAGACTTATCCTTATAACCACATTAGAGTGGCTAAAAATGCTACCACACCTAGTAGAGAAATATCTGTTAGCTGAGGCAGAGTCACTGGCCATGTGCAAGCTCTCAATCTGTTTGACTGCAAATTAAGATGCCTTTCTGAGATGAATGAAACAAACCCATTTCACTTAGCATTTGCAGCAGACCCGGAGTACGTGCCCATACAGTTCTCATGTCTTTCCTGTGATGTGAGGCCACCATCTCCAGCCACAGTGGCTCATGTTTCTTAAGACACACAGCACCGTCTGAATGTGGGCTGAGGCTGAATGAGATGCAAGCGAGGCAATTAGCATAGGAGTACCCGCATGGCTGCTGTATTGCATCAGTTTTGCCTGTAGACAGAGGCTGGCGTGAGCTGATATTTGCCTCACATGAAATGGAGAGCCAGGACCGGCCCCTCTCACAGGATGTAGGTGGGTGACCCCTGCTTGGGCACCCCAGGAATTCCACGCTGCCTCCAGAGCAGGTCTATGTGCATCTCTGCCCAAGGCACTAAAGCTCTCCCACTCTTTGCCTCTCCTGTGCATCCTCTATCGCTTTCTTGCCAGTAGAACAGTCCTGCTCTTTGTTTCCAGGGCCCTATCTATCTTTCACGTTGCATAGATGAACAATTCGCTACTGTGAGCAGATAAATCAACTGAATTAGGAAAGAACAATAGCACCAATAGCTGAATGTTGGGATGGATATACAGTGTAGGCAAGCTATCCAACTTTCCCCTCTTATAAACTAGCTAACATAGGTGGTCATACTGTGTCACAATAACCCAGCTGCACGTGTTTTTTCATAAGACTTGCTCACTTAAATCAGCAGCTTAAAAAAATTAAAACCAAGTTGTTTCTCTCCAGGAAAAGAAAAGGCAGTGAGCTTACATATGCTTATATCCTTTCTTCCTCAAAGTTTTTCTTTTTCATAAATGACTTTTATCACGAATGTTTTCATAATAATGTAGAAATTATCAACTTTTAATATCAGCAGACATACCAATTTGGCAGATTCCCACCTGCCAGATGCTGGAAGAGCTTCTGCAGAGCTATGCTGAAGTTCTCAAGCCAAAGGTTTAGACATTTTTATTTTTTTTTACATAATTACTTTACAGTGACCTACATGCTAGTTCAGGCTGCTGTGCTGGTTTTGGATGAGACACAAACCTCTTTTAAATGTTTGTTCCAAAAGAGAGAAATTGTTCTGACATTTCCCTGAAGGCTTGCTCTGCAGGACTCTATGGACAGATATTTTTTTTAATTATTTTTTTAACAGTTCTCTAAGTACTTGTTATCTATCTTGAGCCTTTTAATTTGTAAGTCACAGGATAAAGTTTTCTGTGGCTGCAGAAGTCCTTATTGAATGTCAGCGGTACTCTGTGAAAACACCTAAGTAGGAACCATCTAACCCTTGGGAGTTATTGACTGGTGCCTCCAAGGGCATAATTAACAAGTGGCAGGACTTGCCATGTGGGTCATGTTTTACAAGATCCCACAGTATTGGTATTGATTATGATTTTATTAGATTAGATTAGGTTGATGGTAGATGCTTATTTAAGTTATGAGATTTTCAGGCAAATAGTGACTATCCTGTTATGAGCATCACCAAGCACATTCTTAACACAAAAACTCTTTAATGATAGTTGCAATCATCATATATGCAATACCTTGAGACGTATATACGCAAGAGACTGAGTGTGCCAGAGAAAAGCCAGATTCCTCTATTTAACACCTTACAAGCTGAAGGCACAAAAGAGTTCAACACGCTAATAAGCAATTTTACATTAAAAAGAACAGCTTATGGAAACCTCTGTTCTGTGCATGCCTGCTAACTAATGCCACATATATATGCAGCTGAGGTGGCATGCCATACATTATTGCCTTGACAGTGATTCTAAGGAGACTATCATAAAGCTGCACGAGGGAGAATGTTATTTTTCACCCCCTCAAAGATCTAGGTGTTTTTTTGAATCTTGAAAATTCCACGGATCTATCAGAAATATATTTTTTTAATTCAGCAAAGATAGAAGCCAAGATGATTTTGCTGCCCAAGCCAGGGTGACTGTTGCCCTTCAGACACACTAGAGTGTCTGAGACATCTGCACACAGCTGCTGACATGACAGAGGACCTAACAGAGACCATCCCTTTGCAAAGCTGCAGCTGAAGGGAATCCTGAAGTATCTCATACATGTCTTGTTGCCTAAGGTCAGGCAGCTGAATCTCACCCATTTTTTATTTTCATGTGTCACTTGAATTTTCCAATGTCTTCTGATCCTTTTTTTCTCCTCCCCTGTCTTACTCTTACTTCCTCAGTCACAGTGGGAAAAGTCTAACAGGAGGAGAGATAAAGAAGAAGAAAAGAAAGAAAAGGGTGGGGGGAAGGAACATTTATTAATTATAAAAAATCCAAACAAGGAATCAGAACTGTAAAAAGCTTTACAACAAAACACTTTCCTTGGCTTAAAGTGACTTGCAGTTGTGTCTGATCCGCTCTACATGCTAATGCCTGGAAAACCCTCCACCTCATCTAGGAATGCTCTTTTCCCAAGTATAAATAACTGGCAGATTGATTCAAAGGCCTTGTTGTGCCAAAAGTGATCAAATGATGGAAACAATGCAGGGAAGCTTCTCACAACATCATGCCAGGTTAGAGCCTCTGGAAAACAAGAGAGAGGGCCATAAGTAGTGATACTGTTGCTGACCTCCTGAATGACCTTGGTTTCTCCACTTCATCTTCACTGGGATAGCAGGAAAGAGTAATGCAGTGTCATGAAGATTCATGTCAAGTGTTATAACTGCAAGTCCTCCTACCTGCCTGCAAGAATCATTTCCAAGCCTCATCTGAGAAAAGAGCTGGTTTTACTGGCAAATGAGCATATAAAATGAGAGTAGGAATTGCCCTTCTATCTGGAAAGACAGCAGATCTTCAGACTGTGAAGTCGGATGTAGCTTCAGAGATGCAGTGGGTGTGTGTGTGTGTGTGTGTGTGCAGCAGGGGAAGATGCAATCATTTAGTACTTTCCAAAAAAAGCAGCAGATGGATCTAACTTTCTTGATATTGGAAGTGCTTGGTCATAAAGATGTTTATTTGACTCAACCCTCTTTCCAGCCAAGGCTCAGTAAAATGCTACAGCCACAGCTGGATGTAGCTTCAGAGATGCAGTGGGGCTCTGAGGCAGAGGATCTGGGTCTCACCACTGGCCAGGGCCTGTATGCCTCTTCCTAGGAAGGCTCTGAGAGGAGTTACCATAATGCCTTGAGAAATCAGACCACGAATAAAGAAAGAAGCCTTTCAAACCCACCCCAGAAAGCAGATATATGCAGTTTGCTCAGGTACATGAAGTTGTGTTATGAAACTACAGTTGTTACTTTCATATTAAAATGTTTTTAACTTTTTTTTCCTCTGAAGTTTTATCTTCTCCTGGGCTCAAGGTACTGCCAAGTCTCAGGTGCTCTGCCATTAAGGCTGCCTAGCCTCGATAAATCTGACATTGAGGCCCTCCTCTGCCCTTCAGGCAAACATGTAAGAGTCCTCTGCTTGCTGTATAGTTGGCAACTGAAATGTGATGGGAGAGGCTGATAAAGAAAGCCTCTGTGGCCCAGATGCAGATGACAGGCCAACTGTCAAAGGCAACATGGTGACTTCACCAGCTCTGAAGATCTTGGCAGGTGGAAAATAGCAGGGAGTTTTGCATTCATCTCTGTGACCATCAGCTTCCTCTCTCAACCCTCCTGTTGTATTGTCCAGCTCTCACAGACATTTGCATCCAGCCAGAGCAGAGCAGGAAGCTCTGTTTCTTTCCCAGCACTGACATTTTCAACCAGTGTGACTACTGAGTCTGCTGTATTTCCACCTCTGCCAGTGCCCTCTCATGCTATGCACAGCCTGGGATGAAGCAGGGGAAACCCAGACCCAGCTGCACCATGATCTGTGCAGATGCAGGCAGCCACTGACTGCTGCTACTGCTCAGAAGCAAGAAAAAATGGCACAGCCACTGATCATCAGCATCTTTGTGGTGCAGCCTGTAATGCTCCACACATGTTCTACCAGGCATATTATCAAAGCAGAGCTGTGAGTGTCAGCAAAGACTCTCCAGTATCCTTGGGTGATAATGTTCAGTTGTTTTTACAGACACTCCTAGAGCCAAGTTTACGAAAGCAGGCAGAGAGTAGTCCAAAAGCAAGCTCAGGAGAAACACATAAATCAGAGTGTACAGACAGATTCTTTCTCACCCAACTCTGCTGCAAGCAGCAGACTAGAGTGAAGGCAGCGTAGCTTCCCTTTTGCCACTCCCCTAGAAGTCTCTCCCTTTCCAATCCTCCCAGCACTGCTTTTTCTCCCTGAGAGCAGTGGGTTCCTGCTTCTCTTCCATCACAGACTCTTGGTACCAGTTGTGTCCTGCCACCAAAAGCCTGGGACCTAGACCCACCAGTGACACTCACTCAAGCCAGGGTGAGGCATCTAAGCGCCAGCCCTGCAAGTTCATGCTGGGGCAATTCATGAAGTTATATTAAAGCAGGTAGCTGTGCACTGCCCACAGGACCTCTCTGCTGACACTTGCTGACTCTGTCCTGCCAGTGACAGAAAAGGAGGATGTGTTTTGTCTTTGCTGCAGCAGCTGCCAGCCAAGGTGCTGATCTGTGCCAGAGACTAAGCACCAGCCACCTCTCCCTCGTGGCTGCTCACCTGCAAAGGTGGTACCCTCCAGCAGCGCATCGAGGCATGTACTCTTAGAAATCATCCCAGCGTGACTTGGCAGGGCTTGATAAGCTGGGGCCCCTTGGAGCAAGCCTGAACAGCCCCGCCACAGGCTGGCTGGGCCTGACCCTGACACCATGCGAGCTGCCCCAACCTTCC
>NW_009951947.1:151332-170892 GCF_000747805.2 Chaetura pelagica | reverse complement strand
CTGGTCATGCCATGGCCACCAGCAGAGCTGCCACAGCCTTCCAGCCATGGAGGTGATCGGGAAAAGGGGGGTTGTCACCATGCGATGGTAAACTGCTCTTGGCAGGGCACATCTTTCATCCATCTAATGGCACCAAGCGTGACAGGGGGAAGCAGCGAGACAGTGCCTGGCTGATCCCTGGAACAGACTGCCCAGGGAGGTTGTGGAGTCTCCCTCACTGGAGACATTCAAAACACACCTGGATGAGTTCCTGTGTGATGTACTCTAGGTGACCCTGCTCTGGCAGGGGGGTTGGACTAGATGGTCTCTCGAGGTCCCTTCCAGCCCCTAAGATTCTATGATTCTATGATTCTATGATCCCTTTCGGCACTCCCCAAACATAAATGCTTATCAATAATAATAACACAATAAAGAGAGACAAAAAAAAGAGCAGACCCTGCAAAACAGTGCAACAGTTACCTGCCAACCGAACCCTAGAAGCAGCAACAATAAACACAGTAAAAGTAGAAATTATCAAAGACAACTTGGGAGGAAACCACAAGAAATGGCAGTTGAGCCTTATTAGTGCTATAAATCATACAACTGGTTTCAGTTCCTGCAGCTCCTCACAAGCCGTGTGACGCTGTCTCTCGCACAGCAAGCAATAGGGGTCTGCACAGCCTGGAGGCACAAAACAAAGCAGGCAGGGGAAAAACGCCACTTTTTACCAAAGTAATTCTTAATTTAATTGTAAATCAAAGGCGGAGGGGTTCTGGTGCTGTCTGTGAGCAATGAAGAGCAGAGAGAGACATATGTGAAGTGGGAAAAACATGGACTTGCTGGGGTTTGGAAACTTCTCTAAGTGAGTGTTCGAGGCAGACATTCTCACAAGGCTACCTGCTTGATTATTTATTTAGTTAGCTGAAGATTTACCACCTCTGTGCCTGGTTGTTCTTAAGCCCATCATACATCTTGTTGTTTGTTTTTTTCTCCAGAGGTGATTTTGACAACGGGAGCTACAATATGTGGTTCCTTCTCTGACTGTCCTCTGAAGTGAAGGGGGCAGGAAGAAGGGTTGGTCCATCTCACCTTCAATTTTAACACTATTTGAAACTTCTTGAAGCTCATGATCATTTTTTACCTGGGACCCTCCCATCCTCAACTATTGACATGCATCATTGATGATCCTTCTTTTCCTGCACAGAAAATTCATTCAGTACTGAATTTGTCGAGGCCCGAACCTGCTTTTGGGTCGAAGCCTCCTTATCTTAGGGCACAGTCACCCTGCTTTGTTTCTCAGGATTTTCTGGCACCAATGACATATATATTCAGGATAGCCTCTGAATTATTTGGGTGGGTCCGTCCCTGGCTGGGAGCCTGTTTGCTTCTACTGGGTATAGAACCGATTGATCAGCTCATCTCGGAAACACAACACACACTCACACAGATTATGTGTTTGAAATACCACCTTACTGTAAAAGTTTTCAAAGTGTGTGTGTGGGGAAAAACTGGATATGTGAACATACCCGCTTGGTAAAGAGAAAAAAACAGACTATTACAGTTTTGGGTAGAGAGAGCCCGAAGCCTTTCCGTGTAGGGTCGAGGAGGTGCGTGTGCGTGAGGTGCCAATGACACACCCGGGGGGAGGAGATGTTAGAGGTGAAAGGCTTGGAAGGTGACGTTGTGCTCAGTTAGAGATGAAAGGTTTGGAAGGTGATGTTGTGCTCACGTCCTCCTGGAGCCGGGGGTGAGGCAAGTTGTGGCAGCGGTGGCAGATCCAGCGCAGGTGGCACCACGGCAGGGACAGCAGGGGCAGCAGCAGCTGCTGCCTTCGTCCTTCTGGTACCTCTGGCTGGCCATGTGCCTGGGCACATGGGGATGGCTCTTTTTGGAGTCTGGGCACGGCACAGGTGGCAGGGCCACTCACCGCTGTCACCCTAAAGAGCTTCTGCTGATGGTCTCAGAGGGCTGGAGAGACGAGGAGTCTGACGCTGCTTTGCCGTCTGGACCCGGGTCTGGTGGCAAAGTCACTGCCTCTGGTGGTCTCAGCCAGGGCTGTCTTCAGCTCCTTTTATTTGGTTTTCCTTCCCCTCTCTCTTCTGTCTTCTTTTCTTCTCTCTCCTCTGCACCAGCAGCAGTGCAATGGGCACGGTACCGACCCACAGCGATCCCCTTCATGGGCCTTCCTTGCTGTGCAGTCTCAGGCTGCAGCTCCCAGGCCTGCCTGCAGCTCGGGATGAAGTCCCGGCCACAGCCCCTGCCCCACAGTATTGCCCCCGTTTCTCCTTCATTTTTATTTTATTTCTTCTCTTATGTCCCTCTATTACAGTGAATTTCAGTGAGAGACATACGTTTGGAGGCCACTTCTCCACAGAATTCCTTTAGCGGGACTTCAGACTCGCCAATAGACACTATTTTCTACCTTGTTCAGGGAAGCAGTGAGCTTAGGAATTAATAATAATAATTACTTATTTTTAGTATTATTTAGGGGCCAGCAATGTGCTCAGTATGTTAAGAAGCCAAAGATGGGGACAGCCATGGCCTCCAGACAAATGTTTTCACCCTAGAAACACCTGCCACTGGGGAAAATTCTGGTTCCCAGGAGTAGCTCCAGAGACTTTAAAGGGAGTCCCCAGCCCAGAGAGAAATTCCAAGCATTAAATTGTGCTTTTAAAGCACACCTAAGCAACAGTGCCCCGATCATTATGTGATGCCCCATGCACTACCTACCACATCACAAGGAATACCTAGTAAAGACATCGAGTAGCACAGTGTGGAACAGCAAAGCAAAGGACAAGGACTCAGACCATAGTGCTCTAAGAAGTTCAAAGGAGGAACAAGTGAAGTTCTGTGTCTCACTGGGTTTGCTTTAACCTTGAATTATTTATTATCTTCTAGCCAGGAAGAAGACAGGGTCACAAGCCCAATAGATCTTGTTGTCAGAAACCAATCCTTAACATCTCACATGAAATACAGTAAAAGTTTCCACATTCCCAGGCCCGTGCTCGATGAAGGGATTGTGTCTGGGACTTCACATTCGGAGAGGAAGCACCACCAGGATGGTGAAGTCTGATTGCAAAGCACCCATGCAAGCATTGCAATACACTCTAGCTTGCTGGTGTCCTCTGCATGTCTGAAATGCCTAATAAATGAGGGACCATTGGTGGAAAACTGATAAATGCATTTTTGCCATGTCTTGTGTGACTTCCCTGCAGCAGCACTGAGCATTTGAGTCAGGTTCTCTCAACCAACTGAGCTGTGCTTTGCAATAGCACAAGCTCAGAGGACAATGCCATGGTGGCTTCAACCTGCCACACAGCCCCCTTTCGTCCTTCATCAACCACTTCAGTTAGAGACAACTTAAAAAGGCTAAACATAACCCACTCTTCCAGTCAGACTGGGAAACCATAGGTTCTGCACTGCCAGCAGGTGCCCAGAGGGAAAGGCAGGGCCCACATGGACCATTTGCAGACCACAGGTATCGCGCACAGCTGGGGCAGAAGCAGAAGCAGAAGCCAGGTTGTTCGTGCTTTTGAGTGTTGAGCGACCAGCAGCAAATGGTTCATGTCGAGACACCCCTCTGCATTCACTGAGCTGCAGGAGCTCGTTCAGTCTGCAGGCTTGTGTGAGGCTCAGCAGAGAAAGGTCTGTAGCCTGGCCCTGGCAGGGCACACAACTGACACTATGGTTTGGTGATCACAGGCTGAGCCACCCCCTGCCAGAAGAGCCGTCCCAGCCTTCCCTACCTCCTGTCACTGGATCTCACCCTGTGGTCATACTCATCTTGGGCTTCACAAGAACTGATCCCTCACACACACTTTTTTTCCCTTGGTTAATTTTAATCCAGCCAAATTCCTTCATTCAGGTCACTGTGTGGCCTCACATGGTCTTGCATCCAGCAAGGTAGTGAGCACCAGGAGGCAGAATCAGGAGAGACTTCTTCTGCTTACTACAACTGCTTATTGCTACTGTGACTTTTGGGGGTTTTGGGTGTTTTTTAAAGGGGAAGTCTCAATTACAGGGCAGAACATTCAAGATCTGGCTCTCTGCTTATGGCACCAACAATTTCACAGTGATCTTGTGCTCTCATGTGAACTTTTCTCAAACATGGACTGACTTCAGGCTCTGTTAATGTGCTTCTGTGTTACACGTAACCTTGTAAAACTTTCAGGGCACATGGTATGAATTCCACAGTCTTGCTGGGCACACATCCTGCGCTGACTCTGGTGCCTTGCCAACTTTCTGGGTGTAAAGATGATCTGTCCCATTGTCTGAAGTCCAAGATAGCCTGGACTTGTTGCAGTCATGCTGTAGGACAGTACACCAGCAACTAAAACATTTTGTTTGCAGCTGCTGTTGCTGGTGACTGGCAAAGCAAAGAGTAATAGGATACTTAGCTTTGCTCTGACTCAGTCTGGTCGACCTTTTATGTGTGTGACCAGTGCTTTCAGTAGCAGTACCTATACATGCTTGCTTGAAATGACTGTGAAACTTGGGCTTGATCAATCACTATCTTGCTCAGGGAATGGGGTTTTGTGCAGTTTCTGAAAATAAGCACATCACACCAAGAGTCACCCTAGCACATCACTTCCTTCTCATGATCAGAAAGACCATACAGCTCCAAAATTCATCTGCTTCTTCCAGTATCATCTTCTAATCCCCCCAGTACCAAGCTGAGAGCCTGGAGGCAAGGATGTGCCAGGCCAGTTGCCAGCCTGAAAAGACATTCCAGCAGAGTGAGCATCCAGCAGTTGTACCTGGTTTTCCAGGGGCCAGGGAATGGGTGGTGCAGGGAGCCATCACGAGAAGCCACTGCTCCTGACAGTGTGGGAAGCTCCCTTCAGGATAGAGGAAGCTGCCCCTTCCCCTCCCACACAAGACTGCCACTTGCCATGTTTCTGATGGGGTGGGGGAGGTGTTATGTCACCTTGTCATACAACAATTTTAATCTTCTGCCAAGACCTGCATGGCTTGTCTGAGGATGAGTCAGACTACAGGAAGTGAGGAGAGGCACATGCAGGTGAAAGGGCAAGGAGGTCACCTTCTCAGGTAGGATGGTTTCTGGAAAGGAAGGATTGAGATGGAACATCCAGTAGCCTTGTAGCAAGCAGACATTTGATCCATAATGCCAGCATCCCTTCCACTCTCCAAGCAGTACACGGAAAATATCTGCTGCATTAAGAATGTTTTAAAAAATCCATAGCAGTCTTGAGGAACTCAGTCTGAACTTCCAGGCCTTTCTCCTCAATCCCATCAGCACTGGAAAAAAGAAAAACAAATGAATAAATAAATGAGACAAGAACAGGATGTTTTATTTGGCAGAGCACAAACAAATTAAACTAAGGGTCTGGGATACTGGGTAGTAGTGAGGCTGGCTAGGGCTTTGGCAAATTGCTGACACATCCAGGACTCCGTTTCCCAGCTCATAATGTGCAGTGTTTGTCTAAGGATGTGAAATCCTGAGGCAGAGCCAATTTGTGTATGACACCAGTCATCTTGCCAGATCCAAATAAAACTGATTCCAACATCAGGCTGAGATACCAGAACCAGAAATGCCCTCAACATATGATGGTGAGCATGGTCTTGCCTTGATAATGCTTCTCTCTCTGCTAGCTGCCTTCACTGTCTCCGTAGCCTTTGCCTTCTGCTGGAAGTGTTCTCCACCCAGGCTGTCCCCTGCTCCCCTCTGTGCCATACTGACACAGCTTCCTACTTAAAATCAACTCCCAAGCCCAATTCCTGCTGTCCTGGCACCTTCCATTGCTGTATTCCATTCTGAAGTGTAACCAGGCTCCAGATTTTGATACAGCTCTGTTACAGGGAACCAGCTGATTAGACCCTCCAAATAGCATCCTCTTCCCACCCCTCTCATTACTTAGAGCTATTGTGAAGACAATAGATGATCAGATGTGCCCAAAGAAACAGCTGGGGTAAGCACAGGGATAGAAAAGCTAACTTAAGAGAAAAGGCACTGAGAGAAAAACAGTGAACTGCACTTTCAAGTTTTGCCAGCATAGCAAAGAGTGTGGGAACAAATTACAACCGTCAGTGAGATACCTCTGGCAATGAAAGCCCCAGTTTCTTCAGGAAACTGGTGTAAGTTATACTGGCAAAAGCTGTATCTCTAGTAGGAGATTGTCAGAAAACCCTTCCCAGGGTAGGCAGAGCCAGCAATATTAAAAGGCAATAATATAGCCCAGCTGTAGGAAGCCTCTTTTCATGGGGAAAAATATTTTCCTGTGACAAGTCTCAGGCAGTTAAGCTCCAGAGAGCTTCACAGTACAGGCAGAGGCTTTGTACATTTTCAATATGAATATGTATTTAATTATGGCTCCAATGCAGAACACATTAACATAAATAAAGAGGAGAAACAGAAAGCTGGAAAGGAGGGAGGGGAAAGGTCTGTTTTTCACCTGTCTCCATTAGCAGCAGCCCTGAATTCTCATCATTCTGGTGAGGACACAGAGGTGTTCTTGGACATTACAGCTTACCCATCTGTTCCCAGCAGCTGGAATCAGCTTCCTCAGCCTTGCTGGTCTTCCTCAGGGATTAGTACATGCAGGAACATGGTCAGATAACCAGGAACAAGCACGATAAAGAGACACAATATGAGGAACAGGGAAGAAGAGGGTCGTTATTTGGGATTTTATTTTTTGGTTCACCTGCAGACTCATAGACCCTAAGAAGAAGAAAAGTTAGCCACAGGATACCCTCTGTTTCCACGTTTTCCAGAGCATTTGCACTAGGGCAGGCATCCCTTCAGGCCAGCAGAGCTTCTGACTGCATCTGCCACAGGCTCAGAGTCTGAGGGCAGAGTAGGGCTCTTCCTCCCACTCCAGCCCTTCCAGCACCTGAGTCCAATACAGCCCTGACATGAGGCCTTTCCCTTACCTGCTGCCTGTCAGGGACCTGCCCTTCCTGCTGCTCTGTTAACCCTCCACCTCTTCTGCTACCAGTGGTCAAGGGAGACAGCACCCATCTCTGTGCCTCAGATCTCCTACTCCCTTTCCTCCTTACCCTGCCTGGCACACAGTTCTTTCCACAATGAGAGCTCTTTACCTTGCCAAATGAAGGGTAAAAGACAGATGAACGAGAGCAGGAGAAGGAAAGCTTTGCCTAAAGACCACAGCAGAAAGCTCCTCCTTCCTCGCCTCTCTGTCCTGCAGGACTCTCCCCTCACATTTGTGTGAACATCCAGCTCCCCAGTCCCACACATGGTGATGACTTGTAGCCCATCACCTTTTTGAAGTAAATAAATCATGTCCTTCGCAGAGGACAGCAGAAGGTTCCTTCTACTGAGACTCACTTCTTTGGACCAGAGATAAGTATCTCACATTTCTGTTTCAGTTTTCAAAGCAGGGGCTTCTGCCAAGGTCCAAACATTCTCTTATTTCTGTAACAATGCTCTCACGTGCCCATCTTCAGCTGGAATTCACTGCAATGTTCTCAAGGATATGATGAACTTCCAAAATGTACAATAATGTTTGATCTTTCACTGCTATGCTTCAAAAATGCACCCTGAGGGAAATAAAAATCTGAATCATTGGCAGAAATCCCCCCTCCTGCTTTATTAGCACTAAAGGTGTTTTGCAATCCTGCCCCAGCATTGCTAGCAGTAGTTGAATTCTACCTTAATGCTAAAAGGCTGAGCAGAAACCAGCTGTGCCCAGTTTGTTTCTGTGAAGCACCCTCTCATGAAACTCTGCTGAAAGGAGGCCAAACCCAAAGAGCTCTTCCAATGCACGTGGCTACATGGCATCTCATCTACTGCAAAGGTCTGCCATTGCCTCTGGAGTTCACAGGGTTAATACCAAAAGGACTTTTTTTCTTTGAAAAATAAAAACATTCATAGATGGGGTAGAAATTTTTAGCCTCTTGTGGTCAAGGCTGGCTGATCCTGGTACCTCCATTCAGGGCTGCCTCAACAAGTGCAGAGCTGTTTAATTATTGACAAAGAAGGAAGTCCTCCAACCAGGCTACGTTTCATTTTAGGAAGAAAAAACAACTCTATCCAAACTGGCAGTGCTTGAAAGTTTTGCTTCTTTGTATTTTTAACACTGGTGCACATAAAGAAAACACAAGGCCCAGCCTGAACAGTAGCAGTGCTTAATATTCTCTTTGCATAAACCTAACAAATCAGTGCATGATTTAAAAATGTCACTGCACATCTGTGTTTGGTGTGTGTTGCTGCAAAGTGAGGCGGGAGGAGGGGGAATGTAAAAAAGAAAAGCAGCAGAGATCCTGCAAGCTATTTACCTCTCTGCTGATTAATTTCTCTGGCACTTGCTGCAGAGCAGGGATGAGAGCTGATCTCCTGCGTAGCCAGGAGGGTGCCTCTGCAGGAAGGCTCCAGGTCCTGCTGCAGCACTTGGCCTCCGAGAGAGCACTGCCACCAGGGGTTGGAAGGGGCTGCCCATAATTTCTGCTGCTTCACATGCAAATGATATCTGTGAAACCTTGCTTTACTGTGGGTTTACAACGGTAATGGCTAAGGTTTGCAATGAAGGGTGCTCAAAATTTATCTTCTAATTCTCCTTTTGGCAGCAAAAGAGAAGTTCCAGTTGTTGTTTGCTTGCTTGTTTGTTTGTTGTTTTTTCCAGGAAATCTACTGCATTTATTGCTTTAATAAAGAAGCATGGGGTCTGCTCCCTCCATACATCCCCAGATGACAATTCATAGCCCATTTAGCAGCACTTCCCCAGATCATAACTGACTTTGGATGAGACCTGGCTTGCCAGAAAAGACAGGAGCAGATGCAGCTTCACACACCAAATCATCCACAGCCCTCTGGGAGGGCAGTTGTTTCAGTGGTGAGTCCCTCTTGGGCTTTCCCAGCTGCTCCCACTGGCAACCTGACGTACTTCACTCATGTCCCAGACACCGAGCAAATACTCAGTGGGTTGAACAGAAAGTACCATCATCTCACAATGTGCCTTTCAAAATGTGAGAGGAAAGACGTTCTGGAGCAATGTGTACTTCTTGTGCCGTCCAGCTCTAGAGATAAATAGAGGACAAGTCTCCATGGTTGCCAGTCTGGCACCTTTCATGGGTAATAAAATAAGCTCAACGCTTTTCAAGCTTTTCTACAAATAATCAGAACTGTTTGTCACTATGTTGAAGGAATTAGGGGTTTTAGACACTGCTGGAATGATTAAGTAGAGGCCTTTATTTCAGAAGGGCATGAAATGTAGCTGAAAAGCAGCATTTGTGAGTTTTCCACTGCGCAGACGAACTAGGCAGGACCAGCTGGCAGGAAGAAAGGCAAGCTCTCCAAGGGGGTGGATTTCTCCAAGTGGCACAGGAGCACAAAGCTCATGGACCTTGAGCATGGTGGCTACTCCAAAGCCTGCCTGTGTTGCTGTGTGGGGTGAAGGGGACAGAGAAGACGTATTATGATGAGTCCATCAGACTGTAGGACACATAGGAGGCTTGTTGCAACTCCCATGGTGGTGTGTAAGAAGGGAGAGGACGGAGGGTCAGCCTGAGAAGAGACATCAGATCCTCAGTGAGGAGGTTGGTGGTGTAACATGAAGGAGAAGGTGTTTCAGGAGCTGTCGGAGAATGTACTGAGTGAGCAGAGCTGAGGAAATAGATCTGTGAGTTGGCAGCACAGAAATGATCGCTGGAGTACAAAACTACCTAGGGACAAAGGGAGAAGCAAGGAAAGGGACTTAGGCAATGTCCTAAGGAAGGCTGACAGAAAGGAGGAGAAAAGTGCTGAAAGGAGACAATGCAGGAGCAACTAGAGAGGTAGCATGAAAACCAGGAGTCCAAAAAGCTCTGGAGCACCTTGGGAAGGAAGCTTTTTGATGAAGGAGGAATGATTCACATCAAAGGCAGGTAACAGACTGGGAAGGAGGCTTCAGAGTGTGCCAGGAATGACAACTGTGCCTCAGCTCACGTTGTGTTCCCTCTGCCCCTGCAGCATCAACCTCTTCTTTACATTTCATCTGTAGACTCTTCAGGGCAGGGACCTGGCCCTCCTCCCTGCCTAGCAGTTCAAGCAATTATTCGCCATTCATACCAAGAATATTAATTGAATGAATGTGCATATGTTCTTCTAAATACAAGAGGTGTTATATCCTTGAAACCTCACTGCCATTGATTTACTCACTGTATCACCACCCCAAGAGTTCAAAACTGTATCAGGTCCTTGCCCTCCTTCCTCTCTATGGAAATGGGAAGGCTATGTCAGAGAACAAAATAATACGTCATGGGAGAAAAGAGGGAATTGTTTTGGTTTCTGCTCTTTCAGCTTCCCAGGATCACCCTCAACACAGATGCAACATTCTCGGTACAAACATTCAACCTTAAATGCACATAAAATGCACTTGTAATTCTGCACACGATGGCTACCCTCTCTTTACTCCCTTTTGCTCTCCTGCTGCTACAGGAAGCCTTCTTTCCATGTTGGCTGTCTGCCTTCAGCACCTACTATGCACCTCAACTTGCAGTGACAATTCACAAGATCCCAGTTCTTCCAGCCCCTGCCTATGCAGAAAGAGCTTTGTTCAGCCCAGAGAGTCTTTAAATATATTCCTAAATATTTTTACTGTAGTTAACAGTGATCCAGGAAGGAATTTAAGTACTTCTTTGTGTGTCTCTAGCTCCAGTGGCACTTAAAGCACGTACATAAGGGTTTTACTAAACGGCAGTAGGCCTTAATGCACACTTAATTACTTTGCAGTCTGGGCCCAAATTTTTGCCTGTATTGCAGTGATCAAGCTCTGTCTCTTGATTTCCTGTCTGCAGTACAAGGATAAAGAGAACAGATGATGATGTGAGATGGAGACTCCATTGGCCTGACCTTGGGATTGTTGAATAACCTATGACTGGCAAAATCCTGGATTGATTTCAGTTGGATTTTATGAGCCACGGAGCTGGAAAGACTGATTTTTTTTCTCCCTCCTCATTACATGGCAATGACCAGCCTAGCAATGGCTCCTCATCTGACCTTCAGTATTTCCCATGTCTACTGGATGCCAAGTACTCACTTCTGTTCCTAGTGCCCTGTTTTTTAATCTTTTTAAATTTGTAGACCTTGCACATTTTCAAAGGCAGAAGTGCCCCCCTTTAGAAGGCCACAGAATCACAGATTTACCTTGATTGGAAAAGACCTTAAAGATCACCAAGTCCAACCATCAGCCTAGGTCATGGGGCTGTCCACACAGGACAGAATTTATGACAATGATGAAACTAGGTTTCCTTGCAGGAGACTGCAAAGAACTGCCTCTGGCTCCTACAAAGACTTTCATCTGCTCCCAGTTTTAAGTGCCACCAATATGTGAAAAGGATTGTTTGGGATTTAGAGTGGCACAAAGTCCCTGCAAACTAAAAGTCATTATCTTCCCATTCAAGTGAACCTATTTTCTACTCTTGGTAAATGCAAATTTTATCACTACAGATTTTCTGCAACAGAACACTGCCTTGATAAACATTTAGTATGTAAACTAAGAAGCCATTAATAGCAAGCAACAAAGAGGAAAGAAGATTACTGCCTTTTTAATCTTTCATTTGTTCTGTGAGTAGCTAATAACTACTTGGGCGTTATGGCCATTTACTATTACTTGCTAACCCTCACTAACCTGGTTTCTGTAGTCATCTTTGAAAACAGCAGAGGAAATTACACATCTAATAGAAAGAAGCAGTTTCTCAGGATACAGTCACAGAACCCCCAGACCAGGTAGTTAAAGTTGTTAGGCACCTGCTGCTCACTAAAAACAATGAAAATTAAATGCTGTTAATGCCCTTCCAAATCTGGAACCTCGTGACTACAGCACTTGTTGTCAAGTGTTATGATGGTAGAAACCTGAGATGAAACTAAAGCCTTCATCTACTCACAAGGGGCACAGCCTGTGCCTCTGTAGTTTTTATTTTTATTTTTAAACCAGAACTTCAGGGCAAGCCTTTTCTTCTCATTGCTGCAGTGTTAATAGAAGCCATGTTTTCAGCTCTGATGATAGTGGAAAAAAAAATATAAAGTGTGTGGCAAACCAGTTGTGACTAATTTGCTTAGTATCAAAAGCCACGGAATAAACTGTGTTAACATCTGTGTCTTCAACTGCCATTTCAGGGAGCAGAGCTCTCCCTCCGACGACAGCAAACTGGAGTCTACAGTCAGAGCTGGAGAGCAGCCACAGACCAGAGGCAAGAGCTGGGTGCTGGGCCCCAGCAGCCCAGGCTATTTCTGGCTTTGCTACCAGCTGGGTGAGCATGAGCGAGCTGCTTGCAAGGCCGAAAGTCTTTGCCGGCACAAAATCACCTGCTTTACACGTTCTGCAAAGGGTTTGCTGTGGCTTTGCAAAGAGTTTGATGGCAGGTGGGGATGGATCCCCCTCTGTGCTCCGGGGGGCTCAGCTGGAGCAGCCTGGGCACACAGGTTGGTCCGAAAGAGCTCAGATGTGCTGGTCTAAGCCACAAAATCTAGTCCTTTTTCTTGGGAAAGGGAAAGAAAATACAAGAGTAGTGATCAGCAGAAGGCAAACTGCTGCTGGGTGAGAGCTTTATGTCATTGTCTCCTTTAATTTCACCATCACTAGCTATGTCAGTGAGTTTAAATATGAGCAATGGTGTTGCTCAGTATTGTCAAGGGCACACAGAGCCCCAGCCTGGTATCTAAATGAAATCCACTGAAAAATGACTAAAAAGGATTAGCACAACCCGAGCGCAGATACAACACGCACGCATGCTCATGAATCATCCCACACCTATGCGCAGAGGTGCAACAGCCCCCATCAGAGACAGCAGAAGAAGCTGGTGTTGGCACACCGGGATGAAGTCCTCCCTCCAGGCAGGGCAGGGCACTGACTATGTCCCCCTGCAAGGGCAAATGCAGCCCTGTAAGGGTGCTCCCACCCAGGCAGCTGCTTCTGGACGACCGAGCAGCGCAGGGTGCATGGCAGGGCTGGTGTGTGCATGGGGCTGCTGTGGTAGGTGGGACTGTCCCTCCAGCTCCTCTCCCCATCACAGCCCCTCCGCTGGGGCTGGCTGTGAATGCTCCAGTGGCTCAAAGCTGTCATGAAATCCCTCTCAGTGGGAACACGTGGAACCAGAGGAGGGAGGAAGGAAATGCTCGCAGGCTGAGGGTCCTGCTGTAGGCATCTGCTCGTGGCATGGCCCCCTCGGGCTGCAGGCAGGGAGCTGGCAGGGCTGGCAGAGCTGCCTGCACAGGAGCAAGGCCTCTCCGGGGGAGGGCCCTGAACTCTGCCATTTGTTTCCCTTTTCAATCTGACAGGGCAGAGACAGATTTTATTGAGCTGCTGAGCTACTTGTGAGGCCTGTCTGCTCACCGAGTAGCATGGGTTGAGAGGTTTATTGGCTATGGGGATAATGTAGTATCCATTTTTCACAGCTTGTCCATTCCTATTAACTTGCCCTTGCAGTCTGTTTCCCTCCCTGCCACCCCTGGGTACGGGAGGGACAGGAGTGGAGGGTCAGGAGTGCCATGTTGCCAGCTGTTCATTTGCAGTGGGACCCTCACATCCCCAGGAGCACCACACTCACAGGGCATGGACAAGAATGTGGGACTGGATCGTCTTACTGGCACCATCCCTCTCTTTTTTGAGGGTGAGAGGCAGGAGGCCTCAAAGAGACCCATTAGCCCACCCCCCAAATGCCACACTGCAAACCTGCACCAGCTCCTCCCAGCAGATGCAAGGGGGTATTTCTAGAAGACACATTAACTGTAAGACAGATCATGCCTTCCAGACAAAGCTGTCCACCCGACCAGTCAGGAGGCACAGGAACATGCCTCTCCTCCTGCCTGGATGCTGAGGACAATGCACAGGAAGATAGGCAGGTCCCTGGCAGAGCTGCTCTGAGTTCAACATTAGATGCACCAGGTCTCCCATGCATAAAAGATTTCACCACTGCATACCTGCTGCTTGAGACAGCAGTACAAGCTCTCCTCAGGGGTCATTTGAAGCAGCACCCTATTTCATCAGCTGACCTCAAGCTGGGACTGGAAGCCCAGCTTTCTGGATGTGATGACCTGGTTGCCTTTTGGAAGGTCCTCCATAGCTACCTTTGACCCACAGCTCACTGAGACTTGTCACTCAGAGGGAACATCAATGATGACAAGAGGAGCTTCTACCACTACATAAGCAATAAAGGCTAAACAGAGAAAATGTAGGCCCATAAACAGGGAAAGTGATTTGGTGACCCAGAGCACAGATAAGGCTAATGTACTCAAGGTCTCTCAGGCCCTGAGCTCAGAGGAAAACTACCAAAAAGTGGATGACATTGAATCAGGGATTGATCTCTTCCAGGTCCATGAGACCAAATAGTTGCATCCAAGAGTGCCAAAGAGAGCTGGTCCATGCCCTTGCAAGGCCGCTCTCCAATATCTTTAAAAGACTGTGAGTGTCCAGGGATTTCCTTGACAACTGAAGAAAGGCAAATGTGAGGTCTGGCCCTACCTATAGGAAGATCTTCAAGAAAAGAAAACAGTGCATGTGACAGGAAAACAAAAGACATCCATTGAAACAAGAGAGGTTCAGATTAAATGCAAGGAAAAATTTTCCCCAGGAGGACAGCCTAGCAGTGGAGCAGGCAGCCCAGAAGGCTGCTCAGGCACCATCCTGCAGTGTTTCAAGCTCTGACCAGACACAGCCCTGAGCAGCCTGCTCTGGCCTGGGGCTGACCATGCCCTGAGCCTCCCAGGGTCCTGAATTATGTTGTGATCCCATGCTGAGTTGAATCAGACAGCAACAGTAGGAAATTAAAAATACAGAAATCTAATCCTAGTGTTGACACAAATATCCCCAAATCTCCAGATTGCTTTAGTTTTCAGTCTGCTCTGACTTTGCAGGAAGCCAGACCAGCTCTCAGCCAGGGCAACAGTACAGATCTGTCCCCACTACTCCTTTGCCAGTCTGAAGGCTTGAGACTGCTGCTGCTAAGGAAAGAGTCAGATCTGTACAAAGCAACTGTAGAGTCTGGCTTCTTCCTTCATTCTTCCCCTCCATATACAATAAAATTATTCTTTGCCCTCAATTGTTGTCTGCTGTGGCAGCGGTGGGAATGGGCTTTGCTTTTCTTCACTGCACCTCACCAGAGGACTTTGCTGGCTGTAGCAACCTATTAAGCTGGTTGCTGGCTCTCTTCTGTCAGAGTCCAGTTATTTCCAAATGCCTACACGAATCTGCTCCCACCAAGCTAGACCTTGGAGCACAAGCCCAGGTGTAAGGGGGTTGCCAGCCTTCACTAATTAACAGGGTGCACCCCTCCACCATCCCTCACCCAGGTTTCAGTACCTTCTGGCAGGTGCCCCAAGGGGATTTACAGCAGTGAGCTTAAATATTGCATCTAAATCATTAGAGCAAAAAAGGAAAATTAAGCACAATCTTTAAAAAAGGAGGAGGAAAGCTTAACTGCTGGCATTCATTATAAGGCATATGCAAAGAGAAAATGTAGCCCTGAGAATTCAGATTTGGAAAGGACTTCTGTGTATGCTGGCAAGCAGTATCTTCCCAGCCTTCTCAGAGGGCTGAAGTCTGAAGGGCCACCCAGCCCTCTCTCCTGCACAGGTAGCATGCTGAGCCGGATTGCTTTGGGTACATATGATGTACTGACTTGACCCTGATACCAGAGACTCTTGTAGACTCTGAATTCTGCACAACACATCTTCGGTTAGATGCAGTTATGAAATGTAATAAATCCTGCTACTGTATAGATGAGTCTTCCCCTCACCTCAATTTCTAATTAATTTGAAGGGACTAAAAACAAAGTTTCCCCTTTCCTCCTCATCTAGACAGGGCAGGCAAGGGGCCACATTTAATACTATGATTGAGGCTTGTGTTTTGATCTGTGCAGTGGGAACAAACTAGCTGACCAAGGAGATTTGTCTTCAGTTCTGGGGTGATTAGAGCAGTTCTGCACTGTCTATGAAGAGCCTGGATGCACAGTGCTATAGACATTCCTGGAAGGCCTCCATGCCAGTGAGTTTTCCATGAGCTGGACAGGCTGTGGAGATGGTACTTACAACAGTGAGGTTTATTCAGAGACAGGTATTCATTATACCTGACAGTTGTTTTTACAGAGTCGAAGGGAAATATGTCCTGGGATCTACAGAGCAGTGCTCCAAGTTTTATCAGCACTTAGCACCTTCTGCAGGAACCAATGGAAATGTCTGGGCAAAGTGCAGGTTTGAGAACCTTAGCAATCTCGTGACTGCATCTGGCCAGTGTCTGTGCAATGCTGCAAACACTGTCCAGATTCACCATCAACCACAATTTATGTGAGGGATGTGCCCTCTCCGTGGACTTAAGCAATAACACCCCAAACACACCTTCAGAAAAACTGTTGCTTTCATAAGAAGTTTACATGAAACAGAGGAAAGGCTGCATGAGAAATCAGAGGCCAAAATGGTGTCCTAACACTGCTGAGAAAAAATTCCATGTATTTCCCCCCTAACTCCCTAAAGCAGTGTTAAGTGAGCCAGCATTGACCCTCTCCTAAGGAGCAAAAGCAATGACGCCAGGCACCAGTCAGGAGTTATGCTGGGGTGACATAGGAGCTCATACTTGCAAGAGAGCTGTGCCCTAAAGCAGGCCTCCCTTGTAAATGCTGAGTCATCAGAAATGCAATGTCCTTCTGCCATCGTGTGCAAACAGCTTCTGAAATATGTGGGATTAGACCATGGTTTGGAACTGGGACCATCTAAATTCTGATGCTGGTTCTGATACGTCCCTCGCATGCACCTGGGGAGTGTTTAATAGGGCTCAGATGTTCAGAGGTTCTTAAAATCTGTCACTCAAAAACCTTCAGATGCACTGTGGGTACTGAAATTCCCCAAAACACTGATGTTTAACCTTCCGAAAACAGCCAGAAGAATAATTAAGGCTTGTATTTTTAATGTGCTTTTAAGAAGAAAAATGACTGAATATTACTTTTAGTTCTTCATTGCTTCATGCACTAGAAAGCTGGAAGATATAATGATGAACAGTAGGACAGGACTGATATTAGGACTGGGAGTGTTGTTGGGTCATTTCTGGTTTTTTATGGGTACCTATATCAAATAAGTGGATGGATTATATGCACCATGAAGGAATAATTATGGGTAGGTGATGTTTTTTCCATCAAAGGGACACTCTCAAAGGATATACAAAGTCCCCTAAACTTTCCAGAATTAGCAATGAGTGACCTAATATCTCCTCCCACCACTGGTGCCTAACACTTTACAGAAATTTATGCACAGAATGTGACAACTTGTCATGAAATGCTCAAGTTCATGTATCCCATTTTCCTGTAGAGTTCTCTGCATAATATATAAACAGAGGGGGGTGGGGGAAATCATTCTGAAAGCTCCTGCCAACTCACATCTACTTCATTCCTTCTTTTGAAAAGAAACCTATTCCAGATGGTTTATCATTAGAATTTTTTAAATCTCTGACCTTATGAAAAAAAACAGGAAAAGAAATATGTAAGGTCAGGTTTAGCACAGCCTGGATGCCCTCCTGAGAGCTTTTCCTCCTGAACCTGGGCCTGTAGATGCAGGAACCAGCAGACTGCCCCAGGGCAATAGAGCCAGCCACTGGATATTGCTGACAAGGCAGGATTTGGGCAGCCTGTGAGTGGGCAGTCTGTTTTCCTGTCCTCAAAGCTCTTATTCTTCCCAGGGCTTGGGCACCCACTCTACCACACGAGCAAATACGCTCAGACTGATGCCAGCAAGGTCATCCTTGCCATGACCTGAGCAAGCTGTCCATGTTTATGCCAAGGCTTCTGTGACACTCTACAAACAGGGCAGTGAACAGGAGCTGCAGTATCTGCCCCCGAACTGCATGCCCTCCAGGGTGTCAGGACTGCAGCCAGGCAGACAGACAGCACACTGAGGGATGTTTTAAGCAAGGCCTCTGAGACAAACCTCTGCTTTCAATAAAGTGCCACAGGATTTTTAATGCCCATGCAGAGCAGGCAGCTGTTACCCAAAGGACATTCTCCACCCTAAAATTACATGGAAATTATTTGCCTCTGAAGCTATGTTTAGCCTACAGAGATTCAAACATATAATTCTAGGATATCTAGTTATTTGATTAAAATGCTAATACAGCCACCTAACTGCTAATGCTGCCAGCCAACAGGACTCCCTAGGGCAGTGCTGTGTGTTTGCTTTTCATGTCTCACTCTAAGCCAGGGTCTCACCCTAAACCAGGGGATCGTGATCACTGCTTTAAGCCCAGAGTTCCAACCTCCCCAGCAGTGACTCAGAAGAGCAGCCAGCTTGAAGGCTAGAGAGGATGCATGGAGATTTTCCAGGCTATTTTGCTCTCCCCCTATGAGCTTCCAAGCAGCAGCAGTTGTGGCAGGTTCCTGAGGAGGTACCTTTTCTACTGAGAAACTGTGTTTTTTTAAAAGGAGCAGCTAAACAGGTGGATGGGTGCTGCAAGCTCCCCCCTAGAACATTTCCTCATTGCCTTTAGCTCACTGTCACTAAAAGGACTGGGAATTGTGCCTTCAACTTTGCCCCTGTGAAGAACAGTTCTCATTTTATCCAAAATTGCCTCTGTCCAAGTTGATTTAAAATTTGTAGTTTGTCATAGCTAAAGATTTCCTCTGAAAATCCAGGTGCCAAGATGCTCAAAACCAATATGAAGTAAGAAGGAACTCGTTGCACATCGTTTTAAGCTCCTGCTATGAACACCCCTTCATCCTACATCCTTTTCCCTCCTCAGGGTCTCAGCAAAGAACTATGCCCCAGCAACACTACATGATTTTATGATAAATAGATCCAAGTGCTTCTTCTAACAATTCCTGATGTTTTTCACAGTTGCTATTCATTTTTTAATAGCCCCTTTTGCTGAGAGGGCACAGAAACGACCACCATCCTGACGATGCAAGTCCTAGTGCTCCAGCCTGAGAACAGGGACTGAGCACGAGGCCGGCGATGCTCTGTGCTTCACAGTGCCCATATAAGCTGCCTCATTGGTGGCTCTGTAGGAATCAGGAGAGAGTCTGAGAGGGTACTTTTTCAGAAGAACAAGGAGAGGAAGGATGAGTGTACATGCCTGATTAGTTACAGGCAATTAAACATGTCTAGCTTCCCCTTGCCTCTCATCCCTAAACTCCAGCCAGTGGAACAGCTCTCCTAGCAGAAACCCAGCACAGCCCTTGAACCTCACATCCCCTTGCCTGAACTCACCCAGCCCCTGGGCATCAAGGCATTCACACCCTGTGCACAGAGCAGTGTGAAGCACCTCAGGACTGTAAAAAAGCAGACTGCCCCTTCCCTGCTGACTGATCCTGCCTCCGATCACACGGCAGCACCCCTAACCTGCTTCCTGAAGCTGCTGTTGCTTATCTTGAACCAGAGTAGGGGTGGCTTTCAGAGATAGGGGGTTGCAAGAAACTTCTGTCACCCTCTGGTTTGCAGGCCCTTGGGCTTCCCCGGCTTCACACTGATTTGACCCAGGGCATTTCCCTTACAGACACAGTCTGTCTCAACTTTATTTAAAAACTGCTTTTGCACCAGCACCTGTCGTCTGTGACAATACTCTTGACTAAATGCAGCACAGTCTCAGGTGTTCTCCCACAAGCTCACTGCTGTTGGGAAGGGTCAGGCTGCTTGTCCTCTTGCTGCTG
>NW_009951947.1:133498-150856 GCF_000747805.2 Chaetura pelagica | reverse complement strand
TCCTGCTGACCTCCTTCAGGGACTGCCGTGTAGCCTCTTAGGACCCTGTCATCCCCTCCCTCCCAGGGTTTCTAGTATTGTAACCAAGCTCTCCAACAGAAGACTCACCAGGGCTGAGTATCATCCTCACCCACACTCCACATCCTGCTTCTTCTGCCACTTCCACCTCCAGAGAACAGGCTCTAGACTGCTCCTACCAGTGAGGAATGCAGCCTCTTGCTGTTTAAAGAAAGAGGTGCGTGGGGAGAGAGTCCCTGGAGCTAAGAGGAGAGGCAAAATCTGCAATCAGAACTGCAAAAGCTATTCCTTGCCATTGTACTTGTCCCTTCCAGGCCACAGCCTTGGCCTTCTCACCAGAATATGTTTGACTCTGATGCATCAGACCCTTCCCTACTTGTGATTCCCAGACCACCTGGTCCATAAACACTGAGAGAAGAAAAAGAAAGATGTCCAGTACTTCACTGGCATTACGCATCACCTGTTCTCTCCACTGAGCATCAAGGCATGCTTTCACATCCCAAGAGATCTGCAGAAAAGGGTCATAGATCAGCCACCCTGTGCCATTCTCTGGGATACTTCTTGCATCAGGAGCCCTCCCTAGTCAGGCAGAAGATCCCACAGAATCACAGAAAAACCCACATACAACAGATCATCTCTTCCTCTTTCCAGTTGCCACTGTTCCTACTACAGCTGTAGCTGAGCTGGTCAGTGCTTATTTCATTTCAGCCTGTACCTGTTCCAGAGTGCAAATATATGAATGGAAAAAACAGAAGAAAAAAGTATGTAGGGTTAGTTTTACTACAACACGTGGCTATGTTGAAGCATGGTCACCGCAAAAAAATCACTACTGAAACAATTTTAGCAAGCAAGAGCAAATTTGGTCAGTTTTAACCTCTGTGTTGCCAAGTCTCATAATTTTACCAAAGACCTTGTGATAACCAATACTGTCTAAAGCCTGTGTTCCAGGCCTTGGGTTATAAAAGAATCTCACCTCTGTCTCTTTTCCCCATTTACTTCTTCATGTCTTCTTTTTATCTCCTTTGTTTATCTTCCTGAATTTGTGAACCTCAAAGTTTCAAAAAATAGGCAGGCACCCTCTTCCTCACTGTGATTTTTTCATCTCATGACCAAGAGAGCAGCCGGACTTCTGATTTTACACTAGGTAGACTTGGCAGTACTGTAAGCACAGTGACATAAATACAGACACTAGGTAAACTTCTAAAATGCCTTTTCCTCGCTGACTGTGCCCCAAAAGCCCTGTCTACTGTTGTGTCAAGTAACACAGCAACCACAACTGTGTTCAGATGTGAGAAAATAGTGAACTGAAGGCACATCTTGTACACAGAAGAGGGTTAAAAAGATGAATTAAGAAGCTGAAAGCATCCTTACCATTTTCTAAGGTCTCTCTTCACGCCCAGCATCTCATGTCATGGCCCAGATCTACCTGATACAGCCTAAACCTTCTGTCCTGCTCTCCCTGCATATCTTTTTAGCCATCTGCTGTAAGTCACTTTTACTCAGAATAAAACAGTTTTACCCCAAATTATGTTCTGTCAATCCAAAACATCGGCTCAGTCTAACTACAGGCATGGGGAACATTAAAGACTATTTCCATTAAAAAGTACTATGCAGTTATTTGATGCAGGGGTCAGAGTAGAGGAAGTGGTCTAGATTTGACCAAGACAGAGTTTAAAAGTGGTGTGGATAAATGGAGTTTCACTGTAGAGTAGACAGGGTTAGAGGTCAGCCTTTGCAGAAAAAGAAGAAAAGAGTACTGATCCAACTAGGTAATTTCTGCAAAACACAGACTTATTTATCAAAAACTGAATTGATCTCGCTTGCACAGCATTAAAGCCAAAGAATAAATAATAAACAGCATCTCCATTTGTCACATGGTAAAGAGAACAAAAGTGCACAACTGGGAAAATGTAATTTGGAGAAAAGTCCAGTATGGAAAAAAATAAAACAGAGTTGCACTAGCAAAATAAAACCGACCTGTGATTTATTAGCAACTGTTGTGTGCTCTGTGCTGTATTTCTTTATTCAAATAAAGCCCTGTTCAAACTCCTCTGAGATGACTTTTCAGCAACACGCAGCACATTGCAAAGCAGGGCTTGCGGGTCACAAGTTCAAGAAAGGACTTCTGCTCCTCTGTCCTCCAGCCACCTGATCTGAGCTACAGACATGACTTACTCAGCTGCGGTGATGCTGCTGGTGGGAGGGAACAGTCTGCCTTGTGCATTAGTGTCTCCTGTAAATTATCTGAGGACCAAGGCTGATACAGCTACAGACTGAAGCAGCGTTTCTGCTACCCTAGGCTGGAGGGAAGCTACAACTGATGACAAGAAAGAGAAAGAAGCAAGGAAGAGCGAAAAAATGTAATTTTGGAGGGCACGGTATGAAAATCTTAACTGCATTATTTGCACAGGCCAAACAGCGATAAAACACAAGCGTGTTGGAACAGCTTTTTCTCCTCTGGCTTCAAGCAAAGCAGGAAGATCTGCTGTTAGAGGTCTCCCAGTGCCACTTCTTTCCCCCAACCCCCCTTCTATCCCCCCCCGTTTTATTATTAGCCTGCTGCATTTTTTCTGCCTTGAACGGTGAATTGCTTTCCAATCAGCGTGCTGTGGCAGGGCTAACCGGAGGCAGCCAGAGCCCGTGCTGTGCAGGGCCCAGGCGAGCAGTGAGGACTCCCATTCACAGCACTGCCACCTCCCTGCTATTTCTCTTACCTCCCCTGACCCTTTGAGATCAGGGGGTCTTGACCATAATGCTCAGGCAGTGAAAAAAACACAAATCCTGCTGGACTTGCAGCTGGGGGAGAAACAACCTCAGGAACTGGGAAAGGAGCTGTCAGCCTTCATTATTAATATCCAGCTGTTAATATTTAATGTCATAAAACCGTGGCTCCCTCCGCAGCCGAGGCATCAGACATGCAGGGGTCACACCAGCCAGAATCCTTTAGCCAGACGATTCAATGTCCCTGTGCTTTAGCTTCATGGCAGCACTGCTAAAGGTGTTCTAGATGTATTTGAGATTAAATGCTAGAAGCTTTAATAAAAGCCTGAGACTAAAAATAGCACAAACTAATAATAAAAATAAAATTAGAAAGGAAAAAGAAGTGGTTACGTTCCTGCCTTCCCAGCCAGCTCTGCTCTTCAGTGCTGACCCCATCCACTAAGCCAAAGGGCACGTGCAGATGGCAAAAATCAGCACTGGCCAAAGCAAGACTGAGTGTCGGCACATCATGGGCATCATCCACCGCTCCAGCTGAATCTGCAGGGCCCAGTCGCTGCTCCAGGGTTGGTGTCGTGGCACAGAGGAGAGGTTTGAACACAAGGTAAAAGGAGGGTCAGAATTTATATCCTTTAGACTACAAAAGCCAGATGATGCTACGTTAGGAAAAAAATACCTAGTCCACCTCAGCCTGCATTCCCCGGCACTGTGGCTCACACTGAGGAGTGCAAGGCTCAGCATGCGCAGAACTGCTGTTGAATGTCTGATCTCTTCTTTTAGCAGACGAAGGGAGACAGAGAGAGGGCCTCTGTCACGGGGGGGCAGGGAGGCAGGCAAGGGACATTTCAGTGGTTATTTTCAGAGCCTTCATCCTTACAGCTTCACAGAAGGGTCAAACACAAGAGTTGCTAGCAGGCAGTTTTCCTCTCAGCGGGAGCGGGAGCAAGTCACCTCTGCTGGCACCAAGCCACAGGTCCTGCTCCCCCCTGCAGACCCCAGGCTCTCCCCGCTAGTGGTTCCCTTTGCTCTGCCAACGTTGCCGCTAAAGCTGCCTCGCAGTATTAATTTTTAAAGACTCCTTCCTCCTCCTGGGTATAGATTCAGAGACAGCTCCAGAAACCCACACATACATACCAGCACAGCGTTAGCAGCCAAACGCATCAAACAAGATTTTAAGGGAGAATGGGGGAATAACAAGCACAGCCAGAGTGTTTTGGCACGCAGCGCAAAAATAAGCGTGGCGCCCCGTGCTAAATCTGCTACTCCTTGGCCTTCCCTGCCTCTGCTGTTTCCACCTGTAAGCTCAAGATTGATTTCTTTCCCTTTTTTTTTACAGTGTGGTGTAGTCAGAGGGGCTGGAGCACCCCAGGCAATGAAGCAACCTAAGTAATGAGAATCCTCTGAGTATGTTAGTCAGCGTGACATGAAGACAGCTGAGACGGTCCACAAAGAATTGGTCAGATCCAGCAGAGCTCATTAGCTCTGGCTTGGGGCTACTCCTGCCAGACCTGGGGTAGCATGAGGTCCCAGGTGTGTCTGAGCTGCACTCCAGGCTCCAGGCAGCCCCACCCACCCATTGCCAGGTTTGCCATCACTGTGGCTCCATACAGCTCCATGCAGCCCCTCAGCTAGGAGAAGCTCTGTAGAGCACCACAGAGCACCACGCAGAGATATCCAAATGGCTCTCCAGAAGACAACCTAGATGCAGCAAGCAGTGCCCATACTAAGACAGAGCCATTAAACCTATCTGGGCTTGAGCTGACTCGATGCAGTGCTCTCAGGTGCCTCTGACCCTCAGCCCCAACTTGTGGTTTTGGGAACACGGTGCAGAGATATCCCAATGGCCCTGTATACAGAGTCACCTCAGGTTTGCAGAGATTAGTAGTGCAGACTCAGCACACTGAGAGCACAGGGGGTCCGGTCCTGTTTTGGTCTGGAAGCAGATAGTTGCATTCTCACAACACTGTGCCAGAGCCCAGCTCGGGCTGTCATGCACACGGGCAGTTCCAGCTTTGTACCCTCGTTACAGATAATCCCCAACCCAATTAAACTGTCTGCAGACGTTGAAGAACAGACTGCAAGTGGATGCTAAAACAGGGTGATGAAGACTGCAGTGGTCAGATGTGATGAGTGTAACAAGGCAAACCTTCCCTTCTACCACCCTTGGTCATGGTAAAAGTAACTATTTACAGACAGCGTCTCCCTGTCTATGGATAACAGTAACTTCAGACAACCCCTGCAAACTAGGACAACAAGTGAACTGCAGCAGTTAATTATAGCAAATATTTACATAGCGGCTGGGGCCTTCAAATTTAGAAGGAATAGTTAATGCAAGGACATGCCCTTTAACCATCCCATTTTATTACACAAACCACTAGGGAGCCCAGCACACTAAGATTTGCAAATGAAGTGTTTGATATTGGCTGAGACATTAAACTACTTATCTGGTGCTATAAAATGCATAGGTACAGTACATCATTCTTTTTGCAGAAATTTCAACCCCATTTACTTAACTCTTCCTCTGCACTTAATGTTTTATGTGCTACAAAGAAACACAGTACCTAACCCTGAATAGACCTGGTGCCACTGCTCTAGCAGAGTCTGACTTAAAATAAAACTGTTTCCCCTTTGCTGTTACTAAATTTGGCATCATTTATGTAGATTCTATTGATGTGTCTAATCTACTTAACATCCTCAATGTTCTACTATTAACTGGTTGCTTGGGAATTTGCCTTACATGAAAGATCCTGCTTCTGTGTCCCATCCCCTGCTTCCTTGACACACGCACTGTGTAATTAAACCAAGATCTGTAAATGGGGTAGTATTTTATCATCCAAAATGACTTGGTTCTCAAGAGCATTGTAGTGAGTCCTGTAACAGCAAATGCTGTGGATGCTGGGACTGAAGGTGCTGCATAGTTTCCAGCCAGTTTTAAAAGGATTGCAGTCTAAGTTTGGGAATCCAAGTCAGTCACCCTTGACTGGCAGGATTCAGATGTGCCTTAGGTAAGGTGTCATCTATACCAGGAGCAAGATGAGACACTGGTGACTCTCAGGAGCCACCAGTTGTGTCCAGTGGCTGCGTTAGTCTAGAAATACCTGAAGACAAAGCACAAAGAGCTGATCATCTTCAGGAGTTCAGTGTGGAAGAAAAAGGAAAGGAATGAAAAGCAAAAAATCCCAGAAGATACCTCCTTTTCCCCAACACAAAAAATGGCATTCCCAGCTGCACAAATCAAATACAGGAAAGGGTCACCCACAGTTGCTTTAGACATAGTTTTAGGTGGTCCATAAAAGAGCTCTTCTTACTGAAATGTTATCCCAGGTAGTATTTACTGCTCTATGACTTCCTTTCTAGAGAATTTTTGTGTTACCTTGGGGAGGAAAATGCTGAAAGGTATCATAAGTCAAGGTGCCAAAGTGTGTGGTGCAAAATTAGCTGAGCAGAGAGGATGAAGCAGCCCACGAAATGGTCAAGTTTAGGCAAGGGACAACTGCTGCAAAATCAGGAACCCAAAGTGCTTAATGAAGGGGGGGTTGCATGCATCAGAAACCTTCTGCCAGGCAGGCTGATTTATGTGACTGAGAAAGCACAGATGAACCCTCCCTCCTGAGCTTGCTCATAACATTATGGGGCAGGCTAAGAGGGTTACTCAACATTATTACTGCTGTTGCTGTTGTTTATTTATTAATGCATTTGTATCAGAGACAGCAGCTGATCCTGGGAGTCTCACTGTGCTACGTGCACAGGATGCAGAGCAAGAGCAGCCCCTGCCTGAGAGCACTCCAGGTGCTCCCTTTCCCCAGAATGGAAGCAAGATCCCAAAGCTGTCCCCGGGGACACAGATCCCCCTTTGCACTGCCATGTTAGCTACTTATTATTTCTCAGCATAAATATGTTTTATAGGTAAATAAAGTCTGCAATTCTGATAAAGGGAGTGCTTCACACACCCGCTTCTCATCTATAAAGGCCCGTGATTTGGCATCTCAGGTTAGAGTATGAAATTATGACACCAGAATTGACTTTAGGAGTTTCTGATGCTTCCTTGGATGATTGCTTCTATAACTTATAGAGACAGGGGAGCATTTGTATTCTAGGGAACACATAAATTAATATCCATACATGAAAATGATGTGGAGAGAGCAGGACTGGGGCAGGGATGAGTTTCCTATAGCGTGTAACACCAAAGGAGGGCTTGTCAGCAGCGGCTTCTGTTGTATTTGGAGTGTTGTGATGAAAGTCTGCAAGTGCAATGAAGTAAAATAAAAACATTTTATATTTGACTTTTTAAAGCAGTTGAGAAATGTATGGTCTTTTCTATCATCATGATTTTTCGTGGGGTGGGGAGAGAACTACTAAAAATAAACATAATTTTTTTTTCTTGCTGGTAGATACAAACCAGATTTTCGCATTTTCACGTGTACTGTTTATTCTTTAGACCATGAGCAAGACAGGTTATTTTGCAGAATAAGGAACAGATGTAAAGGTATCAGAGTCTGGCCTTATAATGCATAAGAGATAAGACTCTACTGTTCATGCTTGGTAAAAGCTTTATTTTAGTCCGTCATGGCAGAGACAAAATTACTTGGTTTTGCTTCCTGCCTACATTTCTAACAGCAGCAATATTGTATCTACTGAAAAGGAATGTGAGCAAAATAGGCAACAGAATAGCCCATGCCCTGCACAGCCCGTGCATCTCAAAGCTTGTTAAATCTATGTCAGCAAAGCCTTAAAAGCAGAGGGGAGGAAGACCCTCACCTGGCCGAAGTCAATGGGAAGCTCCCATTGAGGGGCAGGGAACAGGGGAGCTAGATTTTGCCATGCCCCCTGACATTGTCTTGCGTTAGAAACAGCAACCAGGATGTTCCTGTTTCTCTCACCTCTGACCCAAGTCTTTCTAAAATAAAATGTTACAGGTGCTACATCGAAGATTCGGAGACGCAGAGGAAACCTTGGCCTGCTTCTGGCCCTACGTGCTGGCAAAACTGCTTGAGCAGAGGCAGCAGGTAAGACCCATCCATCGGCACGGGATGCTGCTGCCCCTGGGAGCAGGAGAAGAGCTACGTGACACACACCGGTGGCTGGACCAGATGGAGGCTTCGGACTCCGCTGCCATGTTCGAGTCCTCCTCAGATCTGATGACAAAGTCATATGCCAGTTTGTTAGACGGGAAAGCTCAAAATGATCCTGAGAGAAATCCTTATTCCACATAAATCTTCTGGAGCTGACGGATGGCGGGAGCCTCAACTATAAAAATCTCAGCCAGAAACATGATAAATAGTTGCATCCTGTTAAAAATAGGCAGCAGAGCAGCAGTCACACACATTGGCTGAGTACGAATGCCAGCCAATGACTGAACTGCCAAAGCATTTTGGCGTTCAGCTTCAGAACAAGATTTCAGGCTATTCTTGTGAGTGGACAACCTCTGTAGTAGCCTGGTTTTCAGTCCACATTGAATTTCCTCTGGATACCTTAGGAGCTGACAGAAGCAAACCTAGAGGTATGTTTTGGTTGACTCTGTTTTTTATATATAGCAGCTTCTCCTGGCCAAAACCAACATTTTTCTTGTGGGTATCATTTAAATTTGTTTGCTTTATCACCAAATCCTTATTTTGAATAAAGTACTCAAGGAGAAAACTTGGCTCCCTTCCTCCTTCTTCACTGTATCTGCGTTTACTATAACAGTAACACATTTGAATGGCACCTGCTGCACTGGAAGCTCAGACTCCCATAGCGCTGCTAATAAATAAATATTACACTGAACTTTCTGGAGCAATTTTCTCATAAGAACTTTTATAAAACAACAGTGACTAGATTACAGACAGAACAGCAAACCTTTATAAAAAATTCTCTCAATGCTTAAAAGTAATGGTCACATGTGGTTTGCAATATATGCAGAACAGCTAACAAAACATTGCAAATCTGGATCTTATACCCCAGAACTTCCTCCCTGTGATACTTCAGACTTTATCTCCCTATGACACTTCCACTGCATCATTCCAGATCCTTCCCAAGCCTGTAGTCTCCAGCCTGTTATACCTTCAAGTCTCTTCCATGTGCCTTAAATGCCCAAAGTAGGTCTCTTCTTGTCCTGTGTGACTCCTACCAGGCCCACATACACCCACCACTTTTCCAGCTTTTCAGCTTGGCAAGGGACAGCACATGCTATGACTCAACCAGAAATGCATAGAGTTGAACTGGGGATCTGTCAGATGCCAAACAGCATGAGTAACATCTTTTCTCCAGCTTTTCTTTGGTGGGAGAACTAATTGGTGTCTTTTTTTCTTTAAGTACTGCTATTGCCACTGCCCTCTGCCAGGTTTGATTCCATGCTGACCAGCTCAAAGCTCATAGCTGGGCACTAACAGAAAAACAGTGTGTGTGTGTAACTTTTGTGTCCCTAGGAAATCAAGCTGAAAACAGGAATATTAACTATGTCCCGTTAGCATGTTTACAGTTATCTTTCTTGCTAATAGTTCTGTTGAACTTGCTCCTGAGACTCTGGTCAACTCAATGCTAAGCACTGTATAAACAGATAGTAAGGCATGGTCTCTACTCCAATTAAAGACAAGAATGAAAAACTATACCCTTCAGCTAGTAAAAATAATGGCTTTCATAAATATACAGTGAGGAATAAACTGCACACAAGCATGGCACACAAAAACAGAGACAGCTTCAGGCTGGGTTCATCCATTGGTGAGACACTAGAACAAGTGGCCCAGGGAAGTCGTGGAAGCCCCACCCCTGGAAGTGTTCAAGACCAGGTTGGATAGGACCCTGAGCAATCTGATCTAGTGGGAGGTGTCCCTGCCCATGGCAGGGGGGTTGAAACTAGATGATCTTTAAGGTCCCCTCCAACCCAAACCATTCCTTGATTATATGATACCCGTTGAGCTGAAAATGAAGGTAGATGCAAACTTGTCCTGTGTGAACCCAACTTCGAATACATGCATGGCTTGATAAAGGCATTCACAATAGTTCACATGCTAAACACAAAGGCCCATACAGTAGCCAGGAAAAAAGTACTAATTAAAGGGTTAAGACTTAAACCACATTCCTTGTCCAGCATTAACCTCCCAATTTCAGACAGGCAACAGAAGCTTTTCCTCTCCAGAGACTCACAGCTCCTCTCCACGTGGAGACAGGCCTCCCATTAACCATCCAACATATTTTCCTCAATAACTATGGGTTCAGGACCCTCAGTAATAGGGAGAACACATGTCTCAAAACTCCACTTGGCCCAGACTTGAACCTCTGTGGGTGCAACCCCTCCTCATGCTGTTGTTCCACTTCACATTTCCTTGGAGCAGACACTGGCATCTTGTTCTGCTATAGCTCAGGGAGATGTCCCAGCCACAAGATCACAGAGTTGTGATTACAGCCACCTTAGCTCTAATATTTCATCACTCTGTACAGTAGTGATGGGCTCTGATTGAGATAGTCAATAGCTTGATGGTCAGGCCACTTTGCTAGGAGAAGCACTTACATCTACCTACGTTAGGCAGGGTGAGGCTCTGAAAACAGGTTTTCCATCTGTTGAGAGATTGCTCTAAACAATGGATGATGGGTGGAACTTGCCCACAAGCTCAGGAAGTAGCTGAGTGGGGAACATGGGCCTCTCAGCATGCCTAACTCCATGACTGAATGCCTTAGCTGATTTAGGCCTTATTTTAAAACTTTGCTACATAAGTGAACCAAATCAGACCAGAGATGGTCTCCATCAAGGCTCTGCAGATAAGCAGGACACTCAACCATCTCTTTTTCTTTGCTGCATCAAGGAGTTATGCAACTTGTACTGATCAGGGTGAACAAAACAGACCAAGCTCTTCCCACAGAATGTCCCTTGGCGGTCCCAGGAAGCTTTAGCATGTGTGCTTGGCTCAGTGTTAAGCCCCTAAAAGAGCTTGTGTCAACTACCAACATCAGCAGAACATGACTTGAGAATTAGGATTCCAGGTTTGCAAAATACTGCCATGATACCATTCACCAAGTAGCTGGAAGTTAACTACAGACCTTGCAATGAAAATGGCCATGTAAAGGTCTTCCTCACTGCTTAATGTGGTTTGGGTTTTTTGGGGGAGTTCTTTGGCTTTGGTTTTGGTTTTTTTTGGTTGGGGTTTTTTTAAGGGAAGATGTTTTGGGTGGGCGTAGAAGACCTAGTAGTCAAACAGAGACGCAGTAAGTACGTTGGTTTTTACATCTCTTGTCTTGAATACCAGCTTTCCTGCAACTAAATTTATGGGGAGAGATGTGGGGAGGGAAATCAGCACTTATTTATTTTTGGAAGTTAAGATGAAGTCATTATGGCTTGCATGGTATGTTTGCTATTATGAAGCTGCAAGCGGAGCTACAGAAAGGACATTTAGTGGGAAATATTGTCAGCTGGCAGTCTCGGGCACTTGAGTACCCTCCATAACATGCATAACGGAATCAATTTAAATCTAGTGAAAGGGACATTGTCTGATAAAGTAATTCCTCTTTGAACACAAGATGGCAGCCTTAAATAAATGCAACCCCACACAGCTTTTAATCTTACACATCATTAAATTCCTAATTTACACATTATGTTTTCATGGGCCAACCCATAACTCATTAGTGTTGAACTCATGAGTTGTAAAGACCAACACACTAGACAAATGCTGGTTTCTTTACCCACTTTTATTTGGTTGGCAGTTCTCTTTTCATTTACCACAGAGCCAAACTTCAGAATTAAGAAAGCTTTGTGATCTTGTGTGCTTTGTGCACCCTCTATCCCAAAGACAACCTCTCTGATTACTGCTCCATACCCACAGATTTTACTGGCAGAGGGTGGAGTAGGGAATGGGGAATGCCAAGGTTTTTCTCCTTTTGCAAGATACTGGAGTTCCTTGGAAGATACCTCTTCCCGTAGGAGGTTTTCAAACAGGCCTTGAAGTCCAAACCAAAACATACTACAAAAAGCATAGGGTTTGGAGTTGGTGTTCCCTCTTTTCCACAAAACTGTACACAACAAATAATGTTTTGATCTCTTGTCTTTCCATTTTCTTGTCCAGATGTTGCCTGAAAGAAGACAAGTCACAAAACACCATCTGAAGAGAAGAGGCTCCATAGTGACCCAGAACCATGACTCTAGAAATAACTACACTGGAATGGGTGGTAATGGTAAAAGAAAGGCTACAATCTGCCTTGGAATCTATGGGTCAAAAAAAGTAAAGTGTAGAGGTCTTTGCCAGAGAGGTGATATCACTGCTTTAATATTGCATGTAAGAACATAAATGGTTATTGGAGCAGGTCAGGCCAAGGGCCCTTCCAAGCCAGACCCTGGTCTCAATTTCCCTTTGCAGACAGTGACAAAATGTGAGTCACCATGTGGGGCCGTGGAAGGCAGAGTAGCAAGGAAGGGCGTGAGGGTAGGGTTGTTCTTCTTCCTGGGCTGGACTGCAGTTTGTCATGGCCACAGGCTCATCCATCTGCAAGAGCAGCTACTTTAAGCAAGGCAAGAGCCAGCAGCCCAGGGCCCTGTGTGCCTTGCTGGAACTCTGCTGAGGTTCTCAGATGGCCAGGAACCCTGCTCATGACAAGGAGAAGTTTAGGTTCAACCTTCATCCCACAGTTGAGAAAACTACTAGGGAGAAGTCACTACTCCTCAGGGGAATGTTCTGCTGTGCTACTGCCCAAGAAAAGCCACAAACCTAAGGACAAGTAACCCTGATGAGAAGAGAGGAGGAATATTCCCACCTCAAGTGTAAACTGTTACAGGATCTCCTCCCCATCCTCCACTGAGCCAAGTCGAGGCTATCCACAACAGCAGCAGAAGAAACCTTGATGGAAGTCCACATCTACTCCCTTCCTAGTTATGTCTTCAACAGCCTGCAGTGCTTGCACTACTGGGCAGCTTACAGACCCTTCAATCCTTTTAGGCAATGACAGTCCTGACACAGGGGGATGTCAACATCCCCCTGCAGCTAACTTCTCATTCTTACAGAATGGATGTCTTCACCATCCATTCCTTCACCTAGTCTCTTTTTCTATTTGTTTTATTATGTTTTCATATTAATTTCCATATACATTTTCCTTCTGTTTTCTTTATCGTTTATTTCCCTTTTTTTCGTTTATTTTGGTAGGGGAGAGCATACAATTTTGTTCATGATGAGCCCATGCCCACCTAAAGGGGAAAAGTCAGTAGAGAAAGGCATAACAACTAGGCAAAGTATCTTTCTACTGTCACCACTTTCCCAGTGGAACCTCCCAACGAGCTGGTGAATCGTGAGGGACAGCCTGTGTGTAGCAGTGGGGGATATTCTTGTGCAGCAGATGAAGGGACTGTGTCTCTTTACAAGGAGTAAACTGCCTGGGTGTCACAGTTTGACTCAGGTCCGACAACAATGCTCTCGATCCCCCCTCCCCCCAACCCAGGTAGGGAAGGAGAGAGAGAAAAAGAGAGAGACTTGGCTGGATTGAAAACTAAACTACACAGCTTTAATTAAAACACTAATGAATGATACAAGAAAATATATACAATTATATACAAATATATTCAGGAATGGGCAAAAAGCCTCTCGCCTCCCCCCACCCCAGCAACTCCCACAGCACTTCCCTGAACTGGGAAGAGTCCCGAGGAATCCCGAAGCTGCTGCTGGAGAAAGCAGAGAGTTATGGGGGTCACGAGAGATCAAGCCTGAGGATCGACGGTGATGGATGAACAGAGTCCTCCCTGGACACCGGCCATGGACGGAAGAGAAGGGGAGAAGAAACAGGAAGGAAGGTGTCTTCTGTGATCTCTGACCTTCCTTTGAGCTTACGTAGATATATGGAATGGAATATCTTTGGCCAGTTTTGCTGTCTGTCTAACTGAGCCTCCTACGGGGGGGTCACAGATCTCCCCACAGTGTCTGAGCCGGCAGAGTGCAGGTGCAGCCTTGAAGCCTCAGGAGTTAGAAAAACATTCCACTGTCTTATCAGCCTAGCAGAACACACTGTTGTTAGTTACAAGAAAGCTTACTGAAGGAAAAAAAAATCAGTAAAAAGAAAAATTGGCTTTATCCTGGCTCAAACCAGGACACCTGGGGAAGAAGGTGGGCTCGTCATGTAAGGCAGAACATCAGCAACAGTAGGTTTTGCCTTCATCTCTGGCACAGATTTTCAGTATGACTTCAAAACATACTGGGCTTCTCTATGCCGTAGCTCACTCCTAAGGGAAAATTTGGGGTCTAGCACCCAAAGCATTCATACAATTATTCCACCTCACGGTCATGCAAACACACTGAGACGTGGAGACCCAAGTTGCATTCTGTCTTTCCTCCACATCTTCCCCTTTACTGATCACTCTAGAGGTCTAATGCAACTGCCAGCAACATCTGTGCAACCTCGTAAGGACATAATTTTAAAACAATGGATTGCACAAGCATACCGGGAAGGGATGGATTCCTTTCGTGGTTAAAGCACAGCGGGAGGCCCTCAAAAATTTAGGTTTCATTCCCAGATCTGCCAAATAGTTTTAACAAATCATTCAATCTTTCCAAGCTTCCAGTTCCCCTTTACAAAAGGGGCACATTACTTAGTGGGGATGGCTATGAGGATTAAGGCACACCATGTGAAGGAAATGAGGGTTGTATTCCTAGATGCCTAACAGCCAGTACCCTTCTTGGCTTGCCAGCTCTCCTTTACTCCTGCCAGAAATGGGACACAACCTCCAGAGGTGGCAATTACAGCACTGCCAAATATTGAAGTGATGCGTGGCACAGGGCACGGCCACCTCTCCTTGGCACAGTGCCTCTCCAAACAGGGCTGAACTGCACAACCCCTGCGGGCAGGGCAGTGCCCCTGCAGGCAGCCCAACCCTGCCCAGGCAGCTGCGGGCAGCCACAGAGCCAGGGCAGCAGGCAAGCCCAGTGCCTGCTGCCCCACTGCCACCTCTGCTGCCACCTCTGCTGCCACCTCCGCAGCCCCAGCCCCACTGCCACCTCTGCTGCCCCACTGCCACTTTTCACCCCACTGCCACCTCTGTCACCCCACTGCCACTTCTGCTGCCCCACTGCCACCTCTGCTGCCACCTCTGCTGCCCCAAGCACAGCAGTGGAGCTCAGTGCATTCTGGACCTTCCCCTGCCCTCACACACGGGGCTCAGGCAATCCTTTATGCCAGGGCCAGCCTCTGCAAGCCTCACCAGAATCTCAACGAGAAATACCCTTCAGCTACACACTGCCGAAGACAGCACCTCAGGCCATGCAAAGGGTTCCCTCTCCTTCTGCTCCCTTTGCATATCAGACTTCCCCCACACCCTGCATGTACCCCTTTGCTCCCAAATACAGCCACACACAGCTGAAGTGTGAACACACCTGTAGATCCAGAAGCATTAGTAACAGAGGTAAAAATAATCTGTCTTTTACAGACAAGACCATGAGTGGAGAGACAGCAAAGTGATGTGATTGGGCCATTAGGGGAGGAAGGCCTGAAAAACAGGGGTCCTTAGTCATGAGCCAGTGTGCCAATTTTTAGGAAATGCTGTTACCACTCTGGCTACTGCGTTCCCTTCAGTCACATGCCAGCTCCGTTACACACTGTGTCACAAACTCTTCATCTGTACTCACCACTTGCCCATACCCACTGTTATTTACCATCCAGGCTGTTCCAAACACTGCTGCAATGGGCAAACCCTATGGCAGAAACAGCTGCTCCCTATCAGACTTATCACTCTACTAGTCTCGCTCTGCATACGCAAACATACAAGCCCTGGCTCCAGGGATGTGCTGTGTATCTCCCAAGCACTCCCTACCTACCTATATACTGCTGTACTTCACAGACAATACATACTTCTGTAAGTATCTCAAAAATAGCCCCTGTGCTTCCACAGGACTTCCCAAACTCCCTGTGCAACTCCGGCACCACGAGTACATCCACACAATCCAGATGGATTTTCATGTTACCCAAGTCAATAGTGTGCTGTACTGGCAGGGCAAATTACATTGTGGTTGCCAAATCAAGAAACAGAACCCTCAGATTTTCATTAGAGGTAGATGCAGTCTGCCCAGAATGGAGACCCAGATTGCTTAGGGCTTTTATTCAGCTTGTACATTTTTCCACTTGTATTTAATGAATTAGCAAAAGGCCATTCTAATATTTATTTCTATTTTTGCAGCAAAACATGCATCAGTATCCCATTGTGTCTGGTGCTGTGTGAAAATAAATCAAGAGCTGACCCTTATATCAGACAGGCTATATCTTAAGTAAACAAGAAGACACAATAACCTGTAAGTACTAAAGATGACAGCACTATGCAGAGTTATTCTCCCCTCCCACCTTTCCACATGGATTTACTCTCAAGAAGTGGGCTGCTTTATGCCTTCCTGCACTTTGGACATCAGGAAAAAAAACAAACAGGTTTTCTCTCTGTCACACTGGTGGTGTAATCTGCTCTGCTTTGGTTTTCCCTGGCTTCCATCTCCAGTTTCTGGTCATGGCTAGTGTCTTTGGTGCAATTTCACCCCACTTTTTGCCCTTTTTGTTGCCACAAGGTCAAGTCACTTCCTTACAAGTGATCTGTTGTGGTCAAGGCTGTTTTTCTTGACCTGGTTTGTTGCCTTTTAAATGTTTTAGTGTTTTGACTGCTTCTCAGGTTGAGCATAGGGTGTTTGTTATACTGGGAAGAGCTTAGAACTGAGAAACCTAGGGAGTGATTCATATGTGTGAGTGATGGTTCATGCTTTCTTCTGGATTTAATTGTTCATCCTCTAGTGCTCTGTGGTGAACAGTGTTTAGTGCTTGCCTAGAGAGACACCTGACCTTTAGACTTTATCTTCTACAAAGACTCAGGCCAAAATTCTCTCCTCTGACTTTGGGAGTAGCAGAAGAGGATGCACAATTGAAGTGAAGGAGGGGTCAAAGAGGGGGTTTGCACCCTTCTGATGCCACGCTGCTGTACAGCCCTTTGACAAAATCAATTGCTTCAACATAGAGGGGACTTTCATTCTCCAAGCACCTTGCAGTTTGCCCTGCAGAAACTCCTCAGTCCCACAGTACTCCTGGGTTTTGTGGTGGAGAGGAAAAAAAGAGCAATTCAGGCCATAGTGTCCCAGTACAATGTCCAAACCAGGGGAAGCCCCAGTGTCTCTTTTGAAGCTTTCACAACCCCTGCACACCAAAGTAGAATACAAGGGCTGAAGAAAAGGGAGAGAACCTTCCCCTTGAATACTTTGTGCTCAAAGCACTGAAACACACAGGGTTCCTTTCTTTTTCTCTCTTGCTCTTTTTTTTTATTATTTTTTTTTTTGGCTGAGACCTGATTTTGCCTTGTCCTAACCTGATTTGGCTGCCCCTGCCTCTGGCTGTAGCTCGTGTCCTGCGCCAGTAATGTTGATTTAACAGAGACAGATCTGACAGGAGCAGAAAGAACAGGGAAAGACGACCTTTCTGGACATAACCCTGCAGTGTAAAATAGATAGGTGTGTGAATCTTCCCATCTCCAGGGGCACTGTGGAGCAATGATCTCTCCCTCCGGAGCACTCGCTTTCCAAGAACTAAGCACACTGGCTTTCAGAAACTCTCTCCTTAGCTGCTTACAGTGATTTGTTAGATGGGGCTAACATCAACAGATGGTGTGGGTAAAGCTGGTCTTCCCATACCTCTTCATTCCTGACTTTCCCT
>NW_009951947.1:129224-133388 GCF_000747805.2 Chaetura pelagica | reverse complement strand
CCCCCACCCAGCCACAGCAGCAGAGGAAGTTCTGAAAAGGGGGGAAACTGTGCAGCCTATGAATGGTTGATTACGGGTCAAAGATGCCAGGAGAGGTTTCTTCTGTGAATGGAAGGTTGAAAGTTTGTGTTCCTCACCATGTAAGGTTAGTTTGCACTGCCTGTGCCCACACCTGCACCTTCCCCATCATTCAGAGATCTGAGCTGCAGTGACTGATGGTCTGTTAATAGCTAAAAATCCCCCCTGGCACAGTTGCTAAAAGAGGTATGAACTTTCTGTAAATGGCACTGTTTTATAGTTGTTGGAATAAATGCTGCCTAGTGGGTTTCCCAGGTTTAGACAAGGATTTTGTATCTTCCTTGATGCGCTTAGTGTGCAAAAAGATCAGTAGGGTTGTGTTTTGTGGTTGCCACTGCTGGCCTCCCTGTGGATAAGTAGCAGCTGCTTGCAGAACAGTGAAGATATTTGGCAGAAATGTTTCATTTTGTCAAGTATGATAGGCTGTAAAAGACCTGCAAGTTTTGGTCTTATGGAAGAAAGACAGAGTTATGCCCTGTCCAGTTTGGTTTTTTTAATCAGAAATTTCACTGGTGTTTTGTGTCTATCAGGTGGATTCCTCATTGCATGGAAAGGCTGGTGAGCTTTCCTTGTCACGCTTTGAAAGGCAGCCTGAATGTCCTTGTTCTGATAGAATTTAGAGAGTGTTTAATTTCCATGTCACTGAAATAAAATAGTATTTGTTTTAGAGATTTTGTGAAATACTGTTGTTGTTTTCTAGGCTGACCTTTACAGGCTCTGTATTGCTGTGGCAGTATGTTGCTATGGGGATCACCTCACATGGGCGAGAGCACGAACCAGTACATAAAGATTTACTGGGTGCTTTATGCTGCACCTATTCAACGGAGCCATACAATTGGAAATTGCTCCCAGAAATCTGGTAGGCTGTCTCATAAACACATAGAGAGAGCTTACTTCAACTCACATCCCTTTTTTCCTATATTTTCCTGTGTTGTTTGGTGAGGGCAACTTTCTTGTAAGTTAGTCATTTTGTTTTCTTCTAGCAAACACAACCTGCAGCAAATTGAGGACCAGTCTTGGAAGAATCAGATCAAATCAAGGGTTTAAGTTATACATATATATAATGTAACTAAGTACTTTCCTCTTTTTTTCTTGATTATTATTATTAGCATTATTTTTACATCACCTGTAGGGTAACAGCATGTCAGTGGTTAATTCCTCTTGGAGAAATCCAATACAAATTCAGAAATACTTTGCTGTTGGACAGATGGCTGAAAGAAAATGATTAATCTACTGACCTTGGATTTAGGAGATATGGATTTGAGTCCCTGCTTGCTGCAGATTTTCCATGTCACACTGATGCGTAAATATCCTTGAATACGGCCACTAGCCTCTGTGCTTGAGTTCACAGACTGTAAAATAGCATCACCCTGTCTCTGAGGGCAAGGTGAGAAGAATGAAGGCACATGGCCTCAACTGAGTAATCCTGGTTTCTTTACAAGGGAGGCTGCAGGGCCAGCACGGCAGGCTCAGCAGAAGATGACTGGGACAGTACCTGAAGTGTGCATGGGAGAGAAGGCAACAGGAAATTATTTTGTTACAGTTCTGGGGTGGGATATACATGCATTACAAAGGAAGACTGGTGGATGCTGTGGGAATGGGTGCCATACAAGCACCTGGCAAAAGCAAGGCTAATTTCAGGAAGCTAGAACATAATTTGCAACTGCTCGCGCTGACACAGATTTCTCTATAGTTTCATTTCTTGAGGACGCTTCTGTTCTGTAGGGACATAATTAGTGCCAGTGACTGTCTCCCCAGGGAGTGTCTGAACTGGAATGCAGACATCCTGAAGACACAATATCACGAGAAGGTTACCTGAGGAAAACAGACACATCCTCCTAATCCCCCTACCTGTTCTCTTTCTCCATTCTAACACCCCATACACAACCTCCTTTATACAGACCCAAGTACTCATTACCTTCTCAACTAGTCTGAAGGACAGATCCGCCAAAACCCGCTCTCCTTTGGCACCCTACATACAATATGAGACACACAACAGGCTGGATGTAGACATCACATCCACTCTTCCAACTCAAACGCACAAGTCCCACAAAAGGAGTCTTTGCATGCAGCACATACTTGTTAAACATGTGTGATGGCCCCTTCTAGTGACTGATCTACAGGGCAGAACGTTTCGTGTTTGTTGCTACACATCCTACCTTCAGATCATCCTAAAAAGCAGAGATGAAGGCACACAAACCCAGTGTTCCACATAGTTCCTCACACATCTTCCAGAAAATCACTCTTCCCCCCAAAACAGGGCTTCTCTCTGCCTTTTTGATGAAAAATCCATCATTAAAAGTATTCACTTGTTTTAAGTGAGTCCAGAAACCAAGTCTCCAAGCTGCCGCCTTCTGCAATTTCCTGAGCCAGCCCTGCTTCTCTACACACTCATCATTGCTTTCTTTGTGCTCTGCCTGCTCTACCCCCAAGAAACATTCAAAGACATTGAGTACAGACCTTAAAAGTACACATGCCTGCACAGGGCTGCCTCCACACATCCTGAGGCTGTATAGGCTGGATTCTCTAGGATTTGGAGCTTAGGGGAGGAACGCATCCAGCAGACATGTCACAGGGAGAGCCTGGGAGAGGTATTGCCAGGGTTGAGTGTAAAGGTTGGTGTGTTGGAGAGAAAAAAATCACAAACACTCCTCAGGAACTGGGAGCAAGGTCCGTCTCCAAGAAGGGTTTCACATCTGGGAAGAAACTGCCTGCAGGTAATTGGGTTTGCTAGAGTTGCCTCTCTAATTAATAAGTGATTTGACTTGGAGATTGGAAATAATAGTTGAAATGATGGCATAAGCACAGGGGCACTGGGGCTGCTGCTGCTGTACTATTAAGAAAGGACTTTCCTGCACAGTCTAATGACGCTATATGGCAGTTTGAGGAATGTGAAGTTGTTTGCCCAGGAGACCAACAATGTGATAATATTGGCATATAACCTTCTAGTATTTGAGTAATTAGTTGCTTAGCTACTTTGGATAGGTCATTATTTTGCAAACTGGAAACATTTGCAAGTGGTGATATTTTCCTCAGTATGGTGAAAGAGCTAAACCTATTCTGGCAGTGTTCAACTCCAAGAAATATATATGCATAAATTGTTGCTAATGAGACCATCTGCCTTTTATAGCCCCTTTGGAACTAAATAGTACCCAAAGACCACTCAGTCTTTTAGATCTCTGTGGTCAGAAAGGCTGCTCCTAGCAAAAGAGGTACATAGTGTTTTGCACATGGAGGAGCTTTTTTGATTCCTGCCTTTCAATGTTTTTGTGTCTGTACGTGTACACACATGTGCATGATAATACTTGTTCTCTTCTAAATTATTAGAGATCACTGGCCCAGATCTTGTAAGAGATAGCACCTGGGTTGCTCATCTGCTAAATCACTATTTTCAGAGATAACAAGACGTCCCATCTTTCCCTCGCAGGGCTTGGGAGGAGCTTTGCAAAGCTTCTTCACCTTGCCAGAAACCTTCCCGCACGTGCAAGTGACTCTTTCAAAGGAACACCGTGGATACAAAAGCACAGCCCAGCTGCTCAGACTCGGCATCTCCCGTTGTGGCGCTCACATTTGGAGGCCTGTAGCCCTGGGCAGGGTGCGAGGTGCCGGGCGCTGTGTGCTGGGCTGCGGCTGAGCCCGGCCCCCCGGCCCCGCAGGCAGGGCACTCGCAGGGCAGGGCACATTCAGGGCACTCGCAGGGCAGGGCACACTCAGGGCAAGGCACTCGCAGGGCAGGGCACACTCAGGGCACTCACAGGGCAGGGCACAAGCAGGGCAGAGCACACACAGGACACTCGCAGGGAAGGGCACACGCAGGGACAGGGCACACGCAGGGCACTCGCAGGTCAGGGCACACGAAGGGGCAGGGCACAAGCAGAGCACATGCAGGGCAGGGCACACGAAGGGCACACGCAGGGCACACGAAGGGGCAGGGCACACACAGGGCACCCGCAGGACAGGGCACACGCAGGGCAAGGCACTCGCAGGGCAGGGCACACGCAGAGCACGCTCAGGGACAAGGCACACGAAGGGGCAGAGCACACGCAGGGCACAAGCAGGGCAGGGCACACGCAGGGCACACGCAGG
>NW_009951947.1:122339-128555 GCF_000747805.2 Chaetura pelagica | reverse complement strand
CAGGGCGCGAGCAGCTGGAAAACTTGGCGCGGGCACAAGGCTTGGAGTCTGCTGCGGGATTAGCTCCACGCAAAGCTGTCAGCGCCCAGGGGAAGGCAAGGCGGGAGGAGGGTGCTCGGGGCGTACCTGGGAGGTGACCAGCCCTGATGTTGCCGGGATGTTCCGTCTTGAGTTAAATATTATCTGCCGGGTCATGTTCATTAACATTCCATCTGTCGTAACGCAGCAGGGTAGTGAGCTGAGGGGGGGAGGATAAACACTTTTCTATTCACTACCTGCTGTTAATTAGTAGAGGAATTAAATAATAAAAAGAAAATAGAAAAAAATAGAAAAAAGGCTGCAGTCTTTTAAGGGCTGGTGAATCAGGGCTTTGTGGTAACTCGGCTGCTTTGGGTGAACCTAGGGTCTCAACTATATCCAAGATTAATTCAGGACTTTAGTCAGGGAGCCTAGTGCATATTCTTGTCTTAATTACAGTCTGACAGTAGCCATGCCATGTACAGCTCAGGACAAATGTGCACTCAGGAGACTTCGGGTCGGAGATTTTTCAGTCATCATCTCTGCATCCCAGGAAAAAAAAAATATACCTCCCTTTGAAATCTCACTTGCCCTATTTCCTCTCAGAGGAAAGTTTTTCTGGGAAGTTTGATAAAACTCCTTTGGTGTTTGTAGAGCTGTAGTGTTTTGAAATGCATCTGAACTTCTCTTTAGAGAACATACTATTTTTTTTTTTTCCCTTTTTTCCTTTCTCAGCTCAAACACGCTCCACAATTGCTTGGCCTTGTGTACCTGTCTGAGGTAGGTTAACCAGCATAAACAGAATATCAACGAGTTACTGGCAGCTTGTCCTGTTTTTTTAAATGTGAACTGCCTTTCCCCTCTCACATCAAGTGGCCAGTAGTCACCACATAATTTGTTAATTTAACTTACTTTACAGATAAGTATTTGTATGCAGCATTGCAGGAGACAATATTAACATGTAGGAGTTCTTATAAGGTAGATAGCTCTGCATTGAGTGTGGCCACCACCACAGCCATGCCAGTTGTGAGAGTGTTAGTGTGATCCTGCCTCACACAGGTGTGTTCACATTGAGCTAACCAGTCACAAACAGCTTGATGGCTGCTAAAGCAATTTGTTTTGCTCTTTGGCAGGGCTGATTTTCTAGTTTTTATCTAGCCAGCTTTACTGCCACACCTGCATTCACAGCAGAAGTGCTTTGCCAGACCAGAACAGCAGTATTCCCCTACCTACAAAGCATCCTGATGCAAACACTGTGTGACTTAGCTCTGAAAGGACTGCTCTAAGAGCTTGGACCCTGTTAGTCTTCGTTTCAGAGATAATGGGATTTTCAAGATAGGGAGAGCTGGGAGGGAGTTTACTTGGGTTTTGAATACAATGGCTGGACTTGGGTTTGGTATTGTTTCCAGTAAAACACACTTGAAAGCAGAACTTTGTTTTCTTCATGAGCTTGTTTGTTTGCAAATACAGAGTCTATCAGCAGGCCAGGACTTCTGCAAATATGTGTTTTAGTGTGGTTAAAGGCCATACATACACAAAAGTTACCATCTGGTTTGTAAGCCACAGCCCCAGGGATCAGAGGGAAACTTCCCTTGCAGCTTTTGTCAGAGCTCCAAGATGCCTTCCTCTGGATCAGATCAGAGCTCTGAGCTGTAGTAATGTCATGACACATCCTTGTGTATTTCAGTAAAAACGAGCAAAAGTTCACATCTTGGTCAAGAAAAGGCAGCAGCCATGACAGTAAATCAACACGAGCAAATTGCATTGAGAATGGTGTGGCCAGCGTCGCTGTTACACACATGAATGAAATGCTCTGTGCACGCAAGGACGTTCAACCACAGGCAGGAAAAATAAAAGTTCAAAAGAAAATGCAAGATGTAGGCAGAGCAGGGTCCTGTCTCTCCCTTCCTGTGCAGAAAAGGATGGTGAAAGATGGACAGCAGGTGAGGAGCAGCAATGAATCGCTGGGAAGCTGAGTGTGCTGGGTTCAGTCCATTTCATTGTAATTCTGATTTCCTCATTGTGGGCGATCCCTTGGAGAAAGAGGGGAAAGTAGCAAAACAAATGTCTACATTCTAGGTTTGAGCACTGAAGGGAGGAATAACAATTCTCAGAGTAACTACTGTTTCGTGGTACTTCCCAGGGTAGGAGCACAAGTAGGAATTTTTACTCCTTACCATCTCCCAACATGAGGTGGACTCACCAGAGAAGACTTGCTGAAATGTGACTAATATTGGAGGTGGGCTAAGTGGTTATGTTGTAGAAAATACATCTTCTTTGTGCCTTGTCTGTAATCCTCCAAGAGTCTGAGGAGGAGGAATGTACACAAATGCTCACAAGTGGTGGGATGGTTCTGGACACACACCTCTGGCCATGCTCGTGACACAGGCCCACCCCTCCCCCTGTGAGCAGGAGCTGTGTGCATCCTTGCCCACTTAGTCTCACACCAGGCAACTGAACACCAACAAGTGAATTTTGGTCATCGGACAGGGCCGGTTCCTAAGCCACTGGGCTGTCTTCAACACTGCTCTTAGCAAGACCCACATTTCAGGCAGCAAGCCAAGCAAAAAATGTTTTTACACAGAGTGCACGTGCAGTTCAGCTTTGCTGGTTGGCCGATTGTGTCTGTCTTAAACAACACAGTCACAGTCCCACTAGCAGCATTAATAGGAAAACATTCTTGCAGTCAGCTTTCTGAAGTTTGCACTGGTAATTTTCCATCGTCTACCCACCCAGCTGTGAGAGGGTGGGGGTCTGTGTGTATCTGCACATGGGAACCAGGCTTTCCTTTAGCTTTTTTTTTCCTCAAGTATCCCCATTCTGACATGAAGAACATAACTGGCAGTTTTTCCAGAGAAAAAATGTACTTTTTTTCTAGCGTCACAATACAGTCAGGAGGGAAAGTGCCTTCACCCCCAACGGCCAGTGCAGGCAACACTCACAGATTACTAGAAATAGCAATCTATCCAGTAAGTACTGGCGCTGAAGTGTTACATATAGCACAATAATTAGCGGGATCCCCTCTTTGTGCTCCTCTTATGCCACTTCTTCCTGGTTTTCAGCTTCAGCTCTTTCTCCATAGTGCTGCTCCAGCCCTTTCTGATTTTATTTTAACCTCTCTGCACAAAGACTGTTTTCTTTTAGGACTTTTCCCTGTTCCCTCAACTATTTTTACCAGCTTCACCTCAGAGTCTCTTCCCTCTTTGACTCACTGCTGGGAATCCTCCCTTGGATCATTCCTCCTTCCCTCATACCCACAGTGTCACTCCTTCTCTGCTAGAGGTCAGAGCATGCTTCCCGATTTCTGGCTATAAAAAAAAGGACATATTGGAAATCCAGTCCCTGGGGGTGGATCTGCAGTTACTCCCTCCAAAAGCAGAGCAAACAGGCTTCCCTGGCTTTCACAGGGCTTAGCCAAAGTTCCCATTGCTCCTGAGGTTTCTATGCTGAAAGTGGAAGTGCCCTCAACGTTTCTGCCTGGTCCCTCTGCATTGTCCTTAGGATGCTAGGCATCTGCAAAAAGGGACTGGGCACTGAGTGTGAGCTGGCTTGTTTTTGACCCCTCCGTGGTCAGACACAGCTTCTGTCTGGAACCAACAGCTTTCCAAGGCAAAACTCAGCTTCTTACCCCTGCCTCTCAACACCGCTCGTGCAGAATGTTGTCCTCCTTGTCCTGTTAATAAATTTTTAAAGGCAATAAATCTCCACTTCTTTTAATAATTCATTTTCATTCGACCAGATTCCAGGGGATTGTTTAGGTTCTCACTTTCTCCTGGGACTTGGTGGATGGCAAGGAGGCTGTAAACCACACAACTCAGAAACGCCCTTGCTCACACACCTGCCCCCAGCCTCTCTGCTCCCGGGCCGGCTGGTTGCCTCCCGCCGCTGTCGGCAGAGGCGCTCGAGGAGCTGCATCCTTTCCAGGGTTATGCCTTCGGGGTTGTGCTCTCCCTCTCCCAGACCTTAGTTTCCCGTCTCTGCGGGATGTCATCTGTCCTCCTTGTCTCCTCCCTTCAGTGGGATGCCTTCCTCTGCTCTTACTGTGATAAGAGTTTGTTTTGTTCTCCAACATACCCTGGGCTACTACCGCTCTCTGCATTTTTCTGCTTTGATACCTGCATTTATGTTCTGATTTCTCCCTCTCTCCTGGGGATGTACTGCTTTTCTTTTCTCACCCAAAGCAGCTCTGCCATAAAGACAGGTATAACTAATAGCACTGGACTCCGTCAGTGAAACAGAGTTCAATTTACCCTTCGCAGAGATCGTATGGCATCAGGCACAGGCAAGAAATGTTGGGCTAAGATTTATGGGGGACTGTTTGTCTAAATGGCTTCCCTATTTCCTTATTTCCACAGAGCAAGGAAGCTGCCAACATCTGCTCTGTGCCTGATACCACCTCCAATTCCACCAGTAGGAACTTTTCCCAAGAGACAGGAGCAGGCAATTTCCCAGGCTGGCAGGGGTTTTTGTATCAAGGGCTCTGTTTCCACCAAGGGGATGGATAGGTTCAGGGTGTGGGTTTGCTGTGCAGCAGTGGAAGTCCTTTGCTGCAGACAACTGGTGCAGTGCTTGCTTTCCAAAGAGAAAGGGAGACACACAGCTCGAAGTCCGGCCTCATGGAGGCTGCCCACAGTGGCCATGAGAGCAGAGGAGTTCTTGCTTTGCCCAGGCACCATGCATTTCAGCATCCCCCCATCATCTCCTTAGGGAAACTCCACTGTTGTTTTCATTGCTGCTGTTGTGCAGGTCTGATGTGAGGTCTGATGCTTCTCTGGCCCACCCTGTGGCAGTCCTGTCTCCTGCAGGATGGCGCGCAGCTACGGGAGAAGAAGCAACAGAGCCAGGACAGGCTGCCCAGTACTGGGCACTGCCTGAGTTTGGGGCTGAAGAAAGACTCCAGTGACCCACAGGCCCACAGAGACTCTTTGACATCCAGGCTTCAACTAGAGAGAAACTGAGTTTTATGTCTAAAAGTTTTGTGTTTCTTATGCCTTTAGAAATGTGTACTAAAGCTCTTAAGTGTCACATGCAGCCCCCTGCATGGCTGTGCAAGCCTTCTGGGACTTCACTCTGTAGATACTCCTGCCTTCAGATGGAAGGGGATGTTGAAACTAATGAAAAATAGGCTGACTTTATACTAGCCCTGTAACAAAATAAATTTAGGGGAATGTGTTAACTTTTGTTTTATTTAACTTTGCCAACTTTCAAGTCATCTCTCAAGCACCCAGAAGGTTTTAGAAAATGTTTAATCTAGCTCAGACAATTTCCTGAACTCCCTAACTGGACCACCCCATTTTCTGAAACACTGCCAAAAGGCCTGAGTTACTGGCGGGCTCCGGCGGGCTGCTCTTTCACAACTTCTTGCTGTCCTCTCACCCCCACCCTCAAGCCGTTGTGCGTGCCTTAATATAGTCCTGAAAGAGGAACCTTCTGGACCAGGCTGTCAGTGCCTGATGAAGCAAGCCCTGCCGGTAGCCACCGACGTGCTTGGCAGACCAGGCTGCTCATGGAGTGAGCACGAGCCTGCAGCCTGCTGGTGCCAGCCTGCCTGCTCCAGGTGAGCCTTGCCCACCTTCCCAGCTTCCCTTGCCCGTGGAGTCAGCCTCTGAGCTTGGCACCTGTCCCTGGAGAGCCTGGGGACACTCCCTGCCATGGGCTTGGTTTGCTGTCCTGATATCCCATCCAGCAGCTGCTGCCTGTGTTTGGCAAAAAGCAGCAGGGGCTGTATCTCAGGGCCATGGGACAGATGTGATGGTGAGCGTCACCTCTGCCCTGGCTATGCAGCTGTCCCAGATCAGGGAGCAAGGAGGGCCACACATGGCACAGAATGATACTATGCTGATACCAAACCCCTCAGAGATGCAGCTCTCAGACCTTAAATAACTATTTCTTTTTCCAGCAGAGCTGGACCATACCACAGCTTTAACAGAGCTGCAGCTCACTGGGGTTTTAGTCACTCTTCCACTAGGTGATGCTTGCTGTTTAGGGGCTTATCACCATGTGATAAAAATTGCCTACTGAAACTTAGTTTCCTGCTCTTCTCCTGTGCTTCCCTCTGTTGTCCACCCACACCAGTGGCTCAAAATAAGGCAGTAAGCTCCCTAGAGCTCTCCACCACCTACTCACCACTGTGCTGTCCTTCCTCTCCTGCCTGCTTGCCCTGTCCCCTCTCAGTCACAGAGGAGGCAGGGAAAGCTG
>NW_009951947.1:91903-122219 GCF_000747805.2 Chaetura pelagica | reverse complement strand
AAAAAAAAAAAAAAAAAAAAAAAGGAATCCAGCAGGAAAAGGATAAAGACAGCGATAAGAAAAGTGATGAAATAAGCTGCCAGGATCACACGTCTGTCTGCAGCTTCTTGCTGGTGAAAACTGGCAGAGCCCACAGAGTTAGAGCCAGCCCTGCAGCACCGCCCTGGCGTGGGATGCTCAGTGCCAGCATGTGCAAGAAGGGGCTTGGCATTCCCAACTCCCCAGGCAGGGCTGAGGGCACCAATGAAACCTTTCCTCCCCTCAGCCTCAGGAAGCAGCTTTGCTGCAGGGGAGACACTGCCAGTAGGGAACAGCAGCATCATCAGGTTTCTAGAGGCAAACTTTTGCCAGTGGCAAGAGGATTCTGGGGGCAGAACCCTCCGGACCTGGCAGGGCTGGGTTTCACATACTTAAGATGGCTGGGTTTCCCTGGGTCTTGTAGATGTTGTGCAGCTCTTCAGAGGTAGAGCCTTCTGCTTCCACTTGTATAAAGTCTCTGCTCTCAGCATGATGGCACACAGGGTCTTCCACAGCTTCGAAGTCAAGGAGCTACTGCTCAGATATAATTTTCCCAGCCTTCACAGAATTCTTTGCAGGAGGGAGAGGATTAACAGGTATGCAAATCACAGTGGGTGGGGGAGTGAGAGCTATGCTAAAAAATTAATAAATGCCACAGCAGTATTGCTATTCAAGATCTCTGGTGCCTTTTTAGGAAAACTAATGTGTTTTCAGGGTGCCTGCAGGCCTGATAAGAAGAGAGAGTCAACCTTCCCCCTCATGGCCCCTGCCTTGGGCCAGGTACCAGGATCTGCTGCACAGCCTAGTCCCCTTGTCCCATCCCCCTGCCCAGGTCTGGTGTAAACAGGAGGCAGCACATCTCCACCCCCACAAACCCGAGGGAGTACGCACTGTCGAGGGGGTGGCTAATGGCAAGCTAGAGTGATGTGAATAAGCCCCTTAGTGCCCAATCTCAGTTTCTGAGTAACTCTGCTTTAAATTACATTGATTTATGATTCACATATATTCATTTAAGCAGTCAGAATCACAGAATCACAGAACCATCACACTTGGAAAAGACCTCTAAAATGAACAAGTCCAACCATTAACACAGAAAAAGCCACCATACCCACAAGTGCATATCCCAAAGTGCCACATCTACATGTTTTTCGAATATCTCCAGGGATAGTAACTCAGATGCCTCCCTGGACACCTCGTTCCAGTGCCTGACCATTCTTTCAGTGAAGTAATTCTTCCTAATAGCTAGTCTAAACCTCTCCTGGTGCAACTTCAGGCCATTTCCTCTTTTCCTATCATTATTTATGTGGGAGAAGAGGCCAATGCTGGCCTCACTACATCCTCCTTTGAGGTAACTGAAGAGAGCAATGAGGTTTTCCCTCAAACTCCTCTTGTCCAAACTAAACAATCACAGTTCCCTCAGCCTGTCCTCACAGGACTTATTCTCTAGACCTTTCTCCAGCTTGGTTGCCCTTCTCTGGACACCCTCCAGCACTTCAATACCCTTCTTGTAGTGGGGGGCCCTAAACTGAACACAGTACTTGAGATGCCACCTGACCAGTGCCAAATAGAGAGGCACGATCACTTCCCTACTCCTGCTGGCCACACTACTCCTGATGAGTAACTAACTCATCTTTACTCCTGATGAGTAACTAACTCTAACTTTTATTTTAAAAGTAATAATTGATGCTTAACAAAGTTTGACCCCATTATTGTTGTGAGAGCAGGCCAGGATGCTGCTGGCCTTCTTGGCCACCTGGGCACACTGCTGGCTCATATTTAGACAACTCTCAACCAGCACCCCCAGGTCTTTTTTCCACTGGGCAGCTTTCTATCCACTCTTCCCCAAGTCTGTAGCTTTGCTTGGGGTTGTTGTGGCCCAAGTGCAGGACCTGGCACTTGGCCTTGTGACCCTTATACAATTGGCCTTGGCCCATCAATCCAGCCTTTCCAGGTCCCTCTGCAGAGCCTTCCTACCTGCAGGGAGATCAACACTCCCATCCAACTTGTCATCTGCGAATTTCCTGAGGAAGCACTCAATCCCCTCATCTAGACCATTGATAAAGGTCTTGAACAAGACTGGCCCCAGCACTGAGCCCAAGGGGCGACCAGCCACAACTGGATCTAACACTGTTCACTACAACGTTCTCTCTGGGCTCAGCCATCCAGACATATTTTTTTTTTTACCTAGCAAAAAGTGCCACAAAACTTTCAGGCACCTAAGGTGTTTTTTTGATCTCCCCATCGTGGCTGATGGAGGCACCATTTCCAAACAGCTTGGTTTTAATCCCCGAATCCACCAGCCCCTCAGCCAGAAGCAGCCAGAAGCCTGTCTCATGTCCTCTTACTGGGGCCACCTCTTTTCCTGGCTCTCGTGCATTGTGGTGGCTGGGTGTGATCACTGTGTAGATTGCCCAGCATCTCTGGGGTCCCCTGCCATCACTCCAGGACACTCAGGTAAAAGTGAGGTGAGGACATTTTGGACACTGGCTGTGACACTACACATCCCTGGGAGGTTACATTTTAACATTTGTACCAGGAAATCAGGTCTCTAGTCACAGGGTTAGACAAATACCTGATAAAGACAGAAACCTGTCAAATAAATTTACTTTACAAAAGACCAAGGCAGGCAGAAGCCTCTTGTCGTGTATGCTAAAAAACCTCCTGTACACGCTTACAAGCAGACTGCCTGATACCACATTCCTCTGTACACAGCAGCAGGAGAGGGCTGCCTGTGCAGGAATGTCCTTGGGGCTGTTTTGCTGCGTTTGGCACCAGCTGCTGAGCAGACCCGCTCGGTTCCTCCAGCACCAGCTGGGTGAAGGATGGAGCTGGCTCACCTTGCCCTGCCTCCGCAGAGCCCTGCTGAGCAGCCGGAGCTGCCACAGGTGAAGTGAAGGCGAACGCTGAGCGGGAAAGGCTGTAACCTTGTTAGAAACTTAGCCGGATGTTTGAAGCTCTGGCAAGTCAAGCATGGGCTGAGCACAGGGCTGTGTTTATGAGGTGTTATGTAGCTGTAGAAATGAGCATGGGAAGGGGCTTTCTGGATTTCTCCAGCCTGCTCTGCCCCTGCCGCAGCTCCTGCTGTGCTCACCAAACAGCCCCAGCACTTGGGCAGCAGTGGGTTGCTTTCCTCCCGACTGCACTTGTTTACCATTAAATAACCTTGAAGACAGAGATGCAGCTTTGTGCCCACAGAGCCCTGAGCTGGTCTGAGCCACTGGTTTCTCCAGAATAACACACCCTCCCTTCCCTTATGTTTCCCAACAGCAAGAGCTGTTGCTTGCTGCTACCCAGGGCACTGGCACCCAAACTAACAAAGCACCTCTTTGCTGCATTGTATTTGCATGTCTTTGTTGACTTTGCTAATCAAGCTCACTCCTGAGCCTTTGAGAGCAGTGGTATTCAAAGGTACTCTGGCTCTCAGGGCATGGCAGCCGTTTCAGACAGGTAACCCCTTGGGGACCAGGCACTTTTGGTCACTAGACTGTTAACAGCTGGCTGCATGGGGAGCTGGTGGATAGATAGGCTGAGCATCCAGGCTCCAGAGGCACACAACCATCTTTCTGAGCCAAGGTAATGTCACACTGCCACCAAAAGGGCAACGCTTAGTTGCCCATCCCTGACCCCTTGCCCTGCTCCTACAGACAGGCAGAGCTGAGTCTTCGGCTCCCAAGGGGCTAAGGTGATTTCCCACCCTGTGCCCCCCAACGCCAAGGGTCTGCTGGATCTGGATTCTGCTGAGTTAGAGAGAGCAACCAGGTTGTGAGGGGCTCAGATGGGTGCAACCCATCTTGCAGCAGTGATCCCTGAGACGGGCCCACTCTGTCACCTACCTATCACAATTGCTGCCCTGCTGAGCTTGCCCCACAGCAAGGCACCCCACACCCATAGGTGCTTGCAGCAACCAGCTGGTATCACAAGTAGGGTCCCTGGGCTGGGGAAGCAGAGGTGGAAAGAGCAGCCAGGCAGCTACAAGGCCACTCTTGTGACACATGCAGCTAAGAGGCAAAAGGACGAACTCCTCATTTGGCACCTGCTCCTATCCCATGCATTTCCCACCCACTGCAGAGCCCAGCTTAACTCTGCCCACAGATTGGCCCAGTTCAGAAATGGGATTTTTTTTAATATTTTTTTTTTGTGTAGACTGATGTATCAGAAAGATTCTCAAAACTGGTATTTCCCCTAAGATATCACAGAGAGGGGAGATAAGATCTCCAGCTTCAAACTATTTGTTTCAGTTCCCTCACTACTTTATGCCACTGGTATCAGCATATCAGCAAGGGAGCCCGAGCCTGGCTCCACCGAGTGGTCAGACACCAAAAGCCCATTAGATTCCTGTGGTGGTGAAGGAGCTTCTTCTAAACAAGTACCTGCAGACCACTGCCCTAACACGTGGCAGTTGCAGCCCAGATCTCCCCGCTCACATTGCTGGGCTCTGTGATTAACAGTGGTGGTTTGAGAGCAACCAGGCCAGGCTGTCAGGGAAGGGTCCCTTCGGCACATCCTGGCTCCAGTGCTGCATCTGCATACTGTATTTGCCAAGGGCTATTAGTGTTGATCAGCTGTTAAATAATCTGCCCCTTTCATTTCAGAAGGCCTGTCAGAACTTGCCTTTGCATGGGCTTTACTTAAACCGGAGTTTCATGGCATATTGGAAAAGGGGTTTCATTAGGGAGCTTTTTCCTTGAAATTTTGACAGCTACAAATACTAAACACTATCTCTGACATCACAAGCATCTGCCACGTGTTACCTAACCCTCTACATCCTCAGTGTGTGGAAATGGCTGCACCACAGAGCACTGGAAATCAGGCTATGGCCCCACTGGCACCCCTCATTATGGCAGGGAAGGACCCAGGAGAGAAGATGAAGACAGATCCCACATTAGAAAGTTAAATTATCCTCTGTTGGAGAAGGGCACTGGGAGGTTGCTGCATATGAGTTTTAAAAACAGCCTCACACAGCTCTGTATCTACAAACATATGGTCTTTGGGCGACTTAGAGCTGCATTTCACCATCCTTAGTTTTAGCTGTCTGTTCAGGGCCATGCATCCTTTGCAACTGGCCAGCAACAGGAGCTCCTGAGCCTGGGGAGGCTGAATGGCTTAAAGGAGGTGGCTTGTGACTCAAGGAAACAGCAGGATGGGGTATGAGCTGCATTTGTCCTTATGGTTAAGCAACTCTGTCAAAGGCCTCTGGAAAGTCAAGAAAAAAAACAACCTGAGGACTGAGGGGAACTTTGCAATAACCAGCTGGTTCCCACACATGTAATTATGCCCAGTACAGATTATTAAAAGAGACAGAAAGGAATTAAAAACATGGATGTAGCAGGGAACTGAGGAGCGTTTTGATATGCATACCAGCTAGTCTTGAATAGCCTGATAGAAAAATAAATAAATAAATGAATAAAATGCTACTTTGTGGGGAAAGGACCTTCACCATGATCAGCAAACAAAGCAAAATACCTGCCTGCAGAATAGCCTGGTGCCCTGCCCCTCCTGTTCCTCCTGCCTGCAGATTCTGAGCGGCTGCAGAACTCCAGCGGCCTTTCCCTGCCGCTTCTTCCGTACAGAGATGCACCTTCCTTCCCCGCCGTGCCCGAGGGACTGTGCTGCCCACCCCACCACCCTGCCGTGCACCAGGCCCAGCATCCTCCCCGGGGCTGAGCCATCGCCGGTGTCACCGCGGTGCCCTCCGTGAGAGCCTGGAGCAGGGGTCTGGGGGGGAGCTGCCAGCTGTCTCCCCAGCCATGCCACAGTGGTGTGCTTAAAAGAAGAGGGCAGCAGCAGATACAGTGCTGAGCAGTCTTCACTTTCTCTCCCACCACTCCTCTGGGGGGAAAGAAACGCAAGAACCTATGAAAACCAAATTATTTGACTGTAAAGAACTATAAATCACAGGCTCAGCTGTCTGCCTCTTGCTCACCTTGCCAGTACAGTGACTTAATTGTGCCTTACTGGTACTGCCTGCTTTATGGTCATCAGGTGACAAAGCCAGCAGTTAGAACTGATTAATTGATTTGTACGTTAAATAGGTATTCCTGCTCAATTATTGACAGGTTTGTTAATGGATTACTATTTAAATAATTCCAATATTTTAAAGTGTATATTGTAATACAGACGCACATTTACTTAAAAAAAAGAGCACCCCTTGCATCTATTAACATATTAAAGAGAAAATAAAACATCCAGGCTGATATAATGCACAATGTGGGTGCTTCCTAAGCTGGGGGAATCTTATTTGTTTAATAATAAGTTGGTCATGAATATGCAAATCTGCATCAATGCAGTACCTCACTGCTGTCACTATTAATGAGTTGCAAATTAATGTGACAACAAAAGGAAAATCTATTTAGTGGCAGAATTGTGCTTCATACCTGGCTCAAGAGAGCAACTGTCAACAGTCACGTCTGTCGGCTGGAGCAAAATGTGCACATGGTGTCAACAAGGTTTTCTTTGGGGCTGACAAACCAGAAATAAGCAGCACGGGGCCTTCACCCCCAAGGGCAGAAGGCAACATTGCTGCTAATGGTCCATCACACCTAACTTGCAGGAAAATGCAATCTCTTCACCCTGAAATCGCAGTGAATCCAGGCAAAGCACCCTAATGGGTGATATGCAGAAATAGCAAGAATTATGTAGTTGGGAGGAGTGTGTGGCCATGAAGACACAGTTCTTCTGGAGAACTAAACCTTCAGATCTGTTTGGGGATTTTTTCTGTGCTTTTTTTTTTTTTTCCCTGACGGCACTACAAACTCACGAAGTGAAACTTGTTGGATTCCAATAACTTTCTTCTCCTGCCCCGCCTCCTAGCAGAAAAGCAAAAGAGAAAAAACATATTGAGAAAAGACCTAATATATGTCTTTGTGACAGTGGCATTCAACTCTCCTGTCATGTATAGTGGCACCAAGCCCACTCCTACCAACCCTGGACACATACTGAAATGAAAACATGAAGTTCTGCAGATAAATTTAAACAGATAAGACAGCATTTTTCAGTCAGCCTGCATCTGTACAGAATTAAAATAGCAATGTGTGCCTTTTTCCGTATGAACTTAAGAAATTATGCTGAAAATCTACCAGCAGTCCCACAGAGCCTGGGAATTGCAGCTACCTGCATTTACCACCCCCTGACACCTTGTTCATATTAATGCACAAGCGATGGGTCTCATCTATATAGTTTTGGGTTTTAGCACAGAAATGAAGGGAGGGGTCAGTTTCAAACTCTTTGATTCATGAAGTGAGCTTGGCCCATGGGAGCAGTTTTTAAAACCATTTCCACTCTGCTCCTGTGATCCTGCAAACCAGAAGCTGGGTCAGTCTTCCAGCAGGCATTTGGGCTCTCCCTTTAGCAGCTTCCTCCCGAAAGAGCACTAACACCAAGTACAAACAAGGACCAAATGCCTCTGGCCCTCACTTGCCACTCATTAGATCAGTGTCTTTGGTGCAAGTCTCCAGCTAGGCCATCACGGCAGACAGGGGAGACACCAGCGAAGCAGAAGTTCTGAAAAGTGTCTAGGAGAAAATAACCCAAATGGGCAACTCCCAGGGCTGACCTCACTATGCAGAAGCCAGTCCTCTTGGGTAAAGCAAGAAGACAAAGGAGTTGAATAGTTTGTGGTCCTCTGCAGCATTGCTTATCTCAGGGGAAACCTCCCAGCATTGCCCAGGCTGTGGCTCCCACCTTGCACCAAGCATCCAGCCTGGTGCTGGGGATTTCCTAGCCAGCACCAAGTAAAAGTTTGACAAGGGAAATTCCCTTCAGTGAGGCTTGCCTGCCTGCTGTAGCTGGAGATGGGCTTTTTCTCTGTTGCACCAGTTGTTCCCCAACACCTCCACACAGTAGTAGCACAACCTCCCAGCCAGACAAATCCAAGTGATAAGCATGAAAAACTGAAGGAAACACCTTGGCTTGGGCCCAAACAGCATCAACACAGCACTTTCAGCTTGCAGAAGGCAGGACACAAGAGGAACAGGGTTTTACCATCCCCAAAGGCTGCATTTCTGTTTCCTTATTTTTTATTAACCTGGAGCAATGCCAGCAGTGTGAAGCGAGTCTCTTCAGCCCAAGGAGGATGCACAAGAAAGTACTTTAAATGTTAGCGCAGAGAGTCCAGAAGCTGAAATGCTGCACATCAGCTCCCTCCCAGCCCTGCCCTGCCATGCTGGTTGGAGCTGGCTCAGTCCTCCGCTCTGTGCCGAGCAGGATGCAGTCACTCCTTGTGCTGGCAAGGTGATCAGTGTTTCAACTCCCCTGCCCACACTCGAGTTTGCTCCCTGCCTGCATGTTACCATCTCTCCCCAGGATAACTATCCCCTTGGCTTGCCTACTGCAAAACTACTTGTGCAGGCAGCCTCTCACATGAGTCTCCCAAACTGTCCAGAATAAGGTCAGCCAAGCCAGCCTTGCACACCTGGTAGCGTGGGATGCTGCCCTGTTCCTTCACTGAACCCTCTGTGTTCTCTCAAGCATGCTCACACAGCAACGTTTCTTTAAAAAAAGTACATCCTAGAAGTTAAAATGGTTCCATTATGTCAAGGGGCAGCGCTGGGATCAGGTGTTCCCTGCCACAGCCCTAATTTTAGAGTGCAGACGCGCCCCAGGGCAGGCACACGCTTGCATTACAACAGGATGAGGCTGTTACTGTATTTGAACACGGATGCAAGCGCCAGCATGGAGAAGGCCCAACTGTACTGGGTGGAGATACTGGAAAGCTGACTCAACAGAGACGTTTGGGTAGCACGTGCTCAAGATCATTTGAGGAGAAGCTGTCCAAAACAGGAAGCAGCGTCAATCTCCCGTTTGCCTGCGGGCCATGGCGAGAAGCGAGGTATCTGCCACACACCCCTGGAATTGCTACCAACCTGATTTATGCTCAGCTGAAACTATCCAAACATTATGCAGCTGGACAGATAAAAGGTGTCTGTAACAATTGCTTTTAACATTTTTCCTTGCCTTAGTTTTTCTGGCCTACCCCTGCTTTCTGGGAAAACCAGGCAGTAAAAAAGCAGCCAGCGCTGGAGAGTAGGATGCCTGTGTTTTAATTCCTCGCAAAGCTGGAAGCTGGCTTAAAATGCAACCCAGGGTGTGCATCTAAGATGTACAGCCGAGAGCATCATTATCCTTATTCAGTCTGGAGAAAGATCTCGGTGGCTGCATTAGGTCTAAAAATTCCCTGCCCTGTGGAGATGGGACTTGAGCTGCCAGCAGCAGACAGTAGTCGGACACCTCTCTCATCTCTTGGCTCAGCTACAAAACCACGTTACCTCCAGAAGCAGCCCCACTGTAAGCCACACAGTACAAATGTTTGGTGAAAGACTCAATGGTGACACACAAGAGAGGCTCTGAATCTCTCCTCTGGAACGCTTTCAGGAATGAGGTGTCATTCTCCCTTAGTTTCACACTGAGAGTAATTCACACCGTTTCTTAAGCTCCCCCAAGAGCAAAGACTTAAACTGCAATATGCTGTACATGAATCAAAACCTGAGCTTCACTGCTACAGGTGGAAAACTTTCACCCCAAGAGGTTTTTCTCAGATGGACCAGGTGCTCTGCTCGAGACCTTTTTGGTGGGTATCCTGGTCCTCATCAGAAGAGCAGCACAAGTTAAACATCTCAGCTGAAGGGTTTGGCTATCACAGGACATACTGCTGTTAAAAACAGCCCCGAAGCAAACTCAGATCACAGAATCACAGGAGCTTCCTTCCACGGGGGAAAGGCAGGCTCAGACCAAAAGACGCCTAAAAGAGGGACTGCTCAAGTCCTGGGAGTCCAGCCTCTTAAGATCTAAGTTCCCAATCTGTGTAAAAGTGACATTCTGTTCACTGTCCCTTCACATACCCACAAACAATGCTCATAGCCTTAATGCTCCACATTAAATCATTTGCCCGGGTACTATTTTACTCCCCTCTGCAGACACCACTGAAAAGAGAACTCAGTTGATTTAACTTAAAACGGTGACAAAGGAGGAAAAAGGAATCAAACCTATTCACACCTATTTTTAACCTACTTTAACTAAAAGGCACTGCTGAAAGTCTGGTGAATACTGCTTTTACACCCCTATCCCACAGAAGGTGCCCAACCTGATGTTTTCTTGTAACTTTGAATTTAGAAAGCTGAAGTGGATTCTACCTCAGATTCCATCAGCTGCTTGCCAGCACCTGTAGCCAGCTCTGCTTCGCTTCAGGAACCACACGCAGAGCCTCCTTTCATAAACATTAATGAGTCAGAGCTCATTTTGCAACCAGGCATGGAACTAATGGGAGTCACTTTAGCCTCTTCATTTCTCAACAGTTTTATTGCCTTTAAGAAAATTTTTGTAAAATATAAATACAAAGGCAGGAGATTTACTTACAAAGTTAAAACACAGATCTCAAACATAAACACACAATTCAGAAAATTTAGTTTATGTACAGTTTCAAGCAACTTCAACATATGTTAGTTTTTCAATATTTTACAAGGTACAGAAAAAATAGTTCAAAGTCTTCTTTAAATAAAGAGCATAAAATGTTTAAACATATATAAACAATCCGGTTTGATGTGTGAAAACTAAATTTTCACAGCTTTTAAATTAGGATATAAAAGTTCTTACAATTCATTGATGCGTATGGATATGGTTTAATTTATATTAAAAACTATTGAATTATATTCAATAGTGCTTACCTGGCCAAAGCAGGTAATTCTGTAAACAAAAAAACAAAAATAATATCACCAAGTGCCTTACCAAATTCTATCTCCCAAACAAGCCACACGACTTTGATCACATCACCTAGAAAAAGTATGTTCTGTGTAATCAGTGCTTTGTATGAAACAAAGTCAATGTGTGGGTGTGTTCTTTTAAAAAGAAAAAAAAAACGTGTTCCGAGTAATAACAAACTTATCCCAAAGCCTGTGTGCAGTTAAAGAAACATTATATAACAATTTTGTAAAAACTGATTGAAGTTAAAAAAAAAAAATTCTTCCAAAATTCGTCCAACTGGAATTCAGATCTCTTATATAAAGGAAAGATATTTTCATATTTAATAGTGTCCTTTCTTTACAGAAACAATTTCATTTGAACACATATACATAAAGAAGTAACTGTATAGAGAGCACTGTACATTAAACGGCCTGATGGTTCACCAGAGGATGTCGAAGGGGGGGTCCTCGTGCGGATGCAACCAGTGAAGCGAGGAGCCGAGCAAAGTCTTGAGTTCGCTTGTGAACTCTACCAAGTCCAACAGCTCTTTGCTCTCCGGGTTAAAAGCTTCCAGGTCTGTAGCACAACAGAACAACTGGCTGAGGGAAGTCTGTTTGTAAAACTCTGCCTCCGTGATGGTGACAACTTCCAGATTGGGGAAATTGCAGCGGAAGATGCGGGATGACATTTTTAGCCTCTTCACCACGTCTGAGAGCAAAAGCCAGTTTCGTGGTCTGTGGAAGCAAAGGAGAAACAGGCTCCAATAACTGACTTTAAGTCACAGGCTTCTTGACTCTTCACCGTATCGCTGTGTGACAAGCCCTCCTGCACAAACAACCCCCCTGAAATCAAGGCCATTGCTCAGGGGGTCAAATAGAACAGATGTGCAGGCAAGTACATATTTGCTCATAGTACTGCAGCTTTGGGGAAGGAGGGGGGCTGGGCATGCAGGGGAACTGGAGGCTATATAAACCCAGGGCTCAAGAGCACACATGTGGTCAGTAGCCATCCCAACAGCTGCTCACACAGTTACAGGTTTGTCTGGCTGAGTCCCACTCACATTTACCTAGTTAGGAGATGGCCTAGAGTTATCAGAATTTTCAGCACCTCTGACTTCCAGAGATGCCCATATTAACTACAAGTCAAGGGAGGGTTTTTTTCTCAGATGAAGAAAACAATTTTTTTTTTTAAATCAGTCTTTCTGCAGAGTCTAGAAAAGCAGTAACTGTGATTTTGTCATACACAAAAGTGTGTCTGCTCAGAAAAACAGAAAAGCTGGTTAAATAAAACTAGTAACACCTTACAAATACGATACCCAAATTTAAGTGCTAGAAGCACTTGTATTTTGGGATGTTCTATCTAGGTGCCTGCCTGGTATGAGAGAAACCATTTGTGTTCAAACATCATTCATTCAGCTCGACATTATGGCATTCCAATAAGCCAGCCTTTCCCCCTCTCACCTCCTATTCACTTATTTCTAAAAAGCCCAGTAGTTATGGTATTGCTCAGTCATTTACATTAGAGGCATTTCCCCACAGACACAAACTGATGCCATTCCAAGCAGATCATCGGAGCTATTTTTACCCCAAACCATGTATTTGTTCTTACCCCTGAGAGAGACACACTTGAATGTTGTAACACGGCAAGGGAGGCTCATCCGAAAATTCAAATTCAAACACATCACTAAAGCCATCTTCATCTTCATCACCTGGCCCAGGAGGATTTGCCAAGATGTCAAATCCAGATTCGTCTTTTGGATCTAAACAACATTGAATTAAAAGTGCCAAGTCAGCATTGAAGAGACTGCTGCAGGTCTTGTTTTTTCTTCAAATAACGTGATCTGTAAATAAAATCAGTTTGCTTCCTTCCTAGCTTCCTCTGCCATAAAAACAAAACAGCCCCCACCCCCACGTGCCCCATGTTTTGAAAGTCTCCACATACAAAGAAATAAAGGGTAACATTTGCTCACCGCACACAGAGCTGCCATAGAAATCCCAGTACAAACCAGGGTCATCAACACTTCGACCTTGCAGGTCAGTTAAATACTCTGGAGAGGAAAAAACAGCAACAAAAACATACTGATGAGAACAAAAAGCTGGCAAGTTTAGCAGACCGGGTGTCATACAGAGTCTTGCTACGCACACTCCATACCTCCCATCAAATAAAACCCCCACAGCACTCCTGATGCACATGCTACAAAGAACAGTGTATACACACATCATTCTTGCACGTATTCCTGGAATTCTTTTTCCTCCTGCATCACCAAATAATGACCCACCACATCAAACGATCACCCACAGTCTAACAGGGACAGACCCAACTTAAGCCTCAGTAACTGAGAGCAGCATTCTACTTTTGTGAAAGACAGGAGGTACCAGATTTTTTTTAGCCTCCACGGTTATTCTGGACAACAACTTGGGGGTGAAACAGTGGCCCCAAACAAACTGATGGAAAAGGTGTTTCCACACAAATATGTGCAGAAGATACAATTCTTTCCTACAGATATAATTTGGGAGATTTGCTAGTTGAGTTAATGAGAAGATCCTGGGATTCAAGAAGCTAAGAAGTCCAAGATACTGGACCTTAATGGAGTCCTGACACACCTATACATTTTCTACACTGCATCATAAAAACAAATTAGTGGATGTTCATTGACAAGTAACATAGCAAACATTTTCAGAGGTAAGTTATTAGGGAATGCAAGTGTCTTTATCCAAAAGTGATAGGAAAAAAACCCTAAAAAACCTGTTAGAACACGGAAATGTTTAAAGACAAGAGCCTTTAATATAGGTTTATAGCATTTCAGATATAAAATGTGGCAGGACTTGCAAAAAGACAAGTACTAGAAGGATAAAAAGCAAGGCCAAGGGAAAACACAATTATGTTCAACAAACAGGTATTGGATTGTCAAGCTTCTTATTTTCATTCCAAGCAGAAAAGTGAAGGCACACTGAAACAGCCCGCTGGCCTCCTGCCTATCAAATCTGAGAGTGGCATAACCCTTATGACTTATTAAGAGTTTCAATTAGAAAGAGCCCCCATGCATGTTCACCTGCAGCCACTGGGGTTTTGTAGGCAGAGAGGGAGCTACTGTAGCCTATTCTAATGCTCCTCAGCATGGAGCCATCCCAGCTGGGAAGCAGCGAATCTGAGGAGAAATGTCCCTGCAGCTGGCAGAGCCCTGAGCAACACAGCCACGCACCTGTGAGGAAGGTCTCCATGAGTTCACTGTGGGTCATTTTCACAATGGTCCTCCCAGAGTAGGTCGCAAGCGTTGGATCAGCACCATAAGACAGTAACAGGCGGACAATTTCCAAGTGATCATTTTCGACCGCATCATGGATTGGTCTTGGGAAATAAAAAAGAGCACGGTGTTACATTTTGATTCAGTACTATTATGCAAATACATTTGACAAGAGACTTCTGACTTCAGATCAAAGTTATTTTTAGAAAATAACACTATTAATACAGCTGCCAATCATCCCATTGTCGGTTTTACTTGCGCATCCTCCCCTCCCTTCTTGTCTTTTCACAGTTGGGCTGCTCAGGGCAGATATTTCTGTTACATCTATTCACTGCTCTACATATTTTGAAGTCCAGTAAAATAGTTACACCACTGTAAGAGAAAGCAGAAGTTTGCATGAAGCCTCAAAACATAATTTTGCTGCAAGTCACTCTACCATTCCAAATCTCTGCCAATTTAACAGCATGCTGTGGAGTAAGGGCTCATTCAGCCTGCCTCTGGGCAAGCATGGAAATCAGTTACCCAAAGCTCCTAAATTATGTACACAGAAATAAGTTATGAAAATTTGCTAGGAACTAAACTTCCACGCTATATCCTCTTTAAATAGTACTTGTGAATATATTTGCAGCATAATTCAACCCTTCCACTTGGAGAATAGAAAAACATATTATTTTAAGTGTAGTCCACCCAGAAGTTAAAGGATTTTATGCATCATGAGCACCTATACAAGCTCAGACAGAGATTTTGTGAGCCTACAGAAGAACTATTCATTAATACACATGCCTGTAATTCCAGGTTTAGACTTTCTTATCGCTAATTATAAATCACATTAACTTTTGCCTTTAAAATTGATTATACGTAACTGCGAGTTGTCTGGAGGTAGAACATATTACCCTTCAAACAAATGAAATAAAATCCCTTCTTTTCCTTAGAGAGCGACGAACAGGGAACTGAAAGGGGAGTCAGATGCAATGGCCAGTGATCACAGCAGTGCAACTCAACTGTATGCTCCTCCTCCTCTAGGCTGTCAACACCACGCACCCCCCCCCCAACAAGACTTTCGAGCTCTCAAACAGATGTATTAAAAGGCAAAAGAAGTAGGGAAGGACTTCAACTAGGATCATGTACTGCCTTTCTGGAAAGGTTTCAGAATTACATTACAAGGAGAAGTCACCTGGAAGCACAGGGAAGCAAACCCCTCCGCTCCATCTACCAGCCTGCCAAGTAACACTTGGCTAACAACCAGGCCTGAAACTCCCTCCTGCAAAGACCACATCCCACCACTCCTTCTGCCACATGCAGCAATGTCCCCACTGCTTTGGTACAGGCTGGCATCCACGTAAGCTCAGGACAGAGGAGAGGCAGATCACAACAGTCAGATGAGGAAGGCCATTTTCCCACCTATTACATAGCACTGCTGGAGGGAGGGGAACTCTGATCCATCTCAAAAACAATTATATTCCAGGTGTGTTTACTCCAAGTACTTTCCGGTAGGCTGTGACTTAGGGTGATGAACACCTGTCACATGTGATGCACTTGGACTTGCCCCTATCTTGCTGGAAAGTTGCATGTAGTTTTGGTTTTGGTATATGCAAGCTGTATTGATACGAGGAGCCGCACTTGGAGAGTCTGCAGCTTGTTCCCTGTGGAGAGAGGGCTTATCCCATGCTGTCTGCCTCATGCATGTTGAAGGCCACCAATACAGCAAACAGGCAGGTGATCCTTGAGCTGCTGAGCACAGTACTCAATCTAGCTCATGACACCCTCAGACCACTGGCACCAGAGAGCACAACACACTCACACCTTCAAATCCCAACCTACTGCTCTTCAGAAAGCCACTTTCACACTGAAAAGACCAGAAAGGTCCATGAGAATCACTTGCAAAAGGCCAGAATATCCCTTTTTCAAGTTTCTCAGGGAAGTCTCTAACTTAACACTGAAACCATCTGACACCCTTGAGACAGATGGCACTGGAGCAGCCAGCATTCCCGGGGTCCCCTTCATGCCGCACCCTCCCACCTCCACCTATTGACTCGGTGCTTCCACACAGGGACCACCACAGCATCATGTACACCCCGAGCATCCACGACCTGACCGGTGCTAAGCATCCTAGGCAATAGAAGAGGTAAAAAGTAACAGGGGTGTTGACATGGAGGTTTAAGAAGCACTGGTGTTCCTGGCTGCCAGCAAGCATCTCAGGCCTGAGCTGTCAGGCCATGACACTCTGAGCATCGACAGCAGGAAAGATCAGCCTTGCTGCAAACCCTCCTGTCCCCCACTGGGCTTGAAGCATCCCTGCCTCAAAGTCTGGCAACAGGCACCAGGAACAGATGAGTTATGTTTGCCACCAAATGCTGGGATGACTTTTCTCCCCCACTCCCTCACTTAACTGCAGTCTTTAACTTTAGACTATTTTCCATTTTATTTTACAATTAGGATTTTCTGGTTTTGGAGGAGGTGCATGGAGAGTGTTGTGGGTTTATTGGTTTGTGGGTTTTCTTGTGTTTTTTTCCTTAAGCTGACTTACCTAAGTGGCTTTTGAAGTAGTAATGAATTCAAGATGATGCCTTAACTTATTAAAAACAGCACCTAAATCACTGCCCAGTGTTTCAATCGTAACAACATCGAGGTGAGTTTACTAAAGGGTGCCTGGGCATTCCTCAGGAAGGAAAAATATCAGCACAGGGGCTGTAACGCTGGGATGGGACCCCCTCTCCCTTTCTACAGGTCACCCAGCCCAGCCCAGCAGGGCAGACAGAAGCAGAGGCAGCAGGGCAGGCAGCAGAGCAGGCAGACCCATCTTTGTTGCCTACCAGAGCACAAGGAGGCCTCCCTGGGCAGGAGAGGTGACTTTATAGAGGCAATGGGAAGGAAAGGCGCAGTAAAGCCACACGGAGAAGGAAGAACAATAAATAGAAGGAAGTGAAGGGAGGAAAAAAAACACTGGCAGGGGGTGGAGGGGAAGGGGAAAGGAGATTCCCCATAGATAAGGCAGGGGGAAAAAAGGCAATAACAGAGTGCTGACAGACTCTTTTACTGGCTCGCACAGCTTCTTGGCAAGCTCACAAGCAGGACCATGCAAACAGCTACTCATGTTTGCTTCTCCCACCAAAACCGACAGAGCAGGGAGTATTTTTCAGTCTTGGCAGAGTTTAACCATCCTCTTTGTAGGATGCAAAAGTGACTACTGGAGTTGGCAACTTTTTCAGACATGAAAAAAAGATCCCTGGGAGTCCTCTCCTGGGCTGCTTTGCCCATATAATCTTTTCCGCCCTGAGCATCATGGAAATAAACACTCTTTATCCCTAATGGTACAGTTAACTGTAATACAGATCTTTTCTAAAACAAACCCTTCAAAAGGCCCCAGAAGGATCTGGGGACATTCGAGAGCTGCAATATCCTACAGGAGACACACATCTCAGCCCTCTCTTGTGTACTGCTGAATTCTTCCTACTATTTTTATCGCTACTAGAGTTAGGAAAACATTTCACTGGGGGTTTATCATTCCAGCACCAAAATTATAAACTATTTAGACCAGTCAGGGTTTGCTCTCAGCCTTTCAGGCACCACCAGAATTTTCCTCGCTGCAATAAGAGGTCTCATAACTTGCCAAGCAATACCATATCTTGGCATTTTATTTTTATTTCCATCTACTCTATTATGCAACGCTGCCCCACGAAAAAGGCAAGGCACAAGTTGCAGGAGGGCAGCTACGCCTGCTGCCTCTTCCTTAACGTAATTAGCTGCTGGAGGGCATCGCTCTGCCAAGACCAGCTGAAAGGACGCAGGAAGAGAGCCATCTTGGCATGGTCCTCCCAGGGAAAAAATAAAAAAGGCTGAGCTCATCAGTTGCCAGCTAGAAGGATAAAGCAAAACTGGCTGCAGAGAATTAATCTAGCAAGCGAACTCTGAAGCAACGGAGAGGCCTCACAAACAGGCAGGAGATGCCTGTGTTTTTGGCATATGGCTTTGTTTTTAAAGTGGTGCTGGTTCAGCCAGGGCATGCTGTGGTGGTAAGAGGAGAAGAACAAGGAGATATGGCCAAATACACCAGCAACCATCCTTGGCACCGGTCATCGTACACCCCTGGTTGAGCTACTGCACTTATTGGGGTCCTGTAAGGGAAGGAAAGGCTCACCTCTTAAGCAGGGTCTTTTATTATTTATAGGTAAGACGATTAAGAGCCTTTAGTGACTGTGGCACCTCTGAGAGGGGTCTTAAAGATCTTGCCCTGTTCTACAATAATCTTTGATTAGCTACTAATTCAGCAGCTGAGTGGTTGTGTATTCAGGGTCTGCAGTCACTGCATTTGGAAACCCTCAATCATCAGAGTTTAAGGGAATACTGCTACATGCGCCTGGCCAGACATGCTGTGAATAGGGCAGAGGGACACTGTGGGCTGCAGGCAGCAGTAGACACGCAGGCAGAGCCCCAGCGCTGAGCTAAAGGGTGAAGGGAAGGACTGCACCGTACCTACCTCCCCTAAAAGCCACCACCTTCTTGCCCTGCTGCTACAGCAGGGTATTTCACTTGGTTTTGGCTTCACCAAAATTTCTGATAGTATGAGAAACCAAAAGCTGGAAGCCTACCTTACCTACTGAACTTATGATTGACTGGCTGCATAGGTACATAAAAGACAACACCAAAGCAAGAAGCTCAGGTCTTTGCTTCACTTTCAGAAGTTAAAACCCGTGCATGCAAAAACACTGCACTGATAAGAGCACCTACAGGACTTCATATAGGGCCAAAAGGAAATATGCACAGACTTTGCAAAACTTTACATCCTTCACGTTCATATGGATGCTTTGTTCCAACTGAAGCCATATCCTCACTTGTCACAACTTTTCAGATCGTCCTCCAAAACGTTGACCACAAAGGCAATAGGTACCAAATAACACAGAGCAAAGCTTCGGGCAGCTAGTATGCAGTTAACATCAGAGATCATGCAGTTACATCACAGCTCTTTGTGGATTTATGCTAACTGGGTGAACAAACCTAAACACATCTGTTGCTACTCTGGAGAATTGAAAGTCTCCAGCATGACCAAAAACATCTTTGGCTAGTGGGCTTGTGAGGTGGCAGAGGGGGTGATAAAGTATATTCAGTGTAATCATAAAAGCAGTGGAGGGGGTTAAGTGGATTTGTCTAGAGCTTTTAGGTTTTAAGATTTTTTTTCTTTCCAAGGGGTGAACATGTTCAGGAATATTATTTTTTAAAGCAACATAATTGAGGAAGACTGACACTTCTTTCCTCCTAAAAGTTAGAAAAGAAAAAAGTAACTGAGTCTTTAAGAGAGAAACTGAATCATGACAACTGTCATCATCTGCCCTACAGAGAAGGAAGTTAGCCTTGCCAAAAGGCAGAGGACAACATTGATCTCAAGTTCCTTACAGAAGTTTCTACTCTCTGTCCTGCTCAGTTCAGAGCAGCTAGTCCTTCTTTTATCTTTATATTAGATATGGTTTGGATTCACTGTGTCTGTTGGGCAGCTATTTTAAATTTAAAAAAAGCCAAAGTCTGCCATCAGAAAACAACCTGACTTCTGACATTGCCATCTATGATAAAACCATTATTATGTTCATTTCTAAAATGCATTTTCCCCAAAAACAACTATTCAGGGTACACAAGCCAATTTTTTTTTCTTGACAATCAGCTGCATCTGTGAACCGAAATCAAAGGTGGACTCTGAACTGGCGGGTGATTAAGAAAGGTCATAAACTTCCTGGGGTTAATTTTCTATATAGGTTATTCTAGTAAGTAAAACAAAAATAATTAAAGATTCTTTTTATGGCAACTCGCCGCTGTTGCATAGGCCACCTATTAAAGCTGGGAACAGCAGAAAATGCGGGGCTGTTTGTCAGCCTAGAGAGCTGAGACTTCTCACAAAGAAGTGGGAGATGGAACCTGACAATCCAGCCACAGCTTCAACACTTCTCCAGAGAAGTCTTTTCGGCCGTGATGGGCCGATAACGACTGGCCATCATGAACTTCTAATGGACCATCCGAATGAGCCCTCTTGGGACTTTTGTTTTCCTCCCGTCCCAAGTTAATAAATAAAGAGCTTAAAAGCAAAAGAGCCAGACTCTTAGTTATGCTAATTTTACCTCCCTGGCTATTTGTATGGTGATAGTGAATGTGATAAAACCATTTAAGATAACAAGCTGCAGGAGCTTGGAAAAATACAAAAGCAAGTAACACCCAAAATGCATAGACTGGATAACGTTCTGCATATGCTGAGGAAAAGTTCAGCCCGCAGAGGTGGTCGAAGAGGTACTTTAGGTTGTACACAAGAAGCTTTAAAAATATTAGAAAAAGCATTTCTATCTAAAATAAATAAATACATAAATACGCGAATAAATAAATCTTTATTCTGCAAGCACAGGAACTAAGCACCCCTACTGTTCTGTGAAGGACAGGAAAAAAGCCTAATTCGGCGTCAAAAAAAAAAATATCAAAAATATCAAATGAGCAGATACAATTTAACAGTTCAGCAAAACAACATTTTTATATAGCCTATATAGGAACTTGCACACCGAATCACCTCAAAAGCCTGAAGTGCTCTTAAAAAGTAACCCTGCTAACAAGGCAAAGCCCCACTCTCTTGGCACAATTCAAAGGACCTGGAGTGCATACGAGCAGGGCTGCAGCTCAAGTATCACTCCTTCCTGCCCTGCAGCTGAGAATTTCACAAACTCTTTAAAAACTAAACAAACGTATTAAAATTCCCAGAGGAAAAAAAAAAAGACGCTGAACTCGAGTTCACCCAAGTGTGCCCCTACCATTTTAGCAACCAGAGAGAACACCCCTGCCAAAGGACCGACAGTACGGACACTACCCCATAACACCCACGTTGGGAGTTTCATGCAGGACAGGAAGCAGGACAAAGAGAGGACAAAGAAGCAGAGTGGGAAGGGGTGTTTTCTCCCACCGTCGTGACCAAAAAAAACGACTGCCTGGCAGTGGTGACCACCCGAGGCTGGGCCAGGAGTGCTGCTCACCTGGTTCCATCCTGAGCACTGCAGTTGACGTCAGCCCCGTACTCCAGGAGATGCCGCACGATGCTCAGCCAGCCCCTCGCACAGGCCTCGTGCAGGGCGCAGTAACCCGCGTTGTCACGATGATTCACATCACATGCCTTGTTTTCCAAACAATACAGAACCACTTCCTGGAAATGGGAGGAAAAACAGGTATATCGAGTCACTTCTTGCTGCAGAGATACACAGACTTCTCATCTGGAAGAGAAAGGTTGCGGGCGTGGGGGAAGGGCAAAACACAAAACCCTTTCGATATGCCTAAGTTACCCTCTTTGAGACAGGTCAATCGAAAGGAAAAGAAGGGGGGGAAGCCGTTGAAAGTCTTATTTCTTCAGGAGACACAGCCGACACCACGATTTCCCATGAGCAGAGTAGCTTGTGCAAAGCAGGACTGAGAGCTCTGCACTCCTCAGGGACCTTCCTGCGGCCCCAAAGTCAGGAATTGACACGGAGGAGGAACATGAAAAAATTCACAGATCAAACTCACAGCTTTCCATTTCTTAAAACTTCCACGCGTAAAGCTAGGTTTTTACTCTTACAGCTGCATTTTTAGCAGAAAATTCTGCAAGCACAACAGCAGCACGGCTTACATCAGTTTGATTTTAAAAAGAAAAAGCACACGACCCGAAACAAAACACATTTAAGACACAGAAAGGACAGTTTGCTATCGGCAAACAACAACAAAAAAACCCCCAGCTCTGTTAAGATAGGGGAAATCCCATTTTCACCCACCCTGGTTTTCTGCATGCAGAACTAAAGCCAGGCACCGGGTTCCAATAACGAGCCAGACGCCGTGGGAAGCCATGTGAATTTAACACAATTCATCTCGCAGTCAAATATACCACGGTCGAGAGCCTAGGCCAGACTCAGCTCTACACTGTCATGCAGCCTTGAAATAATGACTGCTCCATCACTCAACCAAAAATTTAGGATGGTGCAAGTCTTCCTCAATTTGTCTCAGATGCAAAAAAGGGGGGGAAAAAAAAAAAAAAAGGAAACCAACAACCCACACTTCCAAGTGATGCTGCATGCATAAAATAGCCTCAGATTAGTGGCAAGCCATTAATTTTGCATTTGCTCCTCTCGAAGGCTGAGCCACATCCTCACAAAGCGGGATACGACACGGAGGTGGCAGGTGTTTGCTTTGCCAAAGTATGAGAATAAAACAACCACATGGTGCAATGCATTTATTCTTCCCGTTTCGAAATCTACCGGAAAGCCCGCAATAATCTGTGCTCTGGGTATACCTGACCCGAGAGCTGGTATCCAGGATACAGCATGAAGCTGCTCTTTTAGCAGGCCCTCACTAACCAAGCTAAAGCGGGGAACTAATGAGCTGCCCATCCCAGGCAACAGAGCCTCTCCCCTCATCTGCCGCCGGGACGGAGCCGTCCGCCACCTACACCTGATGCACCCACCGGTTTAACCTGGGATCCCCACAGTCCCGCTCAACAGAAGCTCCAATTGTTCCTGCTAATCAGCCCAAAGGCCAAAAATTAGTCCAGAAAGGATGCTCTTTACCCATAAGAAAGGGCTGTGTGAAATTATACCCCGGAGGTATGACTTTTCATTCAAACGCAGACCACCCCGCCAGGCAAATTAGGCAAATGGATACAGAGAGCAGAATATGCTGCCGTGTTCAGCTCCACTTTTAGCATGCAGTTACCGTTTAAAATAGGTTCTGCAACTCAAAATAAAGGAACACCTTTCATCTATTTTTGTAAAAAGGAAAGGCTCATCCTAGGGTGGAATACCTAACTACTGGACGAAAAGGCTAATTTTGTCAGGCAATTCTGTTAAAAGGCTATAAGAAGAATGTCATTAACCACAAAATGTAACCATAAAGACCATAAAACTCTACATTGTTAATTAATTAAATGCCTCATTAGCTTTTTTTAACATGATTTATTCAATTTACAAAAAAATTAGCCATCACTGCCGAATACAGGAACATGTGGTGCCACAAACACATTTTTGGTTTCAGAAGCATTTCTCGCTAACATTACAGAAAAGCTATGAAAGTGCCACGGGGCAATTTAATGTCTGTTCGGGTTCTCCATTAAAACCAGCAATCTGAAAATCACTCGCAGTTAATCCAGAAAGTCAAGCTGGATGGTGTATGTGGCACCGCTGCTTCTGCTGCCCTCAGTTTGTTAGCCAAACTGCAAACAGCAACGTTAAAAGGTGCACGCAAATATGCATGCTCCATCCTTACCTACAAAAGAGGTGCCCCTTCGCTTTAGTCTCTCCCACCCATGCTCTGCAAGCAGCTCCTGCCCCTTTTCGAAGGGAAGGGGTCAGCACCCCCCTGTGCATCCCCCAAGCCCTGCACACCCCCCATGCCCTGGGCAAGTATGCTGCCACTAAGAAGCACTATTCTATTCCACCCAACATGGAAACAGGCATGACACTTAAGCGAGGTGTTACAACCCAAGCTGTAATAATGCCTCCCTGCAGCACCTTGCCAAACCCCCGAAGTCATGCTTGTCCCCTGGCAGGGTGTAGGAGTTCCAAGGGAGCTGTGCAAGGGCAGGATGATGCTCAAGAGCTCCTGCAGCAGTGTCACGAGGGGAGCCAAGGCCAGACCCTCGTGTGAGACACTCCCAAGGAAAACCCTCCCCCCCTGCCTTCCCAGGCAGGATTTAATCCCAGATTCACCTGAGAACCTTCCAAGTCCAGACACACATCAAAAAGCAAAAAGAGTCACAAAGGCAGCCAAGTGCTTCCTCTCCCATCAAAGTCATTACACAAGCCTTTTGTAATTTTTCCCCCAAAAAGAACGTTATGTTCCCTATAATTCCCCCTTCACAAAAAGTAAATTACAGTTTTAAGACTACTATTATCTCAAATAATTTTGCTTCGAATGGGGAAAAAGGAATGGATTCAAGAGTGCCCATACCCTGGGAGGGGCTGCTAACATCCTGATGAAGCAAGGCCTGGTGCAGAAGCCTAGCAAAGAAAAGGCAAAGCTTCTCACCACCTCCAGCAGGGTTTTGCTCAGACCGTAAGGATTTCCAGAGCCAAAGACCATTTCCCACACTGTCTTTTAAGTAGCCTTGTTGGCTGCAGCCCTGCAATTTATCTGACCAGACACAAGCCGCATTCGTCCTTCAACAATTCACTCACATCAGCTTATACACGCAAAATTGTAATCATTTCTGCCTTCCCACCACTATGTGGGTCACATCCGCACCATGCAATTCAGAGTGGGGCAGAGGCACCTGAGTTACCAGCATTCAGGCTCCCCATGGATCCAGGAGCAATATAAACAGCTTGCTAGCATCTTTGCACGCCAAAGGTGCCAGCGCTGCCTCTGGTTTTGGGGTGAGATCTCTGCACAGCTGCCAACAATCCCTGCTGCAAAGGCAGGCAGGCTGCCCAGGGAAGGCACAAGCTCACCTGGCCTCCAGACAGAGCTGTGGTGCTGCTCTGCCCCATACAACATCCCTGTCACCATCAGGGCTCCGTAGGGCCCCATCGTACCAGTCACTTCCAGCTCTGAGTTCTGCACCAGCACTTTGTGTCCTTTTGCAAGCCATGGCCACAGTGGCACCAACTCATTCGTCTCCTCTGCCATCAGGCTGGCAAGGGGCCACGGGGCTGCTGGTGGCCACCACTGAAACCAGGAGAAGCCCCCATGTGCCTGTGAGCTTCCAGCACTCCCATTTCAACATCGGCCCCCGCTGCTGCCATGTGGTAGCCACCAAAACCTGTGTGTAGCTGCCATAGGTCACAGACCAGCAAATTACCTTGACCTGTAGAGTTTTGGTTTTGGTTTTAAATAGAGGCATTTGTAACTTCTTTACCATTCTAATTGCTCTGGAGACAGAGGGAATTCAGATTTGTGTTAACTGTGGTAGTCCGGTTGCTAGTAAGAAAAACACCACAGCTACAGTTTCCACAGCTGACCAAACTATCACAGCTCATGGCAGGTGAAATGAAGCCACAACATGACGGGGCTGCCACACACCTTTCCAAGCCTTCAAAGACACAGACAACAGCAGATTTTGGCAGCAGCAGCTCGAGCAAAGGGACCAGGCTCTCCTCCTGCCCCGCATGGCTTTCCTGCCCCATGCTCCTCCAACAACAGGGCTCACAGCTGCACTGTCAAGGCCAGCTGAATGATCAAGGCAAACAGTCAGGCCCTGGGACCTTCACCTTGGCGAGCCTGCACATCCCTGGCTGCCTGCAACCAGCCTGCTAACAGCCAATGCTTCAGGGAGCTCTCACAGTCAGAAAAGCAAAGAGAGAGTCTGCAGACCCTGCTCAAGCAAGACCTCAGCCCATCAGTAAATTTTGGAGCTGCTCCCATTGAGCTGTGCTCAGTGGAGCATGCTGGGTGCAGAAACCAAAGTTCACCAGCATCCCACAGGACGTGATACTCAGCCTGACAGACACTGGGCAGGAAGAAAACACACTCCGACAGCTGGGAGCACATGCTACAACACATTTTGGTTTTGGATCCATACGGAATTTTAGGCCCACAGGAAACCGAACCATTTAAATTATGGGGATTACCATAGCAACGTTGTAACAACCACTTCTCCTCCTCTGGGCTAGAGATGAAGTGCCCTGGGTTAGAAGAAGCCTTTGTCTAGGGTACACAAACCTTTCCAACAAACCCTGCCTTCCAGAGCTGGAGAAGGCCTCTCTTCACACAAAGCTCTCCAGCTGAAAAAAGGGCATTTTAAGGTTTCAACAAACCCCTAAGGCTGGGCAGGCCCCTACCGGTCCCAGCCTTGCAACACGGGGCTCAAGCCCAGCTCCAAGGTCCAAGCAGTCCTCTCATCGCCACAGCAAACCACACAGCCAGGCCAAAGGCAACAATCGCTCTCTGCAATGGAACATCTCTTTGCAAGATATGAACAGCAATGACACTCCTACCTATATGGCCATATTTGCCAAAAAAAGGCATGATTCAAAAAAGCAGAGCTAGGGGATTCACTGGGAGGCTGTTTCATTAGACAACATTGTTCCGGCTATGTCACCCAGCTCAAGACTCTGAGCATAAAGCATGTGGAGTGCTCCTACGATGCATCTGATCATGCAAGAAGACACTCCAAGCACTACATCCTATGTCACACACCGAATACTATTTGGCGAAAAGAACAATAAATAAAACCCTTCTCCTAAAAGTACACACTCTTCACAAATAAAAAAAAGCAAAATTAATACAGCCCATAAAAGATCACCATAAAGACTTCTTAAAAGAAGGAAAAAAGGGCACTCACTCTGTGTGCAGATGGCTTGTATTTAAACAGAAGCAAGGGTTACAAATAAAACTTTACCCTTTGCTCGTTCACACAGGATGCTGTGTGCCCCGTGTCCCTTCCAGCTGTGGGGACCCATTCCCACAGCGACCTGCCCTCAGACCCTGCATGCCAGAGAAGAGAATGCAGCAGGGAGGGGGGAGCACACGGGGGGAGGGGGTCCCTGCAAATTTAAACAACCAAACACAAAGCTGCCACTTCGCAAAATTCCCACCTGGAAAACAGCAAAGAAGGCGAGAGACCCTTACCTCGTAGCCCAGGCGTGCCGCCCGCTGCAGCAGCGTTTCCCCCGCGTTCTTGTTGACAATCAGCCTCCGTGCCTCGGGGGGCATGGGCCGGCTCGGGGTGTTCTCCTGAGGGGGGCTGGCGACTGGCAGCTGTGAGGGCTGGGAAGCGGGGAGCACTGCGGGAGTCTGCTGCAGGCGGTCGTACAGCTTCTGCTCGTACGGTTTGGCTGGCGAGGAGTCACAGTCTGAAGTGGGTTCTGGTCGCTTCCTGACTTTCCTTGTTACTGTGACCTGTCAAAACCATTACAGTTGTGAGGTTTATCCTTGTTTTTACAGTACAGCAATGGGATCATATTTTGTCAGCAAAGAATTACACTTTTCTATTAATACTGCATTTTTTAAGACCTGCTGCAGTTTTTCACCTCAAGATTCCCCACTCCCTGCAACAGTGACTTTAACTCAGGTTAAGAAAAGCAAATACAAAATGTGCAAAGCATCCACAGACAAATTTGAATGCAATCCCCGCTACCCTGCATGCATGACAGCGCATTAGTTTTTAAGCAGGCTGGTTCTCCCTTCTGAGAGGCTGGTGGACAATTAAGTCTAAATAAAGATACCTTATCTTCAGCATTTTCGATATCTGTGGTGTCATCCCCTGTCAGAGATGACCTCCTTCTCCTCTCCTGCAGTGCCAAGTGTTTTGTTTTACACTGACGTTTCCCTGATGGCTTCTCACACTCGTTGTATTTCTGCAGCAGAGATGCATGTTGGAAATCCTCCTCTTCGTCTGTGTACAGCCCATCTGTCTTCCGGCTTTCTTTAATTTTCTGCTGTTTGGCAGCCAACCTCGAGGCTGGAGTACAGCTTGGCTGAGCCTGCCTTTTGCTGTTTGCATTGGTGGATGAAAGGCTCTTCATGTGCGGAGACACCGGGAATACAGGCAAGCCTAAACGGGGAGGAAAGGCATTACACGTTGCATGGTGCGTTAAAAGGAAAACACATTGCTAGCACTTAACACAAGCTTCTCGACTGCTTAAAAGAGATCTACCAATTACATTTTCAAATCATTAATATTTCAAGCCCTCAGCATCCAAACTGTACACAGCATCTTGCCAGTTCATGTTAAGCTAACAGTCACGGCGCTCTGGTAAAAATGGCTAAAGGGGCAGCAGGCAGGCCGCACGGTGCCGGGCCGGGCCAGCCACAGCCCAGCCACCGCAGGCAGAGCAGAAAGCCACTGCCACGCCAGCCTGGGGGAAGAACTCGCCTCCTTACCTGGGACTGCTTTACCTGAAGGGGAACCAACTCCTCCAGCAGCCTGGGCCTGGCCGGGCTTCCCGCCCTTGGTGAGGTGCGGCGGCAGACACAGGGAGCGGGGCCGGGGGGGAGAGGGGAAAGCAAGAGAGGCCGAAGCACAGATGAGGCCTAAGTGGGTCAGCACAGGGGGAATTGTGAGCTTAGCCCTAAGACAGCAGTGAGACAAGAAACATCTCCTTGGCAGCATTTCTACTTGGAAAGCCAGCCAAGAATGGAAAGGCTACTCAAGGAGCTGTCCCTACAGAAGCCCCACGCAAGCCCCCTATCAAAAAGCAAAGGGATTTTGCAGGAAAAGCAGGTGGCTGTGTTTTCACGAGGACTCCAACCAGAAGTAGATTTAGACTAGACATTAGAAATAAATTCTTCACTGTGAGGGTGGTGAAACACTGGCACAGTTGCTCAGAGAAGCTGTGGAAGCCCCCTCCCTGGCAGTGTCCAAGGCCAGGCTGGATGGGCCTTTGAGCAACCTGGTGTAGCGGGAGGTGGCCCTGCCCATGGCAAGGGTGTTTAGAATGAGATGATCTTTAAGGTCCCTGCCAACCCAAACCATTCTGTGATGCTATTATGCTGTAAGTGAGTCTTTCTGTGAGACCAGAAAACCCTAGGACCTCAGAGATGTAAGGTCAGTGCTCTGCTACCCGTGGCAGGATGCTGACAGGCCCGGGTTTTTTCTGTGGGTTAGCTTTAACAAGCTGGATCCCACAATCTGGGCCACATGCAAAAAACATGGTTACTTTTTTTTTTTTTCTTTTTTCTTTTTTTTTCTATGGTGCAAGCAGGTTTACAACAAAATAAGGACAGGGAAGTTGACTTTTTTTTAGTCTGAATTTCCCTTGGGGAGAGAATTGAGGTGACCTCAGAACCAACTCCTCTGCAGAAAAAAGAATTAAAGGTTGCTGGAAAGGAAGGGACACTTCAGCCAAACAATACCACACCACTGAAGGAAGGTGTGGAAAAAAATCCTGAGCACTTGAAAAGAGGCTCCTTTGCTCCAAGAAGTCTCTGAAGTGATGCTACTTTCAGAACAGAAGAGATGGCAGGGGAAATAAGGCAGCTGCTCAAAGAAGAGAGACCTTTATTTAAAGAAACTCAATCCAAGCCAGTCAGTAAAAAGAAAATAAAATCTAGAATCCTCTTGGTGGGCAGCTTCACACTTTTGTCTTCCTTTAAATAAATCTGTGATAGCAACTTGCAGAAGGCTTTCTAGATTAAAGATGAAAACAGAAATCCCTCCGTTCCTTCAAACCACTTTCTAGAAAAAGACACATACTGCAGCTTGCCAAGCAGATGTCAGGGAATTTACAGGACACACCATGTGCAGATTGTTCAGCAAAAATCCCGTAAGTTTTTTAGGCTTTGCAATCCCAAAGGAAGCTGCCTAGTCGTAGGCTGGGCCTATGGGTGCCAAGGCTGTCTTTCCAACTCTGCAGACAGCCTGAAGTGGAGAGTGTTTAATTCTCCTGTTCCCAGTTAACCTAACTGAAGTAGCACGCGAGAAGCCCGATTCCAATACAGAAGCATAATCATTATATCTCCTTAATCACTTATGAAAAAACTGCGAAGATGGAAAGCAGCAGCACCAATGAGATGTGATGAATGCAAAGGGATGTAAGAAACTGCTGCATGTATAAAAACAAGAATAGGAAGAAAAAACCCACAGGTCTGGAGAAGGAGAGAAATACCTAAAGGATGGAGGAAAAAAACACAGGAAGAAAAGCCTATCTCAAAGAACTGCAGGCTTTCCCACACAGGGATGTTGAGGCAATAAAAGCAGAAGTTTAATTACCACAAAAAATGTGTACTCCAGCCTGCAAAGCTCCATGTAAACTCTGCACTCCACTTTGACCCTCCACAGTGACCCTCCACAGCAGGCACCAGGCCAAACATTCACTGCCACCAAGAATGAAGAGAGATGCCACCAAGATGGAGAGTAGCAATGCTATGCCCAGGAGGTTCAGGATCAATAACACTGCAAGAAGCCAGTGCTATCCAGAAAAAGCCAAGCATCAGCCTAGGAAACACAGGCAGAAAAAAGGCGATTAATTCTGGAATCTCACCTCATCCTTCTGACCACTACATACGTAAAGGGAGAAGAAAAACAGGAGTGGGTTGGAATATCCCCGAATATCCATTGGGGTGGGGGAAGGGGAAACACACAAAAACCCAAAAACAACAGGCCTCCAACTGATGTGGGTTGTAGCGACTGACTCGGAGCAGGACCTGCCTCCCTTCCCCCAGGAGCAGGCTACAGAGAGGACCATGCAGGAAAGCAGCTGCTGTCGCGTCACCTGAATGCTGGCTTGTTTAGCTCCCACCACGGCAGCTGCCTGCTCCTGTCTGCCAAGCCAGCAGCCACCGCGCTGCCGACAACCCGAGGCGGCTCTTTCCCAGTGGGTGAGATCCTCCTGACTCCTCTCCAGGAGGCTTTTGTTTCTGTGCTGCCCGGGCAGCGTGGAGATTAAGAGGACCGCTGGGTTTTCTTCTCGCTCTGGGTGAGTGGCTGCAAGCTCCCCAGGGGACCGCTGGAAGAGC
>NW_009951947.1:76130-91864 GCF_000747805.2 Chaetura pelagica | reverse complement strand
CTGCTTCGCTGGAACTGCTGCCTCAGCCACGGGTCTGGGCAAGCAGCATGATGCCCTGAGGTTGCAGACATCCCTGCACGTATGGAGCTGCTGTGCTTCAGAGAGCCAGCACGAGCAATGTCACCTCGTCAGAGGAACGAGACAGAGATCGAAAACAATTCTGAGCAGGCCACATCCTGGCTCTTGTAGTTCTGACCCACAAGTATGAGGCTGTAAGGAAGCAACACCCGGAAGAGTCACCAGGGGAACATTTTCAGCAGCCACCGCTTGGTCACCCAGTCAGCAGGCACTGACCACGGGACAGAGGGGTGACAGTCCAGTGGCAGCTTGAAATGCATCGCATGACTCCTGCTAGGCTAAAATTCCAGGTGGAACACAACTGGAGCAACCAGACCAAGTCAGCACCCTCCATCTTCCAGATTTGCAGGCACCAGCAGCAAATCAACAGAGGCAGACCTCCATGTCCTGTTAGTGTCTGTTTCTTGGGATATGACCAGCTTTCCTAGGGTGGAGACCACAACATTCACAGGCAGTGTTTGGGTACCAGAACACCCATTCCCAGACTCAGACCAAAAAAAAAAAGCTGCAAGTGACAGGGTATATTCTCGTATTCACAATATCTGCTTGTTTAAGCAAAGTTTGAGGACTATTCCCAGGCAAGAAAGATAAGCTGGAGGTCTCTGTCCCCATATGACTGTCACGCAGAGGATGCTCTGACACACAATGGGGAAAAATGTCCTCGTCACAGTGAACTTAGAAAAAGGATATTCTAAGATTCACACTTCAGCAGGGATGGAGGAGTGTCAGGCTCAGCATAATGAACAGCGAGGTATAATTAAGTCAGGTTTATGGTTTTATAGCAGCTTCAAAACCAATAGGTTTTTCGTAGCCACGGGGCTACTAAATCTGAATGCCTTTGGGAACAGGAGCCACCCTTTTTCTTTCCTGAGGTCATGCATTAGAGAAGCCTGTCACTGCCAGAGGAGGCATTGCAAGGGAAAACTACAGCATCCTTACACAATGTGACTTCTTCTTGGTGACCCTCGTTTAATCTCTGCAAGGTATCTCTTTCCAAGAGTACAAAGCAGAGCAGGTGATGGGCAGAGATGTTTGAGCTGATACCATGCTCGCCAAGGCAGCATGTGAAGCAAAGGAGTAAGAGTCAAAGACCATTTTAAAACCACGTTTTGATCTCCGGCCCCTCAAATCCTTTTGGAGAACTTTCCCCATCAATAAGCATCAAAGTTTGGGGTTTTCTCCATTCAGATAACCCTACCAAGGGGAAAGATGGATGAGGAGCTTTAAGATAGAATGAAAGTCTATACTCTTCCCAGTTGCCATTTTAGAGACGCTACCCAGGAATACTCTGACCAGTCTGGGCTGACCTGAACTCAGTCTTTTCTGTGGCATGGAACAAGAGGATCCACTCTCCTCATGCTTCTCTCTTTTGATGGAATCTCAGGTAAACTACAAGCTAGGCCAGCTGGAGGGTGAATGTCTACCAAACTGAAGAAGCAGGAAGGAGCCCAAATGTCTACCTCAGAGCTCCCCCTCCGGGAAACAGCGTTTCCTCAAAAAAATAGGTAGAGGACTTGGAGGGCTAAGAGGAGAAGAGGAAGGAAGAAAAGGAACCTTTTCCCTGAAAAGCCAAAAGAGGAGAAAAGGGCTCCCTGCTATGCCCAGGGGAGATGGAGATTCCTTATGAGGTCAGGGGAATCAGGAGAAGGAACGACCATGCGGGCTGCATGCTGCCGATCTCCACCGGTCCTTCAGCCAAGCTACAGCAGTGAACATTGCAGGGAAGGGGAAAAGCAGCAGAGCAGGTATCATGCTCAGGGGATGACGAAGGACAGTGGGGATGTGTAAGCATCCTACCCACCTGAAGAAAAATTTGGCACCTCGCCTCCCTGAGTTCTCCCCCAGGACAGAGACTGAGCAGAAAAGGGGGAGTGGCAGGGGGAAAGGAGGAAGGGTTTTGAGGGGAAAGAAACAGTCAGGAACAAGTTAAGCAAAGTTGATGTATTTTGAGAAAGCGACTGCTTAGGAGAGACACTGGGAAGGTGTCTTGCCAAGGGGCCAGGGAGTGGGACCACATGGGTTTACAGGACATGCCCAGGACAAACCAGCAAGGCATCTTAATCAGGAGAATGACAAGCGTTGCTGTTAAGCAAATACCCTGGGAAAGGCAAGGTAACCCATCAGTGCCAAGGGTGCTGGAGGCGTTGAGTTCCCAAGATCAAGAGCTGCTAGCTGTACTGATGCTGTTTCAGAGGATCAGAGCCCTTCAAATCCTACACACTTACACCAACTAGCAGCCTGTTTGCTCCCTCCCTCACCCAGAAGCATGCCTGCGTTGTATGCCCCCCCTCCCCCAGCTCTCCTCTAGAGACATAAAACTGCATCTTCACATTATCTACAAAACAGTATTTAAAGCCAAAACACACACACACAAACACATAGTTACACACACATACACAAACACATTTTCTTGTCTACCAAATATCAGCTACAGTGCCATTCTTAAAGAGGAGGTGTCAGTCCTTATACAAATGGACATCTACAGAAATTATATATAACTTTTTAAAATTAAAAAAAAAGCTCTCAACAATTCCTTAACATCTGTGGCAGCATGCGTCACTGTAAATGCTAAAGCCAGCTGGTTTCCCTAGTAGTCTCTGCATACCTTGTTCATTGTCACTTGTTTTGAGGGACTCTTCAGACCAACTTCTATTGCTTTTGGCCTCTGACCTTTTCTTGGTGTGCCTTTCTTCTGTGAAGTCTTTGACCTTTGCAGTGGCCTCTGGCTGAACACACTCAGCTAAATCTTTCCTGCTTTGCCGGCCCAACTTGCCGGACGGGGATCTCTCTGGTGACACCTGCTGCTCCCATAGTTCCCTAAGATGCTGCAGGTGACGCTGCTTTTTGGGATGGAGCCCTGTTAATTCAATGCACACCTTCAGGTTGGTCACCTCATTACAATTGGGCTCTTCTAAGTGGTTAGAGGAATTGTTTGTCATTTCCCTCTCAGGCCAGTCATCTAATGGAAAAATAACTAAAAATTAATCAAAAAGCCCCCTCAACTTAAAACAAAAGCTACATTTCACTTTCGGGGCATATAGTCTCAGCTTTACCACCACACTATGCATTTTAAAGGTTTGCTTATTAAGGGTTACATGCACTACAGTAACTTGCACTGCTGTGGCTACAGTGTCCAACGACTAGTGCTTTACCCTTATATGCCAAGATTTTTATATATACACATATATATACATACATATATATACATATATATAATTTTAAGTGAAATGACAGTGCTCACATTAGTAACTATCAAGTTCAAAAATGGAAACACATTAAGCCAAAGGGACATTCCTTTCACAAGACATTCCTTCAGAGAGACCAAAGCAAAATGCTGTCTTACCTTTGGAGTTCTTTTTCTTTTTTGCTTTTGATAAAAGTTCATCCTGCAGTTCATCCACAAAGTTTTCATTTTGGCTGCCATCATTTTGCAGTCTCTCACCAGAGTGTTTACGCTTCCTGTCCAGACGTGGACATGGATGTTGGCCAATATCTTCTGTTGGCTGGTCTTCCGCTTTTGCATATATAGAATGCCTCTCTAGTTTCCCTAGTAGTCTCTGCATACCTTGTTCATTGTCACTTGTTTTGAGGGACTCTTCAGACCAACTTCTATTGCTTTTGGCCTCTGACCTTTTCTTGGTGTGCCTTTCTTCTGTGAAGTCTTTGACCTTTGCAGTGGCCTCTGGCTGAACACACTCAGCTAAATCTTTCCTGCTTTGCCGGCCCAACTTGCCGGACGGGGATCTCTCTGGTGACACCTGCTGCTCCCATAGTTCCCTAAGATGCTGCAGGTGACGCTGCTTTTTGGGATGGAGCCCTGTTAATTCAATGCACACCTTCAGGTTGGTCACCTCATTACAATTGGGCTCTTCTAAGTGGTTAGAGGAATTGTTTGTCATTTCCCTCTCAGGCCAGTCATCTAATGGAAAAATAACTAAAAATTAATCAAAAAGCCCCCTCAACTTAAAACAAAAGCTACATTTCACTTTCGGGGCATATAGTCTCAGCTTTACCACCACACTATGCATTTTAAAGGTTTGCTTATTAAGGGTTACATGCACTACAGTAACTTGCACTGCTGTGGCTACAGTGTCCAACGACTAGTGCTTTACCCTTATATGCCAAGATTTTTATATATACACATATATATACATACATATATATACATATATATAATTTTAAGTGAAATGACAGTGCTCACATTAGTAACTATCAAGTTCAAAAATGGAAACACATTAAGCCAAAGGGACATTCCTTTCACAAGACATTCCTTCAGAGAGACCAAAGCAAAATGCTGTCTTACCTTTGGAGTTCTTTTTCTTTTTTGCTTTTGATAAAAGTTCATCCTGCAGTTCATCCACAAAGTTTTCATTTTGGCTGCCATCATTTTGCAGTCTCTCACCAGAGTGTTTACGCTTCCTGTCCAGACGTGGACATGGATGTTGGCCAATATCTTCTGTTGGCTGGTCTTCCGCTTTTGCATATATAGAATGCCTCTCTAAATAACATTCCTCATTTGAGAGATCTTTTTCCTCTGGAGTTTCAAGAAAGTGACCTTGGTTGTTTTCTGTACTAGGAAAGTTACCTAAAAATAGAAAAAAGCCAACACCGCAAGACTTAATAAATACAGAACAATTAATTGTGAGAAAGCTATGCTCTCTGATCTCTTCAATGTTATCTCCATCATGACTTACGGCTCATGGGGCATGCAAATAAACACAAAATGGCATTTCAGAACAAGCCTCCTCTGGTCAGCCTGAAGCAGCAGTTTTCTCAACAGTTAAGCACAAAATCCCCAAAAGCACGATACTTTGTGTTAGTTTGACATCAATTTAAGAAGTACAATATTCGCAATACCCGGTATCCATAGAAACATCACAATACGCTTTTTAAAATAAAGAAACATATTTAGACAGCGAAAGCACAGACCCTTTTCGGAAAGCAACCTCACCCCCAAAATTGCGATAAGAAATAATCCAAGCTCCACTTTCCAATTACTTGTTTTTTAAAAAATACCTTCTGATGATAATAAAGTATTGGTCTTTTGCTAATTCCTATCCTTCTCTAACTTCTCAGTTAGTCTTGACTTAAAAGCATTAGTCTCTTCTTCTGGAGATATAAATGGGATACAGAGCACACAGACACGTACATGGGAATACCACTAAGAATAGCTGTGATATTTTGCAAAAAGCACTACTTGTATCCAAGGTTATAAAAAGGCTTCCCCACTTTGAGTAGCCAGCCAGTCACATGGTCTTTGTCCCCTCCTTTTAAAAAAAAAGACCTCACTTTTTTCAGAGTGTATTTCCAGCAGCAGCAAGCGGGTGAGCCTTGAAAAGCTCCCTAGAAACCAGTCTGACAAATTAGCCACAAAAACACCCACGTTGCCATGCTTGCCCTAACTTCAGCTTCCCCTCTCCAACAGTGTTCCCCCAAATTTAGAGAAAGCTTAAGCAATTTTAAAATTACTTTTTTTAAGTGACTTCAAATGACAGTCATCATCTTGAATAGGTGTTTTTTCTTGGGTCTCACCAAACTAGACACATCATGGTTAGGCAGACATGCAGTATAGACTGCAACATGGTTAATCAGCTTCCCATTTATAATTCTCACAATTTGGTTTTCCCGTGTTTTAGCCCTCCTAGCTGACCAATATACTCTGTCTGCCACTGTTCAACAAATTGCCTGCATGCTCTGTCCTACTTCCCCACAGCTCACTGTCCCTTTTCCTCGTCCACCTGCTTGCCCTCCCTCCTTCTCCCTCTTCCCTTGCTGCAAACACATCTGCGTGTTTCCTACCCAGACTGCTGACAGCTCTGTTTACCCTCCCTCCCCCTGATTTTCCCAATCCTTTCTCAGCCTCCTCCCTCATACAGCTTGGCCTTCAACTTCTGTTCTTCCCTCTTGCCAGTGCAGGTGCTGTCCCCGCAACTCCCCTCTCCTCTCCCATCGCCCCTGAGACCCATCACACCAGCAACACCCAACATGCCAGCATCCAGGCTCTTGCAACCCCTAGATGCAGCCCATCCACATCCTGTCTTATCTTGGGAGCACCTCGCTGCAGCTCTGCAGCTCGGGCTTCACAACCATCCTTGAAATCCCTGTTGTCAGCAGTTGAAGGACTGGGGGGAGGGGGAACAGGACAGGAAACTTCTCCAATGATATTTTTCTTCACCACAACTTGGAAACGGCTACAGGTAGCACCTAGGGCTCTGGAGATGCTTGCAAGCACCAGAATACAACCCAGCATCATTTTTACGCTGCGTGGGAAGCTGCCTACTGAGTTGCTATATAAAACAGCAGAAGATATTTGGCCAAGAAATATCAAAACAAAAGTTGACTTTTTCCAGGCAAGCAGGACGCTCAGGCCATTCTGCTGTTTGGCAATGCTCCTCTCCGCAAGGCCGTCTGGCCAACACCTGCTCCCTTCAAGACTTTAAAAAGCAGTTTGTCACACTTCTTTTGGCCAGCAATGCTCACATGTTCCAGAAAACAGGTACTCAGCTTACAACAACTGTGCCTCTAATCACCAGCACCCCCCCAAACCAGAATGAATCTGGCAACACCCTGCACTTGCACATCTGGCATGAAGATGCTGCCCAACAGCTGTACCCTATAACCACACTAACAGCCCCAGCAGTCCTGTTCCACACAGTACAAAAGATGCTGGACCAGCCACATTTTAATTATCACTTTAGAAATGCCTCTATCAGATTTCACTTTAGATTTTTAATGCAATCGGCTATTTTTCCCCCTTACATAAGGCAACATTATACTTATATGCTCAGTTTCCTCAAACAGATCAGGTAAGGGCACACTCTGCCATGCTCCCACTGTTTATAGCCTTCATGTGTCCAGACATCCTAGCAACTACACAACACAGCTCACACCGAGAGTTGCTAGATCAGGACAGCTTCCCTGCTCATTGCAGTGTCTGGCCTGAGAAAAGGCAGGCACATCCTGACCAATTCCCGGAGAAGCTTTCGCAGGGTCAGAGGAAGTAGCAGGCTGTAGGGAGGGAGCAGGGGGGGGTTGATGGTCTTAATCTTTGGGGCTTGCAGGAAACAGCGAGCTAATTCCAGCCTGCCACCACCGAAAGCAACCCGCTGCAGATTAATTCCTTCTCTATCTGCAAGAGGACTTGGCACAGGGATGCCAACAATAAAAAGGAGGGGAGAAACGTTTGCTGTAGCCTCGCTAACAACTTGTCACTTCGGGGCTCCGTGTGCCACAGAGAACAGCACACACCTACTGAAGTTCATGCAAAGAGACCTCACTGCCAGGGCCTCTGTGACACCTTTGCCTCCGCCCTCTGGTCACATGCAAGGGGGACCCCTCAGGTGACCTGTGCTACCTCTACGTGGCCGCCAAGCCAGAAATTCCTCTCAAGAACTGCCTGTCGTGCATGAGTCTGAAATCCGTCCCGCTAGTCGTGGTTAAGACCATTAGAGAAGCGCCAACCCCACACGTTAATCCGGGTTGCACAATCATCCTGCATCAACACAGGAGGACAGTGACTGGCGAAGACGGGGAGCTGCGTCCTCACCGATCTGCTCCCCCGCTGACACTTCCCGCTTCTCACCGTGAAAGAACAAAGGTCAGCAGCTGTTTGGGACACAGCAAAACCCGAAGGCTGTCAGGATCTCTACGCAGCTTGCACAGACACGTTGCATGCCCAGAGGTTTTTCCCCTTGGTGCAGCAGCAACCGCCTCATGGAGCACAGGCTCTATTAATGTTTTACCACCGGATTCCACTCTGTCCTCAAACTGTTTTGCAAGCAATGCGGATCAGACGCGATGTCTCCCCAAATTAAGATATAAATGTCAACATGAAGCACAGCAACATAAGCATATCTTGCATGTCCAACAAAGACAAGGAGAATTTGTTTGCTTTTGTTCCCCCCCTGCCACGTATCTGCAACATCCTTTTCTATGCCCAAGGAAGAAAACAGTAAAATACTTGGAGTTTTCATATCACCATTATTCAAACAGTGACGAGGTAACCAGAAACACAGGATAAATGCTGAGTTCTCATAGCAACACACCTCTATGAGTAAGATTAAACTCCTAAATATGTTCCTTCTTCGGGCCTCCAACATTTGCCTGCCTCACACCAGCTGTGAGAACCAGCACCAACAACTCAAACCATTTCTCACTGTCCCACCCAACTGGAAACAAGGAAGAATTAAGAAGATGCTTCTTCCCATATGGTTTCTGCCTGAAGCAGTATCTCCCCTTAGTGCACAGGCTACAACCTCATGAGAAACAGTTGCACGCACACACAAACACAGTACTCAAAAAAACTTCCCTTCATTTTTCCATCTTCCTGTTGCTGTCAGCTGTTTGAGACCAGGCCCTCCCATATGATGCAAACAAGGAAACATATCTTGGTGTTTAAAGCTGCAATTCTTTTGTTCAAATAATATGGCAGCTAAAAACAGCCTAACAGCCTTTCCTCTTCCCTGGAGCAACCTCTAGTTGCGCTCACTTATGCAAGGCACCCTTTACTCATCCAAGGATGGTAATGACTATCCAAATGCTACAACACAGTATTCAGCATGGAGATCGCAAGAGTAACAAATTCCCTAAGTCACCTTCAGCATCCAATTGGGAATATCCCATAGGAGAGTGGGAACCCAGTTGAATTCATTTTTCCCTCCCAGAACCTCTGCTTGGGAGCTTTTCATATTTGTTTTCTTCTGCCCAAGCCTACAACACTGCACAAACAAGAAACCACCTTTTTTCTTTTTTTTTGTTGTTGTTTTGTTTTGTTTGTACTATGTCCCATGGCAGGAAGGTAATAACTGACCAGGGCAAAGGACATGTTTACTGTCTCCATCGTTCATTTGTTCAGGTACACACACAGCCCAGTGAGAAAAGAAAAGCAAGGGATTACCATGCAATGGGACACTGGCACCCTGCTCCAACTCTAAACATCAGCTCTAAGGGCTTTGGGACATTACACTACTTACTTGCACACACAGAAACTGCTTCAACTTAAGAACTTAATGCCTTAAGATTAGGCTTTTAACATATCAGGTTTTATTTTTCCCAGCTAAGGCTGAAACAGGCAGTGTCTTCCTCCTTGAAAATTAGGTAAATGGGTAAAATTGCACTGCCTGATCAAGAAATTCAGAGTTTGTAGAATTTATTCAATCTTTCACATTCGGATATGATTTCCAATACCATCAGAAGAGCTTTGTTATGAGCCAACATGCGATCATCACATGCCCGTATTGATGTGCGTGTCCATGCCAATAGCTTAAATCACTTGATCTCTGAACAATCCTATGACTCATGACACATGCATCCCATAATTTATCATGTTTGTGCTATGGAAGTGCACTGGAGCAGCATCGCCTCAGCAACATTTACAAGTCACCTTGGCAACAAAGCAGCTTCGTGGCTGCTCTCAGAATACCTGGCAAAACCTAAAGGAGATGAGAAACAACTAAAGCACTTCTACTTTACTCCTTGGGTTTAACAGCCCTTTAATTAGCTAACACAGCTCCGTCCCTTAAAAAAAAAAAAAAAAAAAGGCAGAAAACAAAAAACCTGCCTTTTTTACCCTTCTCCAGAAGGCACAATGAAGCTTAAGAAGACTCGGTACTGCAAAGCCACGCACCACCAAGTCAGAGCTTAAGGAATCAAATATCGTGCCTTTGTTTGCTTCTGAAAAAGTCTGTACCCGTGCCATAAAGCTCGGAAAATTAGCAAGTCCCAGGGCACTCTAAAAAAAAAAAAAAGGAGTTTCCATCCCCTCAGATGCCCCTGTAAGCGTAACCTGTGTTATTTAGCCTTTTGCTGTTGTCGCACTGTTAGAAGAGCTGAGAGGGCGCGCAGCTGCTGAGGCCCCCATCCGCTCCTGTGCTGCACACCCGGCACGGCTGCACAGGGCTGCACTGAGCCAGCACCAGGGCAGCCAGCTCTGAGCCAGTCACAGTCTTGGTTGTGATTTTCCTCTTCCCTGCCAACACAAGGCAGGTGAAGTGCTCGTGGTGGGGGTCTCGCCTAACAGCTCCTAAATAGCCGGCTGCTCGCACACGGGAAGGTGCTGCTTTGCTTTTAGCCAGCGCTGGGTGAACGCCACGTAAAACGAGGTGGAAACATCTTTTCAGCAGCAAGATTGCTTGCAGGAGGCAGAAAGGAAAACGGAAGAGGCTGCAAACCGTCAGCTAGTTCCCGTTTTGAGAGCTTTAAAGCCAAAGGCACCAACAGCATGGTTAGAAATTGGAGGGAAAGGGAAGGCAAGAGAGAAGGAGCCTGGGGTGTCGCTGGGCACAACCGGAGGGGAAGAGCAGGCAGAGCACATAGCCCTTCGTGCCTGTCACTCAGAGATGCATCAAGACTGCTGGTGGCTCAGGCCCCACCAGAGCCCAAGCCACTACACGCAAAAGCATTCAAGAAGTGTGAAACGCAGCTTCCTGATTTATCAGCTACTATCCTAAGGTGCAAGAGGTGAACCACCACGATAAAATTAGCGAGACCTGAACCTGTACCACTAAGTACTTGCTATTGTACAGGCAAGCATACAGAAGAGGAGTTCCCCCAGCAGAATAGATCTGCACTTTTAGGAGTTCAGACACTCGGCCCAACTCTGAAATAGCCTGTTAAGTCAGAGCTAATTAGAAGATGAGAGCAACAAACTAACATAAGACTTAACACACTTTCCCTGTTTCCAACAGTCATTTAATAGTCTCAAACACATTTTAGCCAGCAGATTCAAGTGCCAGAGACCTCACTAAATTAGTTATTTAAGGACACGCTGTATCATCAGCCTTTTGCGGAGATGGGAGGGGTGGATGTTTTAGCAAACAACAATACTCTAACACTCTTCCTCCCTACAGACCCCCGAAACAGCATGCCCCACGCCCTGAGCAGACTTTCCTTCCCCTGTGCTCATCCCTGACCACACAGACCACCGTCCCCCTCTGCACTTCTGAACCTATCTTGCCCTACAGCCAGAACAGAACAAGTTGGCAGGAGCCCACTGCTTCTGCTTTTTATGCTTTCCAGCACATCCAGAGTAGGATTTAACAGAGGGTATCACCAGGGCACCCTGAGGCCTCTGAGGAAGCAAGGGGGGGCTGCAGTCTGCCAACCCCTCAGCTTTAGCATGGGAACTGCAAAGACAGCAGTGCCTTCCTCTCCACAGCCATCTCTATGTAGCCTGGAAAAGGGAAAACCCACTCAGCTTCCAGGGGCTCAGCCTTCCTTTTCCCCGCCCTAGTACCTCCTCCACTTCCACAATTAAAACTTTCCCTTGCTATTTTGACAGGCCACTTTTTGTTGAGGCTGTTATTTCAGTGACAGCAATACCACACTAACTTGATTTAGGTGAGTAACCGAGCAAGTACGATTGACCAGCATGCTCTCTGCCAAAAGCATTAACCAAAGACCAGAACAATAATTCAAAGTTATTAAATTGGCTGAATGAAATTTTCTGCTAGCCCTCCTCGTGTATCTCCACCTACAAAAGAGCACACTTAACGACCAAGTTACACAGCACACACGCACGATGCAGTCTGCAGGATGTTTCCTCTTGTTTTGCAATACTTTCAGCATAGATTTTTTTTTCAGAGTTGTTAAAAACAAAGGAGCAGCAGAGTAGCAGCAGAAGGAACTGATCCGTTCTGCAATTATATAGGTAAAAGGAAAAAGATTTGGGAACTGATGGAAGCCAGGCACTTACCAAGAGTTTAAATTTTAGAAAAAGAGAAAAAAAAAATAATAAAATTGTTGTATATAATTGGAAGGAATTATTTATTTTTACGTTTATATTGCTTTTAGGGCAGGGTTGCTGGCACACATTTTCCATAGTCCTCTGCTATCTTGCCACAGCCTAGAAGGAGCAGCTAGCCCCACGGGACATTTCGTAGCCCCCATGCCTGCCCTCGAGGACCTGCATCTGCCAGGCACATATACCTCCCTTCGGCCACTTTAGCAAGAAGTCACCCGGCAAAGAAGCAGACTCAGAGCTTGGAGTTCTACAACCAGCTTCTATGAGTAAGTCAGCCTGGCAGATCACATCCTTCCCTACTCTTCACCAGCCTTCAGTCCTCCATTCTAGCTGCAATATTGGCATTTGCCAGTGCTACAGCACTTTCAGGAAGCTGAACCCCTTTTTGGTTCTCACTCTTACCCCCACTTCTTTTCTGCATTTAAAACACCTTAAGCCTTTGCTTTAAGTGGCTGATGTGATACCCCATCAATTAAACACACAACCTCCTTAAGACAGGAACTCTGGTGACAGTTAACCATCTCCTGAAAAGCAGGTACCACTGTAACTTGCAGACCCCAAAACAACACCAGGTGTGGCAGCTCCATAGCTGCAGAGGCTGAGGTCAGTGACTTTAACTAGCAACATCATGAAAACACAAAGATTACACTACCCTCTCAGCTTTGCAGCAAACTACCGTGGCGCAGAGACATGTATGCACTTCAGAAAGCCATCAAAATTCGCTTACATCTGTCATTGTCATTTTGGTCAGCAATGGCATCTTCCAGAGAGACAGACTTTGGCTTCTTTTCACTGTTTCCTTTCAAGTTTTCCCAGTCTGCCTGGCTGAATCTGCAGACCTCTGAGTCTTTGGTAGCTGTTTGGCCTTCTCTCTCTTTCATCTCCAACTCTGAGAAGCGCATCATTGCACGCTAGAAAGAGAATTGATATAAAAAAAAAAAAAAAAAGTCTTGCGATAAAAGCTACTTCATTTACCTTACCTTATATGAAAGCATTTCCAAAGTAAAATCAGCTCAAAACCAAGGTTTCAGATAGATAGCTAGGGTAGGAGTTTAACACACCTGGCTTGTAAAACAGTGTTCTAGCATCTATATGTAAATAGCCACACTATTTTTTCATATATAAGTATATATATATATACACAAAGATATATATAAATGTATACTGTATATAAAACAAAAACATTCCATTTTGGAGGTAAAAAGATACACAAACAAAAAGAAAAAAAACAAACAACAACACAAAACTGTACAATGAATAAAGACGACTATGGCCCACAAACTTCCCTTTGTGTATTTGGAAATGAAATTTAACTCAAAGGTTTATGTAAGAGTCTAGTAATAAAAATTTGAAGAACTGACCTCACAGTAAGCAGCAGGTAGACATAAAATACTGTCCTCTTGTAATCCTTCCATCTATGTAATTAAAATGGGCACTCAATGGATCATTTAGATAATTTCATCCATTTTTATAAGCATAAACCAATTCTTTTCTTAACAATGCAAAAACAATTTGGCTTAACTCATCCCTTCATTAAAAGTAAAATACCTTAAGGATATTCCTATACAGTATCTGTCTGTCATCCCTCAGCAGCAACCTCAGCACCGCTCCTACTCTTCCCCAGGCATTTGCCTGGCGCACAGGTTGCCTGAGACCCGCTCACACACGGCTGCGACTCCTCTCCATCAAACAGCACGCCTGGCATACTAATCACAACTTCTGGGTACGCTTTGCTAGCTGGCACTACAGGCCAGCTGAGAAATTACAGCCAGCACCAGCGCCAAGGTAACATGCATGCCTGTCCAACTCCCCTCCATAATTGCACAAACATTTCATACGTACATTAACATTTATACATCAGATCTTAGTCAAAGCCCTTTTAAGCGTACTAGTGAGTACACACATATAAGCTATACATACTATTCTTTACATTGCCTTGCTCTCGTTAACAAACTTACTCTGCTATTCAAAACCCTTTGTGGCGAGTATGCCCCAACAAAAAAATTTCTGATTTCCCCACCTGCGTTGCTTCTCTCTCAACTTTTAATACTTGACTGTGACTTGCAACAGAGAAGTAACGACAAAAAAGCGCGGCGGTCGTTGGACCGCGCGGACTCACCTGCAAGGCCCGCTGCTCCCGGCTGAGCTGGCTGGAGTCCGCGTACAGTTCGGTCGTCACACACTTGAATCGGTCACCTACGTAACCGGCAGAGTTTGCAATCCTCTTGGCCAACTTAGAGGGCTTGGGTTTCAGTATTTTGCCGTCAACTGATTCTGCTTCCTCGGCTCCGTCTTTGGTATAGGGCTGGCTGGCATCGATGCTGGGCGGTGCGGTCCCCATGCAGAACGGCTTCGCGTCCTCCTGCACCTTGCCAAAAACCAGAGCCGGAGCATCGCTCTCGTGAGCACTTTCCAAGAAAGCAGGTGAAGGCTGGACTGTCACTCTCTCTTTAGGCTGGTTCACAGATAAATCTTCTTTCCTTAAGCCAAAAACTGATGAACTCTGAGCTTGCTTGAAATTATAGGTTTCATGAAGATCATTACTTCTTCCAAACTCCTCTCTCATTACAATAAAATCTCTGTGCTGCGACGCCTGCTCTACCTTGTGCTTTGTGGGGTCATTAGCCTGATTACTGCTTTCTGCAGCAAAGCTGGATTTAGTTACATTTGCTTCGCTCTTAGCCTCTTGTTCATCTCGCAGAAGATCCGGGAAGATGTGCTTGTCACTTTTGCCCGAGTTTTTACTGGAGCCAGAGTTCTGGTGCAATTTCACGCTCTTGTCGCTGGGTACTTCAAAATGCATCTTCCCACTGCTCTCCAGGAGCTCCGGCAACCGGCCCCGCAGAGCCGGATCCTCGTAGCGGACCCTCTCGTGAGACCGTGACCTCCTCTCAACCTTCTCTTCCTTACTGATCTCCAAAGCTGAATGCTGTAGCAGCATGGGGTGCATCATCCCCATCCCCAGCGTGTCCTGGTAGGCCATGAACTCCCCCCGCCCCGCCGGCAGGCTGTAGGGGAGGCCGGGTTTGGGAGCCAAGTGGCCAGGGTAGAGGCTGCCATTGGGCAGCAAGACAGGGTGTGGATACACGTGTCCTTTCCCGTGAAGGGAGAGAGGGCTGATGGCTATTCCCTCCGGCATCGGGTATGGGAGGTAACTCCTGGGGTAGGGCAGTGGTGGGGAGCGAAATGCCTCGTTGGGTGGCAGGAAGATGGGGCTGGAGGCCAGGGCAGTCTCGCTCGCCTTGAAGTTAGCTTCCTGGCCACAGGATTTGGCCACCTTATTGCTGTGCTTCACAGGGGTGGCGACAGGCTGCCCAACGTGCTGTATGACTGAGGCAGTGCTCTCCGCAGAGCTCCTGGCTGTCTTGGTGCAATCCACGTTGGCGTTGGGCGCCGGCGACGCTGACGCTGGCCGCCCCCCTGCCGACACCGTCCCCGAAACGCTGCTGACAACAGCCTCTGTGCCACCCATCCTGGGGCAGGAGGAGCTGCGCTGCTGTGGGATCACCCAGTCCAGCGCCTTGTTTTTCAGCTGGACATTCTTCCCATTTTCCTCGCCGGGGCTGGGACCGGGAACGATCCATGAGGAGGGTGCCGTGCTGATAATTTCAGGCCTGTAGATGGGGCAGCCGTTCCCAGGAGAAATGGTTTCTTTCTGAATGATGTCGCTGCTGGGCAAGTGTGTCCCCCCTCCTGCCCTGCCGTGCACCAGCACCGTCGGTGTAATTTTCTTACCATGCTCCAACTTGCCGGCAGTTTCCGCATCGACGACTTTTGCTGACAAGTCCAGTGGTTTGTCGGTGGCATCTTTGGTCGGGGTCTGCTTTTCCAGGAGCGGGGGGGACCTGCTGTCTTTCCGATCGTGACCAGCTTTCCGTGTGTGGGGGGCGGCCGGTAGGGGTGCCTCCCCAGCATC
>NW_009951947.1:68553-76074 GCF_000747805.2 Chaetura pelagica | reverse complement strand
ACTGCCTTGGGGAAGCTTCCCATTGGAGAGGCGGGTGGGTGGAAATTCGCCACCGACGTTCACGTAGGGCTTTGGGAGGGTAACAGCAGAGGAGGGAGAGGTGGTGATCCTGGTGAAGTGTTTGTGGAAGTCGGTGTAGGCATCCCCTACCTGGGCGGGAAGGGGGAGGCGGGGGGATGGCCGGGGCGAATGCTGCAGCAGAAGCGTGGGGTCGGTTGGCATGTTGGCAGGGGCTGGCTTGGCAGCAGGCACCCGGGGCTGCTTGCTGCTCTGGATGTGGGGGTAGGCGTGTGCATCGACGGGGTTGCCAGGGCTGACACCCATCTTCCATGACAAGCTCTTATCCGGACAGTGCACCAAAGGCGGGATCGCCGGTGAAGCTGAAGCAGTTGAGAGCCTCATGGGCGACGCCAGCGACGAAGGGATGTGGGGGGCAACATAGTGGGAGGGAGGCAGGTATAAAAAACGTTCACCGTTCGTACACACGGGTGAGTAAGCCAGGTGCTGCGGTAAGCTGTAGGTGGACTGCTGAGGTAGCAATGCCTTGTACATGTTCAAAGAATACTTATTTGGTGAGTCAAGGAAAGGGTATATGGTGGGAGTCGCACCCTCCATATAGGGGCTTACCCAGGGGAGCCTTAGGTAACTAGCACCATTGACACCGAGGGGACTCTGCTTGTCACCCGCAGCTCGGTCCAAACCCAGCGTCTCTCCCGTCGGGACAGAGTTTTTTTGTATTCCAGGTGGCGTCTTGTATATAGCACTGAAGCCATTCGGGGCTTTTCCAGAGACAGCTGCGTTTTCTACTGCTTCAGGGGGATTAGACTTAAACTGTATCTCTGGATTTCTTTCAGGAGTAAATCCAAGCCCAGCTATCGAACTCGTAGCATCCCGTGATTTTTCCGAGCCGAGTCCGCACAAGCTGGAATAGACAATACTACTCGGGACTCTGAGTCCTTCTCGCATGAGTCCAGACCTGTCCATACTCAGAGCTGTCAGACTGTCAATGCGGTGCGCTGTAGTCGCATCCACCTTTACAGAACAAGAAGTATGTTGTGCTGATAATTCCGGGGCTGTAGATGGGGCAGCCGTTCCCAGGAGAAATGGTTTCTTTCTGAATGATGTCGCTGCTGGGCAAGTGTGTCCCCCCTCCTGCCCTGCCGTGCACCAGCACCGTCGGTGTAATTTTCTTACCATGCTCCAACTTGCCGGCAGTTTCCGCATCGACGACTTTTGCTGACAAGTCCAGTGGTTTGTCGGTGGCATCTTTGGTCGGGGTCTGCTTTTCCAGGAGCGGGGGGGACCTGCTGTCTTTCCGATCGTGACCAGCTTTCCGTGTGTGTGGGGCGGCCGGTAGGGGTGCCTCCCCAGCATCGCTGCCTTTGGGAAGCTTCCCATTGGAGAGGCGGGGGGGGGAGCAGGCACCCGGGGCTGCTTGCTGCTCTGGATGTGGGGGTAGGCGTGTGCATCGACGGGGTTGCCAGGGCTGACACCCATCTTCCATGACAAGCTCTTATCCGGACAGTGCACCAAAGGCGGGATCGCCGGTGAAGCTGAAGCAGTTGAGAGCCTCAGCTGCTTGCTGCTCTGGATGTGGGGGTAGGCGTGTGCATCGACGGGGTTGCCAGGGCTGACACCCATCTTCCATGACAAGCTCTTATCCGGACAGTGCACCAAAGGCGGGATCGCCGGTGAAGCTGAAGCAGTTGAGAGCCTCATGGGCGACGCCAGCGACGAAGGGATGTGGGGGGCAACATAGTGGGAGGGAGGCAGGTATAAAAAACGTTCACCGTTCGTACACACGGGTGAGTAAGCCAGGTGCTGCGGTAAGCTGTAGGTGGACTGCTGAGGTAGCAATGCCTTGTACATGTTCAAAGAATACTTATTTGGTGAGTCAAGGAAAGGGTATATGGTGGGAGTCGCACCCTCCATATAGGGGCTTACCCAGGGGAGCCTTAGGTAACTAGCACCATTGACACCGAGGGGACTCTGCTTGTCACCCGCAGCTCGGTCCAAACCCAGCGTCTCTCCCGTCGGGACAGAGTTTTTTTGTATTCCAGGTGGCGTCTTGTATATAGCACTGAAGCCATTCGGGGCTTTTCCAGAGACAGCTGCGTTTTCTACTGCTTCAGGGGGATTAGACTTAAACTGTATCTCTGGATTTCTTTCAGGAGTAAATCCAAGCCCAGCTATCGAACTCGTAGCATCCCGTGATTTTTCCGAGCCGAGTCCGCACAAGCTGGAATAGACAATACTACTCGGGACTCTGAGTCCTTCTCGCATGAGTCCAGACCTGTCCATACTCAGAGCTGTCAGACTGTCAATGCGGTGCGCTGTAGTCGCATCCACCTTTACAGAACAAGAAGTATGTTACTTTCACATTTTGCTACAATGACCACCAATCAAACTATAGGTATGTCAGCATTTGGAAGAAAAACAACATCGATGCAAACACCTCATTTGTCATGAAAACATACAGAGGCTGATCCCACTGGAGAACGGGACAACAGGAACCTATGGAGCAATACGTATCACCACAAGCATCATACAAATCTCCCCATACCCAAAATCCATCGGCTAGCAACAAAGGTGTGAGGACACATAACCCAAGCAGCCAGAAGTGGCCCAGAGATGATGCTCGGTGGCATCACTCCTTTGCGGCAACCAGCTCCTCAGCCCCAGCCCTGCCAGTGCGAGAGGGCATGGGCAGGTGGCATGGAGAGCAGGAAAGGAAGGAAAGAATGGGGAGGGTCTCCTTCTCCAGGACCTCTTCCTCTGCCACAGCTCTGCTCCGGAGTTCACCACTGCCGCGTGATTCATAGGGTGAGGTGTCTGAGGACGCAGCATAAAGACAAGTCCGCTGTCCAATTTCTTCCTGATTTGGTGCTTCCCATGCACACTCATAGAAGGAAAAACACCAGCAACTTCGCTGAAACACTGATATACTTAACACTTATATGAACTATAGTAGTTAAGACGAGCGAGTATGCTACATAACATTATTCATAACAGAGTGAAAGTAAGAATATTATGTCATAGGACAACACAACACCACAAAGTCAGCATCAAGAGACTGATGAGATAAATAAAAGTCCCATCTCGCTGTTTCACAGAAATACCTCAAATGTGCCCAAGCAATAGAAATGTATCATGTAATAACACCTGGGAGTGGAAAACAGGGTGGGGAGGACAGGTACAGATTCAGCTGTAGCATGAAGATGTAAACTTCTTACCACACTGTGATTCAGGTGATTTTCTTCCCTCAACTCCAGTCTGCTTTTCGGGGCATCGCCATCATTAACGGGAATTTTCCTATTAAGAAATACAAGATTACTATTTGAAAAGATCCCGTGCATCTCAGATCAGTACAAGATTATATCACCTCCATATTCTGATTCCCTGGGAGAATTCCCCTGGAGAAGTTCCACATGATACCATATTTATCTTTCTGTGTACTGATGCACAGCAACTACTTTAGAAAGCAAGGACCACTTGAAAACCCACATAAAGGGTTTTGACAGCAAGAACACACTCAGCACACCTCAGAGTAGCCTCTTCCAACGAAAACTATTTTTGTCAAGGTCTTCTTCTTCTGCCTTGCCCTTTACTTTTTTTCAAGGAGAGAATATCCCATTTTAAACATACCCTGTTCATGTACCCTCCATAAACACTGTCAAGGAGAAAATTAAAACACACACGCTAATATCATATGAATGTCAGCTGTTCCATGCTGAAGAGGGAGCTGCACATCTGTGCCATACCAGTGTTACAGCACTGGGACTTGTTATCACAGAAAGCACCGATAAAGAATATACCTTAGTGCCAAATTTCAAATCCCAGGGATAAAAACTGCTGACACGCAGCAGAAGGAAAGTTTCAGCATTACCCAGAAGAACTCCCTTCAATCAAAGTGCTTAAAGGCACATCATCACCTTAGTAGCAGAAATGCTATCTTAATGCACTTGTTTGTTCATTTTTTAAAAAGTCACCTTTTCTGCAAGTAGCATGTAAAAATATTACACCTAAATAACTGAGAGGAAAGCAGGGGGAGAGAGGGTGTGAAGGCAGAGTGAGACTTTTGGCTGTTTTCCTCCAGTTTTTGGTTGCAAACACTTTTTTCACACAAAGTCTAAAAACTTTGCCCAGCTCCTGGAGGCTTTTCACACTACAGTGTGAACACAGGCTCAAAGCGAAGACAGAGAAACACTAAAACCACACAAAAAATGGCACCGAGTGTACCTGCAGCTTCTGTTCAGTGTCATTTCACTTTTAAAAAAGCTAGGGTGTAAGGGAAGAGGACGCCGGCCATTGTCCACGTCACCCCATTGAAAACTATCAATTTTAACTGTCAAACAAGTTACAGTCAGCCGGAAAAAAAAGTGGGGAAGAAAATTACTTGTGGGGGCCAGAAAGGCCACTGTTTCTATTTCACAGGACAAGCTGTTGGTCCAAAGGCAGGAGCCCCTTTGCCGTACGGAGTCACCGCAAGAACACGTGCCCTGCTTGGTTTAATTCCCCTTCACAAATACGAAATTATAAATTAATTGTAAAAGCGCGCTTAAAGGCTGCTTTGGGGAGTAAGCTCTGTAAAGGGCGTCCCCGCTTCACCAACCCAGGTTGCCTGTTTAATAGTAAATCAACGGCTGCTCTACAGCTCTGAGGCACCTCTTGTTTCTCCCCCCTCAGCCCCTCTCCGAGCTGGGCTGATCTCCATGCAAGGCACCAGCTATCTACTCCGGCATTAAGGAAGCGAGTGAACTCCAAGACCTCACACTGCAGAATTACAGTGTGGTTTAACTTGCCAGAAGCTTAAATATTTACCTGTCTTCATTAATTCCACACATGCGGACCCTTTCATTGCTCATCCAGCTATGCACGTTGCCATACAGGGGAGTTGCAGAAAGCATGACGTCTTCTTAAAAATCACCGCTTTTCTTCACGGTTTTATATTCTATTTAAAAAGAAAAAGAAATACGGAAAAATGAAAAGAAAGAAAGAAAAAAAAAAAGTTGAGCAGATTTGTCTAGGAGGAAGTGCAAACAACACAGCGGAGCAGCCAGCCTCCCTCCGGGTAATTAATAATGAATGCAGGATTGGTGCAGGGAGTGAGCTGCCTACGTTAACCGCTAAGGGAGATACCCTGCAATAAAAGGAGCAAATTGAGGGCATTTATAGGTCAGAGGAGATGGATCTTTTCCCCAGCACACATCCAGAAAATTAAGAATCATTCCAGGCTATCGACAAATAAAAAGTTTCTCCACTGCATTTAATTTAACAAGAAATGACTCAGCTGGCCAAGTAGACACACCAGTACCCAAACCTTTCATCTCACACAGGCTGAACCAAGAAGGGAGACCCTGTGGACTGGCGGAACATGCAGAAGTACCCACAGGCATTCACAAAAGCCCTGCATTAGGAAGGCACAGAAGCAAGACAGCACTGCAAGACTAGCCACACACAGTGTGTATTAACTACGCTAATTGCTGATAAAGCTTTCACACAAGGACTTAAAACTGAAGCAACACTGCTACAGAAGAAATCTAAATAAAAACCTCCCCTTTAGAGCCTGCACATGACTAACTTGGAGAAAGGGGTTAAAAATAGTAAGTGGGTTGGCGAGCTCCCCACCCCTTGATTTGATTAAGCACCGAGCCCTGGTGGTGGCTTCTGCATCGGAGCTGCTGCTGCTGCTGCTGCTGCTGCTGCTGCGAGCGCTTTCAGTAATTCAATGATGCCTGCTCACTCCAGGGAAAGAAATCATTAGCAGGCTCACTGGAGAAGTATTAGCAGTCCAAGAGGACCAGCACTGTGTGCAGTTGGAGAGGCAGGTGAAAGGTAGCCACATTTTCACGTCCAGTGGCGGAGAGGAAAATGCTTTTCCTCCCCTCTACCTTGCCCAACGCCACCTCTGCTCGCATTGAATTCCAGTTTGATGCATGAGCAAAGTGTCAGGACAAGCTGCATTTTATTAACAGGATTATCGCGGCACATGATTTATTCCAGTGCAAGATTTTAATTGCTCTTCGGAGGTTGAGTCGTTTCTTTTGACTGAGCTTCAGCCTGCATCCTGCTGCTAAATGCTGGGTTAATAAGTAGGGGGAGCCTTTAATGCACAGGATATCCCTCAGCTCTTCCTCTCTCACAAAAATAGAAGCCTGTAAGCAAGAGGCATGATAGTCCTTTTTACCCGCACACACAAGCCAGTAACGGGCGATTGACCACTGGGAGTTTAATGCCTAACGTCTCCCAAAGCATCCATGCTTCCCCAGCAAACTCATTTCCTTTGTCAGGCTACAAAATATGCAAATTATCACTTTGGCATTTAATGGGGAAGAAGCCCAGATTGGCCTTTAACACAATACTTCACACAGGTTCAGAGAGGTTTAAGAACTGAAACGGCAGGAAAGCCTTGTTCCCCAACACTTTTTCTCCCCTCAGAGAGGCCTTTTGTGCAAAACTCCACGTCTGGAACAAATGTATATTAATGAAACGGCGCGTTGACCCTCCTCTCTCCAGAACAGTTAGCTTTCCCTAATGAAGTCTGAAACAAAAAAAAAACAAAAAAAAAGCCGCGAGGAAACAAAAATCGGCGGAGATGAGATACCACGCTATCATTCAAAAGGAGTTATTTCACTGGAAAGACGGTTTCTGGACAGATTTACTGCTTTCCAGATGCGCCGCTCGTAATGTTTTCAATAGAGGCAGCAGCAGCAGCGCGGAGCGGGTGATTTAGGGTTCTACGTAAGGTGAGCAGCCGCCCCGTGCGCTGCCTCACCTGCCAGGGGTGCACACCAGCTCCCAGGTGACAGCAGCGCGAGACCTCACCCCCCCGCACCCCACTTTCCTTCGGGGGCACGCGAGGCCAATCCACACCCCTCCTCCGAGGGGCCGCCTGGTTTCCTCGGTGGAAGTGCATCATTAAGATAAGGCGCAGCGCCTGAATTAAGAGCCCGTCAACCCCCTGACATGTGCCGATAGCAAAACGCTGAAACTGCACCAAGGGCCCAGAGCTTCCCCAGACGCAGCGGAGTAACCTGGAGGCCCCGCTTCCCGCTGCCGCCAGAGCACGGCAAAGCCCATCCCACCCAAAGGTGGTGGGACGTCTTAGGGCCCACCCCGGGCGGGTCAGAGCCCGCACCCCGACAGCTGCCAGCCCCTTCCCCAAAAGCTGCCCCTTGGCCCTCCCCTGCCTAGCCCGCCCCCCGACAGCTGCCAGCCCCTTCCCCAAAAGCTGCCCCTTGGCCCTCCCCTGCCTGGGCGGGTGGGTGTGTGTGTGTGTGCGCAGTTATAATCACCGCCCTGATGAACTTCTTATGAACTGTTTAAAAGTGGAGGTCTGCTCAACGAGCAGCGGCGCCACTGCCAGCCGTAATTTCATTGCAACAAGCAGCAGACTTTTAACTCTTCGCACGCCCCTTCCTTCCCTCCTCCTCCTCCTCCTCCCTCTCCCCGCAAGCAGCAGGCCTTAGGGGCTGCCTGCTTCGCGGCTCCGCCCAACAGACGGCCCCCCCACACCCCCAC
>NW_009951947.1:66453-67291 GCF_000747805.2 Chaetura pelagica | reverse complement strand
GGTGGCCCCGACGGAGTGGCAGGCGCACTTCGGCAAACAACCCGGCCTTTCAGAAATTACGATGCAATAAATTGCCCGGCTCTGACACACCCCCCCCCTCCCCAAGATCCATCTAGTCCCCCCAGCGCCGTTGGTTCCAGGCCACTGAAAGGATGGTTGCTAGATATGTGAAAACTCCTGTGAGAGGAGGGAAAAGCAATCAGGGACTCATAGTGATCTACTTCGATTAGCCCTCAACCTGTTCATCTAGAGTTTGATTTAAAGGGGCTGCCCTCATACGGTATTTATAAGCTTAAATACGGGCAGCTGTTTATGAATGCGTTTAGGTACCTTGTTTATCTTGTAGCTCCCGTTTACATACGAGTTATAGAAAACAACGACCTATGCCACCGCTAGAAAGGAGACTTTAAAGACGTTGCTGCAACGTCTAATATACACCATATAAAGCTGGCAGCAGCCAGCTATCTAATATTAGATTAGTGTTTAAAGAACTGGGGTGGTTGCGCTTTTTGGAAAATAATAATAATACCGTGAGTTGTTTTTTTGCACACTCCACACGGCATCACTGCTAGTGACACGTTTAGTAAACCAGAGGAGGAAGCTGCAGACTAAGTAGCCGCCGCACGGATCCGCGGATTAGAGAAGAAGTTTGACCTTTACCCGGGACGTGTGGCATTTCATTTAACCATAAAGCTAAGCACAATGCGCCAGCGAGATCGCTAAACCGATTTAAAATACATATTGAGTCATGCACGACAGTAGTATATCTCGGTTTAGGCAGCGTGCAGGCAGCGCAAAGGGGGTCGGCTTCTATTTTAAGGCTCCTGCCGCAGCCACC
>NW_009951947.1:63023-64976 GCF_000747805.2 Chaetura pelagica | reverse complement strand
AGCCCCGCTGGAGGACGGCAGCTCCGTGCCTCATGCAGCAAATGGCCGGCTTACAACAGCGAAATATTAAACTTGGGTGCCTCCGTCTCTCGTTTTACCTAGCGCAGCCGGCGTGTAAGCCTCTCGGCTCCTTGCAGGGCTTTGTCTGCACAGACGCGGCGGGGACGGCCCCGCCCCGCTGCACTGGGACCTTCGGGGGCCGCATAGAAGAAAAAAAGTGCTTGGGAAGATGAGGCTTTTTCCTCCTTTCTCTCTGCCCCCCCCCTTCCCTCCCTCCTCCCCGCTTCCTTCTCCCAACAACAATCTAAACAGCTCGGTTTCTGCTAAACAATGCATAAAAAATTAGCCTCACCCCAAAGTTTATGTCGGGTTTACGGCGCTAACGTTTCTCTTTGATGGGAAACGCTTTCCCGAGCGCTTCTGGAAAGCGCTGGCTAGACCTTGGCAAACGAAAACAGAATTACGAGCACCTCGTCAAACGTCTCAGCAACCCCGTGTGTCCCAGCCTCACATCACCTTCTGCAGACCTTTAGAGGAAAAACCGCACGGCCGAGGCGGGCAGAGCCAACGCGGGGCACAGCCCGGCTCGGCGTGCGGAAAACGCCAGCGGAAAAAGGAAACGCAACCGGAACGCTCGGGTTCTCCCGTGAAAAAATAATAAATACAACGAATAAAATTTTTTAAAAAGAGGGGAAGGAAAAGGCAATAAAGTTGCTGGGTGGCGGCGATGCCCCGCCGGAGCGGAGGGCAGCGCGGAGGCCGCTGCCGGCCCTGCCTTCTCATCCTGGCGCTCCGCACCGAAACAAAGCGGCGAATCAACTGCGATGCAGATGGGCGGCTATGAATTTTTTTTGCTGCTGCTTAGAGCTTTAATTACTCGTTCTTGATCCGTGGGACTACTACACGACACCGCCAAGGTTAAAATGCCCTGAACAGCTCTGAGCAGATGTGAACGAGTTGGCAGACGCGCAAATGAGGTCTGCCTCTAAGCATGATAACAAGTGACTAATACATTGCATATCGCTGAAAGAAAATTATTTTTCTCTAATTTGCATTAGTTTTTTTTCCTTTTCTTTTCTTTTTTTTAATGCCAGCGACATTCCCTCCTCAGAGGCAGCAGCATAATCCAGAAAATATTACTTCGTGACTTTAAAATATTTGGAAGGAGGCAGAGATTGCCAGTGTTTTGGCTATGCAGGCTTGTTTATCTTTCCACTTTTGCTCCACGGCGCTTCACAAGCAGTATTCTTGCAGAAAAATGGCATGTCACATAAAACACCAGTTTATAGGAATGGATGCTAAAATTGTTGAATGACTACTGGCTCACTTTTGCCACTAATAGCACAGTGTAATCCATAGAGGACCAAGGGGACAGTCAAGGCCAAGACAGGAAAAAAAGAAATTGACTGGAGAGAAACACACAAAGGCAACCCATCGACCAAAATGACAAAAAGGTGGGTGGGGAAGGAAGTAAGCCTCTCCCTTTCCTACCTGCTTTCCACCCCTGAGCCCTCTCATCAAAAAGACAATAGTATGTGGAGGTCACTTATTATATAAAACACAGATTCTCGTAGGTAGCTAAACTATGTCAGCTACAAATATAGGCCAGAACCCAGTTCTCAAAGTTCCCTCGACTTTCCAGAGGCTCATCTGAAAGGGCCAGGAGATCACTTCGGGTACCAGAGTGAACTTCAAGAACAGGCAGAGTTTTATATCCCACGCTCAAAAGGCGAACCAAGGGCCTTAGATGCCGAGGCTCTGACGAGCAGATTCAGCTGCTTGGGGCTATTTACACACGAGGAACTTTTCACCGAGGACCTACTCCAGGGGTCCCTGGCTCGTCCAGGTTATCAAGGACCGCAGCGCACATCCATCTCGAGAGGGAGCAACTTCTCCACGGCCAACACGTGCTCGGGAGGCGAACACGCACAGCCACCACCGCACCGTGCCCTG
>NW_009951947.1:60784-62222 GCF_000747805.2 Chaetura pelagica | reverse complement strand
CCAGCAGCGGGAAAAAGCGCCCGGCAGCTCCGCCGCACACGGCGGGCTCGCCCCCGAGCAGACCTTCCCGGGGAAGGCTGTGCTCCCGCCCCCGAACGTCCTGCCCTGCCCTGCATCGCACCGGGGCCGCCGGCAGCAGCGCCCGACCCGTTACCGCGACAAACCTCCTTCCCTCCCTCCCTCCCTCCCTCCCACCCGGGGCCCCTCTGCCGCGCCGCTCGCCCCCGCCATCCTTGCCCCGGGCGGTGACCCCGCCGCGGCCCCGTCCCCGCTGCGCAGCCAGCCGGCAGCGTCTCTGCCTTCAGCCCCTGCCCTCCTAAGGGGAAAAAAATAAAATAATAAAGAAAAAGCCCGATAACCTAGAACACGACTCCAGCTTCACTCGCGATCCAACCACCTGGCAGCAAAGAAGTGTGCCACACACTCTCAGCAGGCCTTTTGTTGGACGCAGCTGGAATTCGAGTGTAAATTCCCTCGTACCTCCTTCCCTGCCCTTACTTATTTTTGTATCAGCTGCAAAGTTAGAGGAGAGATGGAATTTGCTGAACAGAAGCAAGAGAAAAACAAATGGACTAGAGGAAACCTTTCCTTGCCTAGTCTCACTCCTAGTACTAACCAAATTGTACAGCTCTGCAACTTTCTCTGAAACTGTGTAGCACGTGAACTCTTGGAAGAGGCCACAGGAGCTGCAAGCACACTTTCTAGGTGCTTATATGGAGTTCGGAAGCCAGCACGAGCAAGGAATAACAGCTGATTTTATTGGAAGTACATCTCTATCTTGGCCTGACTTCTGCCAAAAGGCAGTGCTCTCCAGGCAGGTAAAGGTGCTTCACACCAACATGATACATCTCCAATCGACTACCGAATCAGATTCACCGACAAATGATGCCAGCAGGTACTTGCAGGGCAGTATTATCGACTATTCATTGCCTATATGTAGCTGGAAATCTGCTGGCCTGGTAAAAACCACTGCTAACAAAACAACGTCAGCAAAGGCTGCAACACACTCTTGTGAGAGACCAGCAATTCATGCCTACTGAGGCTCTTTCAGCACAAAGGCTTTTAGAGGAAGAAGAGAGAGAAGGGGGGGGGGGGAAAGGAGGGAGGGCTCTCGTGTTTCAGGGCTGCTGTCCCCTGGGAACCAAGAACCAAGTGTAGCTTCAATCAAATGCTGACTTCTCCTCCGGGAGCTCTGTAGGAAACCTGATCTCACTAGCTCATGCCTGCCTCCATGCATATAGGCTGGGTTTTCTTTCATACCAGCAATTTGTATAAAGAGGAGAGCCAATACAGTTTATTGCAAACGAGATCTCGCAGTAACGGATCTAGAAAGATATTTCTGTAGCTAAAATAAGACAACCTTCAGCTGCCTGCTCAGGGCAGCCGCGCCACCGCCGCCCCTGGCTCGGCGGGGGCCGCCCCCACGCGGGGGGCCCCC
>NW_009951947.1:60520-60738 GCF_000747805.2 Chaetura pelagica | reverse complement strand
CCCGCCCCGCCCCCTCCGCCCCTGGCTCGGCGGGCGCAGCTCCACCGTGGGCGCCCCTGGCACGGCACAGCACAGCACAGCCTCCCATGCATCTCCCCGAGCCCTGCATCCTCCCAGCTGGCAGCAGCCACCCGGGTTGGGTTTTTGTAATGCCAGGTTACACTTCCATTAAAACGTTTACCCACGGAGATCACTTCCTGCTTGCAAATACTGTTCCG
>NW_009951947.1:54623-58665 GCF_000747805.2 Chaetura pelagica | reverse complement strand
GCAGGAGCTATTTCTCTCCTCGCCCACCACTGCATGGAGACCCCAGGAAGCATCTACCCCTGCCTGCTGGCCTCGGGCTGAACTGGCATGGCAAAGCATGGGACAGCACGGGAGGTCTGAAAGGAGAAGGCAGGCCAGTCCTCCTGGTGGAGCTCAGCATAACTTTGCACAAGGCTGCTTAATTCTGCACGGGGCTTTGCTAATCCACTTTGTGCTTGACTACTGAAATAGGGGGGAAAGGAAAACACTGAGCAGGGAGCACGACCAGGCCAGAGCAAAGTGAGCCAGAGGGACCTCAGCCTGTGGGAAGGGCTCGCCCAGCACGAAGCTCAGCCTCCTACTGCTGTGGGCAAGCCAATGAGGCTTAGAGCAAAACACAGCATGCCAGGGCGTGGGAGCAAAGGGGATTGCCTGGGGATCAGGGATCCCTGTAGGATCTCTCCATAGCCAGGAGCTTTCACATGGAGAAAGTTTGGCTCAGGGAAGGAATTTACACTTAGAAAGAAGAGGAGCTCTGCCCACCCCTTCTCATGCCATTAGCAAGTCCTGTGTGACTTTCAAGGAGAGCTGAGAATACAACCCTCCAGCTTTTATTCCACTTCTCTGTCCCTACCTGCTACCATGCTCAAAATGCTATACTCAAGCTGTGGCTAAATGAGCCCTGCAATGTTCTCCTCCAGGAGACCCCAAACTGCAAAGCCACCCCGCTCCTGGCGAGTGTGGAGGAAACACAGCAGGGGCTGAGGGACAGGCAGCCACACAGTACCCTGTCCACGCAAGCACAGGGACAGCCACTGGGCTGCCCTAGGCATGGGTTCTGCTGCCTATGCAAGTACAGGCATACTTCTCTGCCAGCAACCGTGCCAGGCACCCAGCTAGTCCAATACTCCCATGAAGGAGAAGATCTGACTTCTTTAACTGAAGGTACAGGCTCAAAATGTTTCGCAACAGGCAAATACTGAAAGACTTAGAAGGCCCTTAGGTCAAGTATTGCTGAGCGTTAAATGAACACCTGGGGTAAGAACCAGAGCTACTGCAGCTGAGAGAGAAAAGTGAAACACGCTCTCAGAAAGAACAGGCTGGCTGGCAGGGCTGGGATACTGCCACCCCCCACGGGCCGTCTGGAGGTGCCTGGGAACGACCCCGGCAAAGCGCTGTGCTGGTGCAGCTCCCGGCTGTGGGAAATGTGCTCCGAGAGCAGTGGGAGCTGCGGAAAGGAGAGCACGCTTGTCTGGGAGTGATCTCGCCCCTCCTGGCTGTGGAGCTGGCAGAGGAAGCACAATGCCAGGCTTTCCCGGTGCAAGCTTGGCCACGGAGTGCAGCCCTGAGCCTCCCCCTTTCCCCAGCGCTCTATTGAACACACTCAGCTCTTTATACGAGCCATTCCCAGTGTGGCTGGTGGATTCTGCGCTTTCCACTTTAATTGTCTTATCCAAATAAAGCTTTGTTTTCCTTAGCACGACAATCCCAACATTCAGGCCGAGATTTTCATTGGACAGAGGAGATATTTTATTCTCCGATTGTTTAGAGAGTCAGGGCTTACACGGAACAGCCCCGGCTTGTGTGCCTCTGCTCACAATGGGGTCTTTGCAGCCCTGGTCTCCATCATGTAGATTCATTTTCTGGAGCAATCAGGATGAGAATAATTTTTCTCTGAATTTCATAGCTTTCCAAGTCTAGCCTAGACTTTAACAAGTCTTTTAGTTTGCACCTAGACAATAAATTTAGTTTAATTTAGCTTCCGGTCTTTAATTTTAGCAGGTCTTCTTTTTGCATGCAAATCAATATGGCAATTACCATCTAAAAGCTCGCCCAGCCCCAGGTCAATGTAAATTGATCATTGTCCGCCTTCTACAAAATAACACCGGGAGTCTGTGGTGCATAATGAGATTATACTGGAAACTGTCTTTCAGATCACAAATTATATTTCATGCTGTCAGGATCTTCTCCAAGCGGACTTCCTTGCATGTCTAATCACACGGTGCTGAATCTATTAGCTCATGAGGTAGGTTTGGGGTGTGAGGAGCACTTGTGTGCAAAGTCCCAAATAATGCAGACAGCAGCTCAGGAAACAGGCAGGCAGGTACTGAAGCATGCTCTCACTTGCTAACTTTTCCAGCAGTGGAAGAGAGGCGGGGAAAAAAATTCTCTGCTGGGCCAAGAACTGCTGTCCAGCAAACAAGGAAAAATGAATTCCCTGCTGGAAAGCTGCAGAACTTTCCTAAATCCACATTTGCAACGAATTCTTGGCCTCCTCCTTTCAGTCCCCACCTCATCTGCTCAGCCGTTCGAAAGGAGCACCGGCAGCCTGCTCGGAAGAAACCCCCAGGAAAGACACATTCCCCTGGAACAGACAGCCCTGCCTGCCGCAGCCAGGGGACCCGAGCCGGTCGGAGGGAAAGGTCGCTCGGGAGCAGTGACTGCCGTAAACCCGCTCGCTGAAAGGACAGGATTACCCGGAGCTGCTCAGGGCCACGGGAACTCCCCCTGCCTGCAGCCCAGGCCTCCGCGCTGCTCCTGCACACGCACACCCCGCCAGCGAGAGCTGCTCATCGCAGTTAAACGGGGCTTGCCCGGCTCTCCCAGCCAGCAGGCTCAACTCCGCCGCCCAGGTTATTGCAAAACTAAGGAAGAGGGGAGCAGGCCTGCTCTGGCCATCAATTATTTCTAAAGCGACACCAGCCTAAGGAGGAAGTATTAAACTTGGCTTCATGCTGCTCTTCCTAAGCCCACACTAAATCATGATCTATCGCGGTGTTCAGGGGAAAGACAGCATATCCCCTGTCACCTGTGCAACCCAACCACACTGCAGAGCCCCAGAAGGAATCTGCACCTTCGTTAAGACAAGCAGAAATCAGACCCTGCTTCTCCTCCACGCCAAGCACGAATCTACTCCAAGCTACATTTACTCCCAGAACAATGTGTATGACCTCAGCTGGAGCAGGCCCCATCCACTCCACAGGTCAAGGTTGAGAGATCTTTTAAACGACAGCCACAGTTTGCTAAGATTACTTCGGGCTGTGGTGGCCTGGGTCCATTTTCTCCACAAATGGAGACCCAAAAGCATGTCAACAGCTTTGTGTGGTCTTGCAGCTGCACAGATCCACAAAGTTTGCTTGCACAGACTGTACAAGAGCCCCTGGTGCTCAGTTACCTTGCCTCTGGCATTCCTGTCAGGGGACCTTGGCTTCTTTATCAACCTTTTAAAAAGTGAATTCTCGTGGGGCGGGGGAAGAGGAGGGGAAAGGGACGACAATTTGGAACTGCCTGAGAAGCTGCAGCTCTCAGCACATCCTGGTAAAGGCAGATACACTGCGTGACACAGAGCCTGGATTGTCCACCAGCACAGGAATAAAGCCAAGGCACCAGTATTGTTTCAAGACCCAGTCCATATTTGGGCATTCAGTTCACGCATCCTAAGTATTGCTTTAAATATTAGAATAGAGACATTGGACAATGTGGTTCATAATGCACTCAAATGGGAGAAGTAATTTCTGCTCGGTCTCAGATTACTATAGCTTGGTCTTGCTGGTCTTTTTTTTTTTTTTTTTTTTAGGGGGGGAGGAGAAGAGAGGGAAACCCCGCTGAGTCTGTTTGCACTGGTCTCTATTAGATATGCAACAAATCTGCCATTTCCGGCATTGCTTCTATCTAATTAGAGATGTATTTAGATGTGACGCGTAAATAAGCGCTGAGCTGCCTGCTGCCCTGGCTGCGGACTGCTCGGGAGCATTTCCAATAGGGCTGTAGCGCCCGGAACCAGGGCTCAGACAAAGAGGAATGGGAATGGTCTGCGCTGCAGGCGAATCCAACAAAACCAGCTTTTATCTATCGCTCTAAAGCCTTAACTGCTTTTAATCTGTACCGCCCAGGCTTGCACGCCAGGATCCCATCTCATCCACCGAGGATGTCTCAGCACACAGGGAAGCACACAGGCAGGCGAGAGCTGCAAATAACCCCAGACCCACCCCAGCCCTGACGTAGCCCACACTCTCCACCTCCCCTTGCTCTCCACGAGGTGTGCGTGCCCCCCCTCCCCCCC
>NW_009951947.1:52427-52734 GCF_000747805.2 Chaetura pelagica | reverse complement strand
GGGAGAAAAGTTGATAGAAACCTTTAGAAAATCCGGGCTTTGCTAGGGGGCTACGTGGTGCGGACTGGGTTCCCCCCACTTCCTCCACCCCCCTTTTAATACATGAATACAAAAGCGGCAGGCTTCAAAGAGCAAATGAAAGCAATGAACAGAGTTTCTGGAAAAGATTCATTAGTGGGAATTAATGCCGCGAGGAGCTCCGAGGCGATACCATTAAAGCCAGTCCTCACATTCGGTCAGTTTTACACCACTCACTACGACCGGGGCGCGCTTTTTTTCATGCCTTTTTTTTTTTTTTTTTTTTTTT
>NW_009951947.1:46748-50119 GCF_000747805.2 Chaetura pelagica | reverse complement strand
CGGCTCCGGGTTCCCCCTGTCGAGCAAGGGCATCCCCGCAGCCCCAGGACCCGTCAAGGGCTCGCAACTGTCCTGACCCCCCTCACGGGTCACAGCGAGAGTGGACCCTCTCGCTCGCAGCCTCCCACCCACGGAGGGGGTTCCCCCGACTCCCGACGCTGGGGCCCCTCTCTGGTCCCACCCTCCACCCCCAACTTCGCGTGTTCAGTTGCTCGTCCGCGCCGATATCCGCGCTTCTCCCCGGTCCCCTTCTCCGAGCTCTGAATCGGGATGGAAAAAAAAAGCCACTCGTTTGTCAATGTCTGCATTGCGCGGGGCTGCGGGGGAGGGGGGACGGGTGGAGGGAGACCTGATTAAAGCGCTTTTTCTCCTCATCCGGATTTGGCAGCCCTTAACGCAGTTTTTACCGCGTAGTGAGCGGTGTGGCAACCGGAGGTGGGGTGGCCACTGAAGCGCCATATCCCTCGCTGGCATTTCTACGGCTGCTTTAAGATTCCTGCCCGGGTTGAGGAGCCCTTTAATCTCTACGTTGGTACTTATCGGCTGCATCTATTTACTTTGGCAAGGCAACTTTTGGCTCGGCGAGCTCTACTTGTAAATTTCGCGTTCATAAAGCCCATCCCCGCCGATACTCCCGGGTTTGGTCCCACGGAGCTCACGGCGTGGAGACTCTCGGGGCGGCCCCGGGGTGGCCCCTGGGCCTCAGGGCCAGGCAGGCCCGGGGCCCCACAGCTCACCCCCACCGCCCGGCTCCTTCCCAGGGAAACGGGAGTTTTGACACCTCAGCGCTGCCGTAGCCGCATCGAGCCCTCCTCCACCGCCGCTCCGTGTGGGAGCTCCTGCCAGCCAAATGCCAGGCGATTAACGCGGACAGTTCGTCCCGGGGCAGATTTTTAATCGCCACGTCCAAGACCCTGCGTGAACAGGCTGCGGAGACGCTGCGAGCTGCAAAAGCTTTCCTCCCTCAGAGCACACAAACAGCAAGAGCAGGACTGCCGGGGCTGCCTGCCTGCTGTCCCCCTCTGCTGCTTATCTCCGAAGAAGGAAAAGCAGGAGTTCCCTACAAAAGCGCTCCCAAAAAAAACCCAAACAAAGAAACAACAAAAAAAAAACACAACACAGTAAGAAGAACAACAAAACTACACACAAAACACCACCATAAACAAACAGAAACAAACAAAAAAACCCCAAACCAACCGGCACACCATAAGTTTTTGATAGATAATCTAAGCCACGTCTGGAAAAACGCGGAGGTTGCCAGCTGTTCGGGGAGGGGGACACGGGGTGCGCACACAAACGCAGACGGGTCATGGCCAGAGGGTTGGCATTTCATGAAACTGACATCACGGGGCTCTGGGCTTTCGTTATGTCTGTCTTCAAAAACTCGCCCGTCTCAAAGCAGAAGTGAAATATCCACCGCCTGAAACCCGAAACTCCAGCCACACCGCTCGGCTTCCTCGCAGGGGAGCCCGAGGAGCCGCCGATAGCGGCGGCCGGGCTGTGGTCCCGGGATGCCGGTCGATGGGGCGAACGGCCCCGGGCAGCGGCCAGGTTTGATCCCAGCACGGCAGACCACGCATCTGAAAGGGCTCCCACACGTTTTTTTAATCTCCAATAACAAGCAGAAGGACACCTGGTCTATTACACTGTAAAGCTATTTTTTATAAAGATGTTTTAGGGCTAGACATTAAAAGTTATTAGACTGAACACACGTGAGTTACAGGCACGCAGCTGGAGGAAAGGCCTCCGTTGGCTTTTTTTCCCCCCTTTCCTAGGGAACACCTCATTAAAATTGCTTGTTTAGGTAGGAAAGCAGAACTAGCTCTTCTCCCGACGAGGTGGCCGCAGCCGCGGCTTCACGACTACATCAATCTCTTCTTTGTGTCTCCTCGCAGGTCTGGATTCCCGGTGCATCACAAAAGTCACCTCCTTCTCTTCCCCCGGGCTGGAAACTTGGGAGCACACGTGTGCACCTACAGCGTTGGGGCTAGATGGTTGGGGCTGCTTTATTCTCTTTAACTAATGACTTTGAGTTATCTCGGGCCAAACCCGCTCCACTTTTATTTTTAACCGTAGTTAAATTTTCTTTCTTTGTGAGCACAGTTTCCTCCGTGGCCGAGAGGAACAGACCCGCGCTTGTCCGCTTCTGTGCCTTTTTTGTTCCCTGGGTCCCCGAGCTTCGCAGCGAGAGCCTGGTGGCTACCGGAGAAGACATTGGGGCTTCAGATCGCTCCCCCCGCGGCCTGGCCTGCCTCGGCTCGGCTCGCGTCTGGCCTCGGCTGCCCACCGCGATGCCTTCCCCTGCCGCGGGTACGGGCACCGCCGAGCTAAACCCGGAATATTCAGAGCAAACTCTTGCCTTGCGGATTACCGGGCCGCCCCCCCCGCCTCCCACACGCCCCAGAGGGAGCTGACCCCGGGTCAGGTTGCTGCATACTGCTCCCTCCCCGGGAGCACAGATGCTCGGGGCTCCGCGCTGTTCCTGCTGCCGCTGCGGAGCCGGGCGAGGATGCGCTCGCAAAAACGGCTGCTCCGATAATGCTAAGTACTTAACCTCCTCGTAAAGACAAATCCATTGTTAATGGCAGAATGGGCTTCTCGCAGGAGGCATCCAAGTGGGATGGCTTTACGCCGGTTCTCATTTACCTCCAGCGCCGCCTCCGATTGGAATGGAAGCCTCGCCCCCACCTCTGTCCCCGGCCCGCTCACCTCAAAAGTTGGGGGTTAAACCGCAGGAGCGGCGAGGCCCGGCTCCCGGCCCCCACCTTGCCCCGTTCCCCTGCCCACCAAACATCAACCGGAGCACGCGAGTCTCCCCGGCAGGGGAGATGGGCGCTAAGAAGGTAAAATGAATTAAAGCGAGCGAGGTGCTCAAGACAGCCTGGTGATGAGTGCTAGGAAAAGCCTATAAATAACAGATCACTGTCCTAAGCTCTGAATTGCCCTGCTTGAGTGTGTCTTAAATCAGACCTTTATCATTGCTTATTGTAAGGCTGTTTTTAATGGAAGTGTAGAAATCTGAATAACAAAACAAGACAAGCCTCAATTGGCGTTATAAGGGGTCTGCAGCGCTCTCAGACCTGACACGGTGCCAGCATATTGTTACCCCGCCATCCAAACTCCCCGTGCAATCAAGGGGGTTTTGCATAGCAGAAGTACTGTAATTTCACTTCGTAGTTCAGGGCTACTCTGTTGACAGGAGATCCATTATTTTCTCTCCCTCTCCCCAGAAGAGCCCGAGACGTGCTCGGTTCACGGACTAAGCGCCACTATCTTCCTTACAAAGGCGGAATGACAAAGCTCTCCGGTTGTGTTTGCTTTGCTCCGCACCCTTCCCCCGCTCCACAAAAGAGCGGAGATGCCCGCCGTCC
>NW_009951947.1:41610-42031 GCF_000747805.2 Chaetura pelagica | reverse complement strand
TGTTTTTCCCTCGGAGAGCGGAGGAGGAAATCTCCGGGTTTTTAATGAGGGGGTGAAGGAGGGCTGAGCGCTGGGATTACACGGCGCGGAGACAGAGCTGCGGGCTGTGTGTGCGCGCAGAGCTGGTAGTCTCCGCCCGTCTGCCTGCTAATCGCACGTTTTCAGCTGTTAAAAAGAAACCGAGACGCCGTGGCCGAGCCCAGCACTGTCTCTGTGACTGTGACATGAAAAGATGGCGCTCTCTCCCCTCCCCCAGCCTCCCTCTCGGCTTACACTTCCTCCCCAACAGCTTTTGGCTTCCAGTTTTTTAAAGCCCTCTTTTCTCCCTTCCTTCCCCCCCCGCTCCCCCGGCCGGATACCGCCAGCTTCCCGGCCGATCGGTGGGTCCCTCCGTTGCGACGATTGTCTTTTTTTTATCTCT
>NW_009951947.1:21685-22120 GCF_000747805.2 Chaetura pelagica | reverse complement strand
CGCGGGGCTTTGCGGGGGGAGCCGCGCTCGGGTGGCTCCGCGGAAGGCATCCCTCGCAGAGTTTACCTGTCTCGCAGTGTTTTAGGGCGCTGCGCGCACTACGGTGGTCCCAGCTCCCAGAACGGGTCCGCGGGACTGGCCGCGGTCCTTTTCCGAGGCCCCTCCACCGCTTTCCACCCCACCCCGCTCTCCGCGTTCATCATCAGGCCGTGCTAATTTGTTGGGTTTTTTCATTTATTTTTAATTTTTTTTCTTTTTTTTTTAATCTGCGAATTAAATTCAGCGCCGCTCTCTCCTATTTTAGTGTCTGTTATGTTAATTGCACTTAGCGCTGGGGCGCTGCTCGCCAGGGATGCATGAAGGCCTCGGAGATTAACCGCAGGCTCCTGCTCGGACTTTTTTTCCAGCAGCAGCGAGTTGCGAGTGGCTGGCGAC
>NW_009951947.1:20633-21606 GCF_000747805.2 Chaetura pelagica | reverse complement strand
TGGGAGGTCAGGGTTGCAGCGGCTCCCTGTGTGCCCGCGGATCTGTTTGCGTAAGGATTTGCATTGCGGGAGGACAGGTATTTTTCGTCCCCGTGGAGGGTAAAAATTCAAAATTAGCGCGACTGTTTCCAGGCAGAGACACCACGGTTACGTGATCTCGCTGAACCTGTCGGTTGTGCTTTCTGGAGCAGCAGGGAAACCGGACACCTTTATCAATGACTCCTGAAGCCATTCTCTCGGGCGCACGGCTGTATTTATCACCACCTAACCCCAGGCCGTCCGTGAGTGCCTGGTGGCAGCCCTTGCCCTGCCCGGGGATGTCCGTGCAGCCGGTTGTACCCCGTGGAATTTCCCGGCCCCGTCGCAAAGAGTGGGCATGTGTGGCCTTCCCAGACACGTCCTTTCTCCAGCGCCTACTTCATCTATTCGTTATCAGGGGACGGTGTGTGGAGTGACTGAGCCTAATAAGTTGTCCACTTGTTCATTTCAGGAGCATTGATTTCTGGTTCCAAGGCACTCTGTTCTAGCACTGGCTACAGCTGCGGGGCATTTCGCAGCTGGTCCTTCGCCTAGACAAATATCAGCGAGAATGTGAGCGTTATGAGCCCCATAAATAAATCATTAACGTGCATACAAATGTTATTTTAGCATAACTTCCAAGGAGAAAATATCACGGCGGGCCAAGATGGAGAGGCTGCGTCGGACGGGCCTCGGTGCAGCCTGGTCTGCAGCGGCGGGAGGAGGCCGGTGCCCCGCGGCGCGGAGCCGGGGAGAGAGCCAGGGCTCCCCCGCTCCCGGTTTGAACATTAACAGGGCCGGCCCGCCGTCGCACGGCCGCGGGGCCTTGCTTCGCAGACCTTTGTCTGCTCTCCGGAGGCCGGGCGTGGACATGGGCTGCTTTTCTCCCCAAACGCGACGGCACTAATGAGATTACCGGCCGGCTGGACGCAGCTGATGCTGCGAGGCAGGGCCC
>NW_009951947.1:19909-20386 GCF_000747805.2 Chaetura pelagica | reverse complement strand
CGGGCCGCGCTCGCCCGGCCCCGCGGGATCCCGCGGGTGCCAGTAAAGCCCTGCCTGGGAGCCCTGCCAAGGCGGTCTCCCTTTGATATATTCCGCACCGCGGCGGCTCCTCCGCTTGCTCCTAATCACGCAATTGCGAGCTTGCCCCGGCACTCTCTGTAATAAACACTGAGCGCGTTTCACCGGGCTCCTAAAGTAAATATTGTATCGGAGAAACGGGGCTGCTCTGGAAAGCTGAAATCTTCCACTTTTCCGCACTTAGCAACCGATGAAGCGTTGTGTGTTCCCTCCCCGAGCCAGGCTCGGCGTGATTTACTTTCTGGTTGCGACGCAGATATTCACTTGTCAGTTCAAGGGCAGGACAGAAACTGCAAGCGGAGTCTTGTGAACGGAAATCTCCCATTTACGAGGTTCTGCTCCACAACCAAAAACCACCCTCTAGCACCTTTGTTCTGCATGCAGCTGCTTTTAATCCCC
>NW_009951947.1:18491-18832 GCF_000747805.2 Chaetura pelagica | reverse complement strand
AGCGTGCCGTTTAATCCCTTTATCCCCGCTCGCTGGTGGCGGTGTGAGCCGCCGGGCCGGGAGCCACCCGCCAGCCGCCCAGGAAGGCGACGTGCTGGCTCCGCGGCGCAGATGTCGCCGGGTGGGAGCAAGGAACTGATCCCCAGCGGCACCACCTTCATAACCGCAGCAGCGGGGCGGAAAGGGCAGAGGGGGAGGTCTCCGGGGACCTGGACGCCTCTTGGCTGCGGTGTGGGGGATCCTCGCCCTTCAGAGCCCCCGTGAGGTACCTGCCGTCGGGCAGCGGAGCTGTGCCCCAGCACCCCGCGGCCTCGTCCCCGCTACCAGCGCAGGCCGCCCTG
>NW_009951947.1:10172-18382 GCF_000747805.2 Chaetura pelagica | reverse complement strand
AGCCGCCTCTCGGCTGCCCTTGCTCCGAAATCCGGCAATTATGCAAATGTACGGGATGGTCTCCCCTTTGATCTGAACTTCCTCGGAATTATCCCTTCTCATTACGGAGCATGAAAATGCCTCTTGGACGCGTGAAGTGAACTACAGACCTCCATTCATCCCCTTTTGTTACCCGCACCGGGCTCGTCTCTCCAGCCCCGCATTCCCCAAACGCCTGAAGAAGGGAAGGGGGCTCTCAAGGGAGACGGCGGGACGTGGGAGCAGCCCGAGCTACTGGTTGTCATGGCGAGGCCAAGCGTCTTCCCAAGTTATGTGCGACTAATGGGTTTGTGCCCCGCTCGGCTCCGGGGTCCGCCTTCCCCCCGCCTGCTCGGCCCCCCGCCGCCCTCCCCTCCCGCGCCCTGGGAGGCAGCGGCGCCCCCGCCCCGGCCAGCAGCTCCCCCAGCCCCGGCGCCTCGTCCCTCTCATTCACTGCCTGCACATCAAAAGCTGCGGGGCTGGGAAGCCGAGGCTGAGGGAGAGCGGCAGGGGGCGGGTGAGGACTCCAGCCGACAGGAGTAAAGTCCCCGAGAGAGATTTTAAACTTTCTTTTGCTGCGCTCCTACCACCTCTTGTTTCAGTTTTGATAGCTGAGACTAACGAGGCACTGAACGTATCCTAGGTTTAGTATGTCCACACAACCGTGGATATGATTTTCAAGACTCCCGAGAGCCATGGCTGAGATTTTTCTTTTTCTTTTTTTTTTTCCATTCTAAGAGATATTAAGAAAGTTTGTGCTCTTCTTGAAAACTACTCAACTACTCCTCCAGTGTAAGAAAAACATTCTGACCATTCGCTGGAGGCCATTTTATGCAACCTCAAGAAGGTTAACAGCTTGCAGAATTTCAGGAATACCAGGTGTCTCCTTAATATCCTTTTCCCTCTCCCTGCCATTCACTCGGAGCAGCCAGGAGCTCTGTATGCCAAGCGCTCCTGTGACAGACAATGGGATTCCGACCTATCGGAGGGGCCTGCACTAGAAAACGGTGGCCAATCTTCCCTGCTCTCCTCAATCGCTGTGAGGAAAGAAGGCCTGCAACAACGTATCTGTGAGACGACGGGATGCATGTGAAGGAGAGCATGGAGTAAGGGGACTACCCCCAAGTATGGACGTTGCTTTTTTTATTTGGCTGGAATGTGCAGTTCCATCTAGAGAAACATCGGGAGATGTTTCAACATTCATGAAATTGTGCTGCTGCAAAGCAAAGCTGAGCAAACGGGAGAAGAATTATTTGAACTGTTTTTAAAATGTTGTCATGTTTGATAACAGCTGCTTAACTCTGGTGCCTATAAAGCTCTTGGAAAAGAAATCTTATTAATAGAAAAAAACCCAACAACAACAAAAAAAAAAACCCAGAAAAAGAAAGGCAATCGCCCTGCTTGCTTACAATTTAATGATTCCTGCAAGACCTTCAAGCTCAGGGGGCCTGAAATACCTAACTCATAGATTTATTTTTTTTTTAAACCAAGAACTGACCGTTACGATCAGCTGGTCTGACCTGCTACATATCATGGGCCAGTGAATTTCAGCCAGACGTTCTTGTATCAGACTCATAAATTCTGGCTGAGCTTTTAACCTGGCATCCAATCTTGCTTTGAAGACTTTTAAGTAACAGAAAACCCACTGCTTGCCTCAGTGCCTTGTTCCAGTGGTTATGTCCCCTCACTAATTTAAAAAAAAAATGCACCTAATGCTCAGAATTCATAGAGCTTCATTTTCCAACATAGGATCTCATTATGCCTTTGTCTGCTACATTAAAGAGACCTCTACTATCAGAAATCTCCCCATAGAGACACTTAGGGCACTTAAAGACTATGATCAAACCAAGTCATAGCCTCCTTTTGGATAAATTAATAGATGGGATTTCTTAGTCTTTTGCAATAAGATGCGATTCTCAGACCTTGAATCACTCTTGTAGCTCCTTTCTGATCCCGTATTCATTTGCCAAGGCACTTTTAACATGCAAATGCCACAACAGAGCCGAACACAGTATTCCAGCAATGGTCTCATTCATGTCAGAAGCCTTAATGGCATCATAAGTTCACTTGTTTAAAACCCTATGCAGATTACCTTTATAGATAGCCTTATCAATACTGACTTTATTAAAACCCCATTTAAAAAGTCACCTGTCTTCATGCAGACTAGTGTTCACCAAATTCACAATGCTGAGAGTTGCTTGACCAAACTGCAGAACTAGCTTAGTTTTTCTAGCTGGGGTTTTTTCAGTGCTCCATCAGCCCCAGCCCTCATAGGGCTTTTCTTTTTCTTTTTCTTTTTCTTTCTCTTTTTCTCTTTCTTTTTCTTTTTCTTTTTTTTCCCTTTTGTCAGTAAGATGCAACTGCTTCATATTCTCTCAAGGACACTAGCCCTGGCTATGCACTTCCAGAGGAGTGCACAGACAGAGCTCCACTACACCATTCCCTCATTCCCCTCGTCCTCTCTTGCAGTGCAAATGCCCCAGTTACATTCCAGCAAGGCTCAGGGTAGTTCAGTCCTTTCAGTGGCCATGGTGGGACTCAGTTTTGAGACACATTTCCCCTGATAGTTCACAGACAGCTTCCATGAGGGCTTCTTCAACCATGGCAAATGGTCTGCTTTCACACCCAAGCCCATTCCCCATCCACCTTAACATGAGCGTCTGCTCCATAAGATGGACATTAAGCAAGGTAGAGCTGTCCCACTAAATACTGGATGAAACATGTCCTCTGATAAAGAAACAGGAGCTGTTCTTCCTCTGTCTGTCCTAGTGATGCACACCCATTTTTCAATCTAACTCAGCTTCTGAGATAGCCTTGCTGCAATGGCAGCATGGAATGGCAGGATCTTGGAGGCCCAAGATCCATGTGTTACAGAAGCATTATCTGCACTGCTCTAGTACTTTCCCAATCTCTGATCTTCTCAAGCTACACCAAGGAATACTGCATGCAGTGAGTGCCATTGCACTGGGTGCTGCAAGCCTGGGCTCTGTTCTGCATGAGAGGTGTCCTGAGTTCTAGCCAAGATGCCCTGGATTATTTGGGTGAGACTGGCTCCCAAAAGCCTCAGCTGTAGCTAAGACTGGTTTGTGCTGGGCCTTGTATAATGAGGGTGAAAGACTCTGTGCCCCAAAGATCCCTTTCCATATAATTTGTATCTTCAAAATCAGAAAATGTGATAGGACAGACACAGTCTTGGAAATGGCTGGACCTCAGCTTCGTACACAATCCCTGTTTTCCCTAGTAGGATTCATACCTGAACAGCACTCCTTTATTTATTTTCCTCTCAAATTATAGATCTTTTTCTGTAGTCCCAGCAGACATTCACATTAATCATGATGTCACAGTGAAACATCAGACCAAAGCTGCTTGTCCTGCCAAAGACAATCAGACTGGCCCACAGCATCTTCCAGCTTGCTTAGTTTCCTAGGCTGTTCCCACTGACATCTCTGCCCTAACAGAGGTCATGGCACATGCTAGAGACCAGGTGAGCATTGTGAGCCTGTGCTATGGGCACCTTCTAGCATAAAAGCAGCTACCACCTGCCCAGGAAAGTTGTTCCCCGTAGAGGAGCGATTCTCGATCTGCACAGAGCTGATTAAGGGACTCGTACACCAATTATTCTGTTACTGCCTCCAGGGACATGGTGCAAATACAGTGTAGAGACTGTGTAGCTACACTTTTTTACCCTGGGGTGAACTATGATGTTCATGTTATGTTAGAGGATCTTGAAGCTGCTACTGCAACATGTGGAGAGTCCCAGCCTGCATAAACCGGCACCAAGATAAGCGCTGCACAAAATTAAGGGTTAAGTTGCTTTTGTCTATATGCCCCACCTCACGTTCTGTCTGACACAGTTGTACCACAACTGCCCCTTTAAGCTTGAATTATCCACAATAAAAATTTTTACCCATGACACATGGCACAGCCTTCATGTCCTACTAGCAGCAGCCCTCCATTTCTAATTTCCACATGCCCTTGTTTTACTATGAGTCAGAGACACTCAACCTCTCTTCCTATGACTTACACTTTCCTACCTCAGAGGATACATGTATCAGAAGATAGATCTGATGGCCCAGTTTATGGATAGCTTCTCATGCAACTGGCACCATTCCTTTTCAAAACCACTGCTAGATAGCCATCGGGTTTAAATCGAATTTTCTGCTAGCCCCAACCATGAAAAAGAGAGCACAGAGAAGTCACCTTTGTTATAACAAAACACCCCTGAGTTGCACTTAATTCTAGTAAGCTGAACATTATCCTCACTCGCTGTACCAAAATGCAATTTATAATTTTAAAAAGCAATAATCATTCAAACCATCAGCCCTGCAGCTTTGAGGCACTGCATACTGCGGGATGGGATTGCTTCTCTTCTTTCTAATTTACCTGCAACCACACATAGCCCAGCTACTCATGACAACCTGCTCCTTCTTCCTTCCAGGCTATTGCAGCCAACAGCATTTGAACCTGAGCAACTGTTTTGGGGTCTTCTCTCCTCTAACCCTCCAAGGGGTTTGTCATTAGTTTTCATGGAGAGCAGAACGAGGCTGTATGTAGAAAACCAATATTGACATTTCCTTGTTCAAATATCATACATCAGAGGGGGTCATGGGAGACAAGGCCACCAGAAGGGGTTCCCCCACAAGCTATTATTTCCTTTTAAAAAGCACCAGGGACCCAGCAATTTCCACTGGGCCTCACACCCGAACGTCTGCTCTTCTTTGCGAGCTGGCTGACTGCTGCCAGTGCCACTTAGCAAATACAGATGTTCAGGTCTTTTTCTTTCATCACAGGTCTCACTCATCCCTTTGCAGAGGCCTGGTACTAAACCTTGAAGCCCTCTTTTCAAGGCTATGTGAAATACACAGCCCATCCACGTTCACCTCAGTATTTGCTTGCAAAGATCTAGAGCACTTTCCTATCAAGTTTGAAACAAATGACATTCAAACTTATTTTAAAAATTAATTGAACCAATACATCAACAACTTTCATGTTTTCAGAGCCTGCACAGCCCTCGCCTGGGAAATTAAATCTGCAGGAGGGTAATTTTGCATTTAAATCAATGGAGCTCTCTTTCCTGACAAGGTTGCCTTCACACTGGGGTTTGGAAGAAGGGAGACTGCTCGGTGTCCTGCACCTACGGCACACCTGGTCTCGGTGCCAAGAAGGGCTTCCTGGGGAGCTGTGGGGATGTAACCTCCCCATTAGCACCACCCAGAGCAAAGCTGTTGGGGGGTACTTCTCCCTACACCCCAGTTCCCTTCTCCCCCCATTCATGTGAGCAGCGCCTCACCTGCAGTACCTTATTCCTTGCATTTTCCCCCTGTCCCCTTCGTGAGAGCACTTCACCCTAAGAGCAGGGAAGCTCTCAAGGTGAGATCAAATGCTGAGCTAGGAAAAAGGGTGTTTGGGGACAGCTCAGAGAAAGGAGCAGAGAAAGTGACAAGACATGCCCTTTCCCAGGGAGGGAATGGCTGCAGCATTTCTCTTTTTATCTAAAACCCCTGAACAGATTTGCCACTAAAAGAAAGATAATCCACATTATGTGGAAACAAAATTACATTCACATGAACACACGCATACAAACACACACTGTTCTCTTTTAACTGCAGGATGCAGGGTTTGGGAGCAGTGGCCTCAGAGAGCTGAAGCAATGGAGCCTGTGGCTGAAATCAGGAGCTCGTCTGCCTCCCTGTGCCACCAGCATCACCCTCCTGGTCATCTGCCCTTCTGGTTTTTACAGTTTTGCTTCTGTTTTTTGGGCAGGTAGGAACAATCTGCCTTCTGTGCCTATAGAGTGCCCAGCAGAATAATGCTGCTGTCAGGTAACACAATACTTGTGAGCCTGGAAAGATAAAATACCACTGAAATTTAGCACATGTCGATCCCCTGATTTATCTCTACACCTCCCGAGCCTTACCCTAGTCCAAAACTTCTCCCTGCTGTTTTGTGTTAGATGATAGTCACGCTACATTAGATGATACAAGGTGGAGTCATATGCCAAAAAGAGCCCAGACAGGCAGCACAGCAGAGGTTCTAAGAATATGAAGACACCATTTAGGTAGTCATGTCAAGGTCTTTAAGAGTGTTCAGTGACAGGACTTTTAAAATCGTTTTTCCCTTTCTTGAGAGCGTTCTGAAGGTGGAAAGATGGTATGAAGCAGTGAAAAAGGTAGATGCTGTGACTTGACAAACTGTTACTGGGCAAATGTCAAAGGTGTAAGCCTGGCTGGAGGAAGGCCTGCAGGCTGGCAGGGATGGGGTGCCTGCAGCTGGCTGCTGCTGTCAGGAAGGGGCTGGGGCAATGCAGGCAGCCTGGGGTGTGCTTGTGCTCCAAACTCAAGAAGCTTTCATACCTTTTGGTGTCTCTGCCAACTGCTCCAAGCCACTGGGGTTTGCCCATTGTGCTTTAGTAGTGTTCTCTGATGCTTTGTTTCTGAAGCTTAGCTATTGCCGCATAAGAGCACTTCCAAGGAGATTTGGAAGTGCCTTTGGGGCTGCAAGGGACAGCAGCAGGAGGAGTATCTGAATCACTTTGGTCTGAAACTTTCGGACTTGGATGCATCCAGGCGTTAATTCAGTGAAAGCCAGATGGGATCAGGCTGAAACTGGCATTACATGCTGTTGGAAGAAAATCCAATTCACGTAGTTTTAAGCACACGCAAACTATTTTCTATGGGGACCTGGAGTGCTTTAAAAGAGCGCTCGAGGGACCAGGTGACTTTTAGCATGGTGGATTTTAGTAGTGCAACCAAGGCTTGACATTGTGACCATAGTCCTCCCTGAGGTAAGGATGACTGCAAAGGCCAAAACAACAAGTTGGAAAGGGATTTTTTCCTTTTCCATTGCCACTGTCTTTTTTTTCTGGCATCTTGTTATGTATACTGGAGGAAGAGAAAAGCACTGTATCTTATGATCATGACACAAGCCTGTGTTTTTCTCTCCCTGCTAAAATGCTGGAGGTACCTAATGTGAGAACAGCTCTGCGCAGAACCTACTGAGAGGTGTGGACACCCTGGAGCCATTTTTGCCTTCTGCTTTCCAGGCTGCTCAAAACTTTCAGTTCTACCTTCAGTCAGTGAACAAGGCCCAGGGCTAGGAACAGTGGTGGTGTATAATACCTACGTAGTATCTTTCCTGCCACAAGGCAGGGACCCTTCAACCACAGCCAAACCCTGGGAAACGGGTTCCAGCATTGGTTTGCCACAAACTTTGTCTCAAGGATGGAAGAAGCACCTTGTCTCAAGCCAACCTGAAACAGTTGTGTAGACATACACATCCACTATCGTTTTTCTTGTACTGCTCCTTCAGGTGCTTCCTTGCCGTGGGAGGGGGTTTCCCCAAGCCCTCACTCACGTGTACCTTCAGGACTGCTTCCCAGCCACAGCTTATATTCAGCGTTCCACAGACAAAACTTTGACATCTTCACACATGCACACACAGAAGGATTTTTCTGAATGCCATTTGCACTCTCTTGCTCTCCCTCTCCCTAGCAAACATATGCCACCCCACACCTCGACCCCATGCTCTGCCCAGAGTCTGTCCCTGTCTCCCTCTCCTTCCACAGCTCCAACACCCGGTGTGTCTGCAGCACCAGAGCAACCGATGGAGGTGCAAGATGGGCACATGAGTCATTTGCCTCCTAGCCAGCCCTGTCTGCTGTGCTCTGGCGGGAGTGACACATTGCTCTTGCTCCTGCTCTGGGTTCTTCAGCGGTGCTCAGAGGTGCAGGGCAGGTTATAAATTGTTGCCCCTCTCTGGCTCTTGGGCTTAGCAGCAATGCTTCGTACTCGGCATCCTTGCTGTCTGCTCGGCTGCAGAGGCTGCTGGCTCGCTGCTCCCCCATGTATTAAAACCTCCCCCAAGGGCCAAGTTGTGGGGCAGAGGGAAGCTGGCAGGCTCTGCAGAGCACTGCGGCTGGGAACTGCTCCGGGGCACTGGTGAAAGTATGAAAGTAGCTGGCCCGGTCTGCAAACGCAGTCGGGAGCAAGGAGGTGTCATCTGCACGACCTAGGGCCGGTGCCAGCACCGTGTGTGTGTGACGGGGGTGCTCCCGTCGAGCCCTCTCTGGGCCAGGGCAGGGCACAGCTCACTACAGAGCCAAACATCGCTCCCAGCCCCATGCTGTGCTTCACGGCCTCCTCGGGGACCCGGGCACCGAGCACCGGTCTCCCGGCCCCACGGTCCTCCCGGCG
>NW_009951947.1:9783-10079 GCF_000747805.2 Chaetura pelagica | reverse complement strand
CAACCCCGGCAGAGCACGTCACGCTGTCGTGGGGACAGTCCGCGATGTCCCGTCTGGCCGAGGGTAGTGGCGGGTGCTCCAGAAAATACCGAGTACGTGCTTGGACTGCATCAAAGGTATTTATTTTGATTATCCCTTGGCCATAACTTCCATCGTTCCCCTTTGTTTTATAGCCGCTCAAGTTTACTTGCAGAATTAAGACAGATTTTGGGGGGAGGGGGAGGAAGGGGGGAGGAAGCCTTTGTTCTCCGGAGTGTGCTTGTCTTACTTTTGCATCATGTGGCCTGAGCGGCACC
>NW_009951947.1:7231-7975 GCF_000747805.2 Chaetura pelagica | reverse complement strand
GTCCCTCCACCCGTCTCCCCTCCCTTAGGGAGCCAGCGGCAGTGGGCCTCTCGGAGAGAGCCCGGGGATACCCCCTTGATCACTAGCAGGCTGGCCCGCTTTACACGAGGTTGGAGATGCCTACAAACTCGAAACAGCTGCCGGGCTTTGCTCTGGCCTGCCTGCTAAAATACGCCGATCTCCTTTTAATCTGTTTCATATTCACAAATTAAGCACTTAGCCTAGGTAATAAATCATGAGGCAGTTTACGAGGCTAGCAGGAGACAAACAAGTGGAAAAGGAAAACAATCGCCCCAAAAAAAAGTGCATTCAGTGTAACTGGAAAGACGCGCTCAGAAAACCCAGCTCGCTCTCCCCTGGGGGAGGCGGAACCCCGCGGCCCCAGCCCGGGCCCACCGCCGGCGGGGGAGTCCGGGGGCCCCAGCCAAACCCAGCCCAGGCGGCAGCACCCGCACTTGCCCTCGCTGCGGGGCTCCCGTTGCAAGCCGGGCTCCCGCCTTTGTTTCCCTGGGTACGGGCCCGCCCCGTCTCCCCCTGGGAGAGACTCTCCCGGCAGCCAGCCCAGAAATAACGATGCGGGCTGGCGATAACCTCGACTCGCACACACACACACGCACCGGCTCGGCCTGGGCTGGGGCGGGGGATGCTGGAAGAAATGAAGCGCGGGCTCACCTCTTGCCGAGCCGCTCGCAAGCGCCCGCGGCGCTCCGCGGGCAGCCAGCCCAGAAAGGTGCCAGGGGCTCC
>NW_009951947.1:3553-5502 GCF_000747805.2 Chaetura pelagica | reverse complement strand
CCCCCGGAGGTCTCTGCTTGTCCCTGGCCAGCTGGGCGTGCTGATAAGCAGGGGCGATGGGCGGAGGGGTCGGAGCAGGGGTGCGGCAGGGAAAGCTTCCGAAACAAGGAGCTCAGGGAGCGGAGCCCGCGCTAACTCCGGGGAGGATGCCTCAGCACTTTCTCTATTATGCATTTGCAGCACAAGGAAAGCTAATTCCTCCGCTGAGGGCCTCAATCAGGCATTTATTTGACACTCGTGATGCATGAACGGCTAAACACTCGTCTAAGCGGAGGATCAGCCGCTAGTTTATAGCTCGCGAGGTTTTTTTGATGCAGGTGAATTATGTTGATCTCTGAAAATGCCGCCTGTGCGGGGGGGGGGGGGGGGTGGGGGGGAGAGAAGGAAAACAAGAAGGAGGGGAGAGAAGGGAGAGATAAACTTCTTCAAGTTCTTAATCCTCACACTCGGGAAACTCTCTTGCTGGGAGTTTTGTCTAGCACCCATCCCCACGGCCCTCTTCTGACCCCCTGTCTTCCCCTGCTGTCCCTCGCCCCTCCACAGTGCTTCCTGGTCCGGCCGAACCCTGTATGCATCCCGGGCGGGCCGGGCAGCGCTGCGGGGCCCCTCCACACCGCGGCGGGGAAACGCTCCCCCGGGGCCCGGAGGCGTAAGATGGAGCGGGGAGAGTCACGGATACAACATGGAGGGGGGGAGAAGAAGAGGAGGAGGAAGAGGAGGGGAGAAACCATCTGGGGCAGGATGGGAGGGAAGCGACGCGGAGCGAACAAGCCGGGAGAGCAGGGGAAGGAGCGCGGAGCCAGGAGGCTGCCGGGGCACTGGGGCTGGCGTGGATGGCCCCGGCGGGTCCTGCGGGACCTGCAGAGGCGGGGAGCACAGGGCGGGGGAAGCCGGGCCCTGCTGCCCCCGCTCCCGAGGGGCTGCGCTTTCTCCCCGTCTCCCCCGCGCTTTCCCGGGCACTGCCCTTTATTCCCCTCGGTGGAGAATTTATTTTGCATTTCCTCCCCCCCACGCTGGCCTCTTTCCAACTGTTGTTCCAGGACTGAAAAGAAATAACAATTAAGTAGGAGTCATGTCTTGTGACTTATACAATCTCTTCTAACGCCTGAGTTCAATTTTACACAACATTTAATACAAATATTAAAAATCAATATATCAAGGGGGTTGTTAATGAAATGTTACATTGAGTGTGTGTCACCAGATAGAATTTTGGTGGAAAACGTGTCTGATTTAGCAAAAGCTGCATGCGGTTGTATTCTTTATCCTCCTGCTAAAAAAAAACCAAACACACACACCAAAAAAACCCAAAAGATAAAGGTGTTCATTAAATCATATCAAATCGAATTAAACTCTATTGGCGGGTCCCTCCAGCAGAACAGAAGTCTGAAAAGCTGGCGATAGAAAATGAATCTCAATGCATCTCTTGACAACGGAACAGGAATCGGAACGCATTAAAAATAAATCAGAGCACTGCTGTAGGTCACAACATAAGGATTAGACTGTGCTGGAATAATGGGACAGGAGGCAGAAAGGCAGAGACTACCCTGCAGGTACGCCCTGTCACTGGAAGGAGAAGCCAAATTTTTTAAGCGAGAGGTCACGCCAGGTCTGTAAGAGACAGCCTTTGCTCTTCCATCACCTTTCCCTGGCTCCCGGGACTGCAGTGCGCCCCAGCAACTCGGCGTGATGCCAGCTCGGCATTTTGCAGGCTGCTGGCTTTCCTTATTTCCCCTCCGGCTGTTTGCACCTTTCCCTTTCCTCCACCCGGGCCGGTCCCCGCTCTCCCTGGTTCGGCTGAGCTGCCTTCCTTTAGCCTGGACTCTCGCACTGCTCAGTTACTCCCCGTGACCCCGCTCAGCTCGTACAGGAGTCCTTGGGAGACGTCTGCACAGCGATCTGCCAAAAAGCTGGCAGCTGCCGGGGTGCCGAGGAGCGGGATCGCCCCTGAC
>NW_009951947.1:0-1690 GCF_000747805.2 Chaetura pelagica | reverse complement strand
GTTGCCCGCTGGGACGCGCCCCAGTCAACCCGCCCCGGACGGGCCCGGGCTCGTAGCTCCCTCACCCTTGTCACTGCCCCTCCGCTCCGAGCCTCCTCCGACACCCGAAGGCGGCCTCTCGCCCCTTCTCCTCTAGGGCGATCTAAAAGTCGTCCGAAGCAAGCTGCTTTTAGAGCAGATACAACAATAAAGTATATTGAAATAAGTCTGCGGTTGGTGAGTTTCCAGCGATACTTAATGGCACTCGCGGTAAACAGTCCCTCTCTGTGCTAGCGGGGAAAATCATCCAGACACAAGCACATTCCACCCTCTTTAGGGCTCCCTGGCTGTTATTATAGTTATTGCATTACTCTGGTGTAAGCCTTTTGTAACTAAGCTTCTATAAAGCCCCGCTTACAAGCACCCTGATTAGAATTTTCCTTGCCAGTAACCAAAGGCCACCCGCTTTCCAGTGCTATACAGAGGGAGCCGTCAACAGCCACCCCTCTGAATGTACGCTTTGTTCCTGGCAACAAGGAAACGAGTGGGCTTCTATTGGGGAAAATGCAACCCTTCTTTTAAATATCACACAACGAGAGCTGATGGGGCACCAGGCTCCGAAGGGGCCGCGATGGAGGGAGAGAGACGCGGCGGGGTCACGGGAGCGCGGAGTGGCCGAGCCCCAGTGGCCCCCGCCGCCCCTGCCACTCAGCCGACGGCCGGAGGATCATCTGGCTGATCCCGGCTCAGGGGCTGGTGGGGACGGAGCTAGGGCCTGGATGGAGAAGAAAAAGAGGACGCCGGATAATGGTTTCCCAGCGGCGCACGCTGTTCCGGCACCATGGCTTCCAGCTCCCCAGGAGCGGGGCGGACAGAGATTTGCCGGCCCGGGAAGGGGACAAGGACAGAGGGGACGGACGTGACTCCCCAGGGAACCCGCCCAGCACACCAGCATCCCCTCTTCCTCTGTCCCAGGGGACGCAAATGCCAGTAGGGTTAGGACATCGCCGTTTCAGCAAACACGGCTTGGCTGCCGGGCACCCCGTCTATCCCTGGGGCGCTCCCCCCGGGCAGCTCAGCCCGGCCCGTCGCGCCCGCAGCCCCCCCCCGTGGGGGCAGCCAGCCCGCCTGTTGTCAGCGCCCCAGAACCCGTCTCGCCGGGTGCAAGCAATTACTGTGATCTGTCCAACATGCATGGTAGTGACATTACTAAGGAGGTGAGAGCTTGAAGCTCAGAGGGCCGAAATACTGGGCTTTCGCTTTCATTCAGGATGTGTGTAACACAGAGTCTTTTCTCAGCTCGCCCGATTTTTAACTTCCTCTAAACCTCTCTCTCCTTTTTTTTTTTTTTTTCTTTTTTTTTTCTTTGCTTGGAGAGCAGCAACGAGAGACCGAGAGGAAACACGCTGCTGCTGTGCAAAATGTGGACCATGTGTGGGAACTATTTACTCAGAGTGCAACTGCAGGCACCAGGCGAGGGGCTGGCAGAGCCGGGGGGCGGTGGAGAGAGGCTACGTCTCTCTCTCTCTCTCGCTTTCCTCCCCACCCCGTCTTCCCTGAAGCCAAACCACGTCGCTGTGTGTGTAACGGTGCGTTTTACTGACTTCTCGCTGGGCGCGTGTTGGTTTTGTTTTTTTCCAGTCCAAGGCTTTCGCGATCTGCTTTTGTGCTCACCCATCTCAAGCGTTCGCGGGCAAAGGGTTAAATCTTC
>NW_009951946.1:1753669-1768998 GCF_000747805.2 Chaetura pelagica | reverse complement strand
AAACACAGACAAAGTGGAATACTGGCTGATGCGTTCTGCAGATCATATTCTTAATCAAATTAACAACAACAGAATACCCTAAGGAATATGTTATTCATAACAAGTAATGCTCCAGTTATTTAGCTACTTAATTCTTAGTTGCCATTAAGTGTACTGAGTGAAGATAATACCAGGTATAACTCATTTCTAAGAGACCAGCAACAAGCTCTCTTATTACTACCCACACCTTCACTGACAGGTGACTTGGACTGAACTATTGTAACAGGAGATACCTAAACTCTCCTGATTCTACTTTTTCAGTTCTTTTAAACACATCTCCAGCTGAAGCAATCCTGACAGAATCTGAACAGCATCTCACCAGAATGACATCTTTAATACAGCAAACTGTTGATCTTCTGTTGACTGGACTGTTCAGGAAAATGTCTTAGATTTGGGGAAAAGCTACCTTTCAATTTCACACCAGTCAAATGCCTCAGTCAAAAGACGTTTTGAATAACTGACTTAGAATTTACAACCACTCCAATACCATCACAATTAACTGTTGTTTCATCCCCAGATACAATGTATTCCTATAGCTAGTCAAAATGTTAGCAACTTAAGGCTCATAGATCCTATTTTGCTGTGATGAATGGCAGCATAACTTTCTTCTTTGTCCCTTCTCTCTTGCCTTCATAAACTATTTCCTTGTAGCAGTGGAGGGTTGGTCTGCTCTTACTGCTCATCTTATTTCTTACACAACAACAATCCAGTGATCCCAGGCACTCAGTCTTGTCACAGTCGCATCTCATAGTAATAGTTACAATTTTCTTTGGAGTTTTGTCAAACTACACTGAGGCAACATTTCTTCAGTCTCTTTCTCAGTCATCTAAACTGTTGTGTAATGCCATGCACTGTAAAGCTGCTAATGCTTTAGTCCAAAAGCAATTACATTTCAGTAAAAAGGTACATTCTCTATTTTAGGTTCAGTAGTGTTTGGGGTATATCTGTGTTGCAAGGTGCTGTATAAGCCCAAGATAATGTTTCCATCTCAAGAAAAATAGCTCAGGTTCAAAAGATTTGCTACTGATGTATTCACTATTCTTCATCTTCACAGACAAAAAAAACCCCAATATTCTTCATGCAACTGATAAGTCATAAGCAGCACCCAGAACACCCTCAAGACTGGATATCCACTGCTTTAATTTTCACACACATGGATTCTGGACATTGATCCACTGGGAATCTGTTTTACTTTTTTTGCCATTTGAAAGGAGCAAATTCCCTCTACAGAAATATTTTTTCAATAGCATGTAGTTCCTACTGTCTTCTACATTCTCATAAGTTGGCCTATGTACATCCGTAAGTCAGTAGATAATAACAAAAATAATCAAGTGTAAACACTTGGGATGTAAACATGCTTTTAAAAAAAATGATACCACGAAATGCCACTCAAAGTTACCGATTAGATATGATATATTCTACCTTAAGAATATACTGATTGGAGATTTTGTCATCAGCAGCCACATACAAACGGATGAAGACGGAACTACTGTATTGACCACGAAGAGTTGCCAAGGTTTGGACTAAGCTAAACCTCCTTTCCGACCATAGCCCTTCAGGTCCAATGTTGGCTTCCAGCACAGGCCAGCGGAAAGGTGAATGCCTCAGTATACTTAATAGGGGTTTCACATCAGCTTTTTCAATTTTATCTGAAATGTCAAAATGTGACAACAATTACATTCCAGACAATTCAAATCCATCAGCAGCCACACAAGACAAAAAGATTTATCAGCACTGATTGATTTCTAGGCAAGGCAAAACACAATAGCTGAAACCCAAAGCCTCTGCACTGCCTGTCAGCATAGAAGCATGGGAGCCCAACCCAGTTTATCTGAATCAACAATAAGCAAGGCAGATCAGCTCCTTTCAAAAAAGACAAAGGGCTGGAAATAAGTCAATTTAAAAAAATATTTCTCGCTTAGAATCTAGCAGAGAAACTTCAGTGGTTCTGCAAGGGGGTTGTTGTACATAACCAAAGGTAGAAGGGTCAGTATCTCAGCACCAAGACTGCTGGGCAGTCTGTCTCAATTGCTGGCAGTCAGTCTCAGGCCATGTTGGAAGAAAACCAGACCGGAATTAAAATCTGTAAGAGTCATGAGGACCAAAAGCACTTTGAAGGACAAAGTCCTCTCCCTCCCAACTCATCTTTCACACTTGTAGCTACATAAAGGTGGTGATGTGTCCCAACCTAGTGTACAGCACCTTACAGCAACATTTTCAAGCTCAAGAAAAGTGATCCGCAAGTGTAGCTATAAGCCTCCCCATCCAAACTTTCTTGACATCCAGGTAACTCGAAGCTGAAGAGTCCGTGACTGTCTATAGGCAGCTGTGTAGAAGTATTTTGATTAAATGTATTTAGAGAAATGTAGAAGGTGCTGAGCAATGGGCTCTTGAAAGTGTCAGTGTGAGAATTTAACCAGAGAGCTCCTCTGATTTACCAGACTCTACTCCTGCACCCCCAGGGCATGGTTTTGTCATCCTTTTGCATAGATAAATATCCCTCCACAGTTCCCTGACAAACAGAAGCCTCTGTAAAACTGGCTTTTTGTGCCTTGATGTACCTCAGTCTTGTTAGCAAATCCAGAAACCTGGATTTTTAGGAGACATCCTGCATTCAGTTGTGTCCAAATCAGCAAAAACTGTGTGTCTGCACAAGGCTTCACACAGCTCAGTAGAGAGAAAAAGAGCCTGCCTTTATCAACACAGGTAGCATGTATGTGTCCCTCTCAAATCAAGGCACTTACTCTCATTCATGCAGGATGCGTACAGGATCTTGGCCTTCTGTACAGCTTCACTGTCTCGTCTCTTGCTGATGGGCTTCTCAAGCAATGCTGAAAAAAAGAAATTACTCTTCTTACAATACATTGGAAAAAGTAGAAACTCTGTTTGCTGCCTCAGCTTTTGCTTTAATCACAACATTAATTTAATTGAGGATGATGTTCCACATAGATTTTCTTAAGCAGTAGCATAGACATGAGAGACTTTCACATTTTTTCACCTCCAACAGAGAATATGTATTTATTTACTTCTCTTTTTTTCTCTTCTTTTCTTTTTATGAGGACTGTTTTAAAGCCAGTTGACAGATACTGCTTATTGTTCATCCTCACAAACAGTCCACCTCAGCAATCTGAAAGAACAGGGAATTACGGGGCAAAGGTGGAAACCAGCACACAGGGCAGGGAGTTAGGAATTCTTGCAAGCAGCTCAGTCTCTGGTGCCAGTATCTTGTGAAATTGGGGTCTCGGTGAATTTGAGAAGGCAACAGAATCCCAGGAGCAAGGCCACTGGAATTCACTTTTGCTGCTTTCAGCAGCAGCAGAGAACTTCCCCATAGTCAGTCAAATACATGCAACCTCAGTCTTGTAAATGGTGCAGAAGACCAAGTGTCCAACAACTATTTGAAAAGCTGCATTTTATAGATCACTCACACTACAGGTGTCAACCTCCTTTGTGCCTGAAAGCCAAACTAGCTTTTCTCAGCTACTACCTCTCTGCACTCCTTGAATTCCTTACATTATGTTTTGGAAGTGAAATAGAATGAAAAGAGTATCTGAATCTCAGCAATTTGTTCTCAGCTACCTTGAGCCATTGTATCCAAGTTGTAAATCAGCCACAGTGCAGCTGCAGATAGATATGCTATGGCTAAATGCAGGGGCAGCTTAGCTTCAGCAAGATCTGTCAGCTCAGGTATGGCACAGCATGTGCGCTTACATGGCCAAGAGGAGCAGGGTAGTACTTATGTACAGCATGGAAGCAGGGCTAGCAAACCCTGTTGGATCTGACCTGGTTTTGTAAGACCCAAACAGGTCCTGCACAGCATTACATAACAGTTACTGGGACCATTGGAGAGTGGCTTTGCTGGAACCATGTCGGGCGTCTCCTGTTGCATGCTCATCCAGAGCTAAAGAGCCTTGAAAAATTCAAGGTTGCCTTCCCTATACTGTACTCCCCAGTGCTCTGGGTTTCGAGAGGGTTTATGAGAAAATGCACAAGGCAAACTGACCTTGTGTGATGCTGTGACTCAGCAGAGACACGTGATCCACACAAAGGGGTGAACAAAGTACAACACAGGAGTCTCAGTGGGTTGTCAAAGCAGGGGGCCACTGGGACTGCATAGCACCAGCCATGGCAAAACCAAACTACTTCCAAACAGAGCTCCATCAGGTATCAATGCACCTTTTACTCTTCTCTGCCAGTACTGGCTGGGGTGATGCAGAGTACTGAAGAGGTGGTGGTGCTGCCGTCCAAGATCAGCACCCTCCTGCAAACAGGCAGCAGCTGCTCAGTCTCCAGCCTGTCCTTCCGAGAGGTTTGGCAGAGTCCATTCTCTGATGTCACATCTCTTGGGAGGTGAAAGTTCAACTCAGTGACACCACTCAGTTCTATAGCTGAGAACAGTCTGGGTTTGTGCTGCTCCACTCAGGATAAGGAGCTCACTGCTGGAGGTAGGATTTAAAGACACTTCTTTCTCAGGATTTTGCTACCACCTTGAAGAACCTACCGTGCTGCACCTCTCAGACATTCCCCACCTGTGTTCATCTAAGCAGCTACTCTCAGAGGAGCATACTACTGACCTCAAAGTGAAAGAATAGTGACTCATAACCTCATGACCATCATGTTGTCATTAGTCAAAGAATAACTTTATGATGAACAAATAGCACTTACTCTCTCCATCCAAACCCTTTTCTCCTTTGAAAACAAACCAACCAACCTCACTACAACTCATTTTCTTGAAAGTTATAATGAGATTGTTCCCTTTTGGTTATAGATAAGCATTTCCCTAAAAATACTGTTGAACAGGATTCCAGATAATTTTTATTTCAAATTCTCAAATTGTTAATATTTCTCAACTTGTCATATATAATGTAATACCAATAACTGACTGTACCTTCGGTGTGCACAGTTCTTAGGAGAATAATCAGACCTGTTCCAATTTTAAGAATGGCTTTTTAAAGAAAATATAAATAAAATCTACATAAAACTAAGGATGAAAAAATTCACTCTTATTAAAGTTATTGCAATAAATTCTGTTCCTTTCCAGTGAACTCACCAGTCATGAAACTCTGAAGCTAATAAAATTCAATGGCTAAAGCCCAGCTAAAGCTCAGGAGGGATACAGAGAATGAGAGCCAATAAAATAAAAAGAACTCTAGGAATACACCTGGATAAAATCCTGCTAAAATCACACCTGGTGTTTTCCCATCATTATGAGACAAACCGAAGTTGTAACACTCTCTGGACTCTCAAAGAATGAGTTGGGTAGATGCTGCCAAATTGCTCAGAAGTAATTTATGAAGAAAAATCTTGGTTCTAATGATGTAAAATCCAGGGATCAAACAAAAAAGCATTTATGAAATGGTTGAATCCTGTGGATGCTGAAATAGAGGATGTGAACCATGAGTGCTCTTTTAAGCTGTTGAGGTTCCTCTGCCTTAGCCTCAATCTGCCAGAAAGATTGAGAGTCTCAACCCTGGAGCATGGGTCAGATTCATTTGATTTCTTCATTAGCTAACACAAAATCCAAATTTCCTATTGAACTCACAAATACATATGGATTTTACATTGTCCTTGATTATTTACATTCTTCTTAAAGAAGAAGAAGTAGAAAAGGCAAGAAGCAATGACGACTAATCAAAATATGGGTAATCAGTCCCTGTACATGTTGCTATATCCATGGAAAGAAAGCCACTACTGTGACAGAAATCAATGTAGACACTTCAAGCTAACATTGAATTAGCAGTGTCAGGTACTGTGATGAGCCTCGGCCATAGCAGCAGGCTGCAACAACCCCCCTCCTGCGCTGAGCTTATCTAACTGTGTGGGTGAGCACAGGCTGAGCTCTGCAGTGCAGTATTTTTGAAGGTCTGCAGCTCACTTGATGCTACCCAAGGACCTCGACAAGTTGAACAGATCTGCCTTGGGGCTATCCTGTGCTCTCACCAGCACTGAGAGGCACTCTGAACAATGCTCCACCTCTTGATGTGCAACTTTTCAGGCTTCTACACTGCAGAAAATGCCAGCCGTTGACCCACAAAGAGGAAATTCAGCCCCTCTGAAATAATTCAACTCTGAAAGGACTGCCTTTCCACCTTGCAAAAATATAATGGCTTCAGAGATTTTTCTCTGAAAAAATTTCTTCTTTCTGACAACAGAAAGAAAGCAAAACTTATGAGTTCTTCCAAGGGATTGGAAGAGAAAGACCAGCACAGACCAGCTAATGTTCCATGTCATGAGACACCCACAGAGCTGCTGTTGAGTTAGTTCTCTCCTCTGCCTTTCCAAGCACCTACTCTCACCCCTCTCTAGGGGATGCAGTGTGTTCATGCAAATCTACTGAGATCAGTCTAACAGGTCTTTCTGAAGTTCAGTGGCTGGAATTAAAAACTCTGGGCAAGTTATGGAGACCAGGTTTACCAACATTTTGACTAAAGTAGCTTGCTCAGTGCTATGAAGGACATTGAGTCAGTTCTTCTTGCAGCTTTCATCTTAGTTTTGTTTTGTTTTTAACGTGGTTTTCTTGTTTCAAAACAAAAAGCTCCGACACTCTAAAGCAGTCTTCCATTTTAGGACATTAACTGAAGTAAACTTGAATCTATAGGCAGTTTCAATAGACCAAATGACATATCCTTCACCAGATTCACTGCCTGTGAAATAAATTTTATCCAGCTTCCATCAGCATCTTTTAGGTTCATCTTTAAATAAGAAATTTTAGGAACAAATGGCTTTGACCAGACTAGGAAACACACAGCACTCCAATGATTTTAAAAACCCCTCTTGAAATAACTGTTCATTTGTCAGCTCCCAGTTAGATGTTACAGTGCTAAAGAGGGAATAGCAATCGAGCTGAAGAGATTTTAAAAGACCCCAGTCTAAGCTGATTTTAAAACCTCTGACAGAACACAGGATCATTATTAACAGCAATCACAATTTAACAACTTATTGCTGTTACTGACCCATCACTGGCCTACTACAAATGCAAAGCAGAATATCATATCCAAAAATCACCAGGACAAGCAAAGGGAACCAATATAGCTTAAGCCACCTTGAATATAAAGTCTGAGATCATATTTCCACAGCCAAATACATGTGGTACATGTTTGAATGGCTGATCTAGCAAAGCAGCTCTTCTTCAGTCACATCTTTTGTTTCCTTCACTTTCAAATTATTGCCAAAGTCATTCCCTTTGGGATAATGGGGATCTTGGCCTGCACTACTGATCTTAGCACCTCATTGTCGGTGTTTCCATATGCACAGGATGCCCAGATGAATGATTTATTTCTTCCTTCACATAAAACTTAGTTATGGCAAGTGTTAGAATGTACTGGTAATTCTGTTCCACAATGCTGAAATAACAGTATCTCATCAAGCTACCAGCACTTGCATGATCAGAAACAGGTTAAAGGTGTTCATGATATCCCAAACATTCTGAGGTTACAAAGTGCTTCCTCATTCATTTTCTTCTACTGTGGGTCTCAGGGTGGGAAGGTTCCCACTACAAATCAAAGTTTTTGTACTGCTGGTGGCCTAGGTCAGGCAGGCTTGCAACATCTCTCTCCCTAACTCTTGTACAAAACACAAACTCTCAGCATTGCCAACAAAAAACACACCGTAACTAAGAATGATTCTCCAGTGTCTGAATTGTAGATGCTCAGATTGGCGGTCAAGGATAAAAAGCCACAGCTGAGGGGAGGGGTGTAAAGCTGGGGTTGGGAAAGAAAGGAAGGAAGGAGGTTTATATTGAGTTGCCTTCAGATGGTGCTTTTCCAGGGCAAGAGGGCTAAAAAAGGGCAGCTTCCTGTGGCTCACTACCCTACAGTAAATACCAATCCTCTGTTGTTAAAAGTGAGAGCAAGGCACTTTACAAAGTAAGCTTTGTTAGTGTGTGTGTGTGTGTTTATTTAAGTGCATACTATTCTGAACCTGCTAAGGATAGTCTTGTGGTTAAGTGTTACCTTTAATCTTACTTTCCATTTCCAGCCTTTGTTGATTTTCCAGCCTACTGTCTCACACAGCTTTGCTTTGTTTTTCAACCACCGTATTTTATTTAAGGCACTGAGAAAATTCTGTACCTTACCCTCTTTTGACTTTGACTGCATGAAAAAAGGATTGTACAGCTAGATTTGAAAGAAAAAGAAAGAAACATGCATACCATTTATTCAGATTAGGAATATTGCTTTAATTTATCAGTGTCCTGATCTGCAGATTGTAAATATTCTTCATCAGACAGTTTTCTAAATATGCAGTTAAGTTGCATTCCTGAGAAACACTGTGATTCACTAAGCTTATTACTTATTCTACAGAGAAAAATGTAAGTTTTCTCTGCAGTTTCCAACCCTAGATACAGACAATACATTATGCTAGCAAAGTTAGTAGCTTTTTTTTTTCTCCACTTTTGTCCTTATCCTCTTACAAAACATTTGTTGTATGTGGAAAATGCAACCTAAAGTGTTTGTACAGTGATATCTGAAATGTATTATAATGCTTTGTATCTTGAAGAAAAACAACTGCATGTGCAAATATCCCAATATGCTTAGACTTAAAAAAAAAAAAAAACAAAAGCTACATAAGAACCCCAAGGGGACATCCCATTTCCTGGAAAGTTGTAACCCTGGAGGAGTGGAAAGCTTGAAGCAGCCAAGTAATTCAACATAAACTCCCAGGGCAATGCTAGAGCAAGCAGTTTTGAACTGCCAAAATAAGGAAGTATCAAAGTGGGGAGATGATGATATTGTTGTGTGCAGGCTGGTGAGACAGGTTGGAACACTATCTGCCTGTTGGTTGTTCCATATTTTTAGAACAATGTTGGACAGCTGGACAGGATGTAGAAAAACATGACAACCATATGAATTTTTATTTGAATGGAGTGGCTTGAGAAATGGAAGAGGGTGGTGAAGGTGGGTACCATGGGGAGGTGGTTACTTCCCTATGCATGAGGGAGTATGATTTATCTCAAACAAGATGGCAGAAAAGTGATAAGATTACAGTATGAGAAAGTACTTCACAATTAAAAATGCTTGGTGCTAAATAGGTTTGGTGGTTTACTCTATTGAAAAAAAGATACAAAGAAAGCCAACAATTGGAATATGAAGACAAATTCAACAGAGACAGTGATTAACCACTGGAGCCAAGCAACCAGAGGAGATAGTGGCTTCTCTGCCCCTTAACATCTTCAAGACTTGATGCTTTTTTGGAAGATAAGCTTTAGCCCAATGTGAATTGTTTTATCTCAGTGCAAGCTATTGAGCTGCATTACATGGGTAATGTAATTGTCTGTGATATGAGAAAGGTCACAGGAGATAATTTAGTGGTTATTCCTGGCATTACACGCTATACATTTCGGATAAGGATCTCAAAGCACTCTTAGACATGTGGAACCAAGAAGATAAAGCTATTATTCATTGTTGCAGATAAAGAAAGTGAGCTACAAAAGATTAATTCCTTGCCATCTAACTCATGTCAAGAGACCTCCTGATAGGAATGATGCTCCATCATGAGCATAAAGCTTGCTAAACTTGGTCCAAGCACTCGAAGAGCTTGATCCTTTGGAGATGGTGGATGTCTTCCAGTCTCTTTAATGTCAGTGACAATGGGAGTTGATTGGCATTGCCTGGAGGATGCTCAGGGCTACTACTACTAAAAGCAATTTATAATTACTGTTTTCAGGAGCAGCTATCAATCACAAGTTTTGTTTGCTTCCCAGGTTAGCACAATTATGTGCTACCTCTGTGAAGAAGCAAAATCCAAGTTATCTTTTGGAAATATGCAGGAGATCCTCCGATGCCAGCAGCAAGGATTTCAGCTTAAAAGCAGAGAAAAACCTACTCAGATCTTGGTTTGAGTTTATCAATCAAACCAAACAAACAACACTTGTGTGCAGAATGTCATTCCCTGAGCCATAAGATAATAATGATTAATCTATCCCTCATTAAGAACGTCTAACCCTTAAAACCTGTATTTTCTTCCCACTAAAGAGCTACAGCAAAAGAATTACTGAAAAGCGACCATAACCTCTAAAGCCCAAGTAGCCAACTGCACTTTTGCCACTAAGGGCACGTAAGGACTCCAGCTGTGCCATAAAGGCACTGCCCTTCATTCAAACTCCCAGTATACTGGATTTGAGAAGTCAAGCTCAGTATAGTTCACAGAGCAATGATTTGGTCGGGGTGCTAAAGGACACACACACAAAAAAAACCCTTCAGAACCACGCTGCTGTTACGGAAATCATCTAGACAAATATACAGTCTTAATTACAGTAATACAAGCTTACATGTTCCAAGAGTGATTATTTCAGAATGGTTTGGGGTCAGCTGATGTTCATTTAGGGTATCTGGTTTCCAAATCCTTTTTTTCAGGGCCTAAAGTCAAGCAAAGAAGAGCTGGCAGTGACAAGTGTTATAGATGAAGGCGTACAAGGGGCACAGTGTTCTACCTCAAAATAAAAGCACTGGCCACAAGTTCTATAATTATACTCAAGACTATTGCAATTGCTTGACCAATGGTAACTTCCCTATCTTGTCCCTTGTCTATGAGTTTAATAGACTGCAGCACAAACAGTTCAGGTTATAAAATCAAAGAAGAAAATGTTTTTTATATATATATATAAATATATATAAATACATATAAATTATATATATATATTAAAATAAATTTGGAAATCTGTCCCTTATAGCTGGAGAGGGGTATAGAGGGGACAGTGAAGTACATATTTAGAGATATAAGTTCTAAAAGAAAGTGACAGATTTAACTGACATATTTCAAAGCTACATATTTCTTGGGAACAAAACAAGAACAGTCAAGCCAAGAGTATTCTTAGAGTTAAATCTGTTCTCTCAGAGCATTCTACTGAAAAGGATGTGGACATCTCCCACTATACAATGCACATTTAATGTTTCAGTACAACTCTATCCTTCTTAGCAGGTTTAATTAGCATAGGTCAAACTCCCACACTAATGCACCTGCCTGGCTTCCATTTCAGAGCTGCTTCACTTCTGGGAGCCTCAGAAGGAAAGCAGAGCTAGTTCATGCCTACCTGGAAAAACACCAGAGACAAACCTCCGTGAAGAGTGCAGAAGCCAACTTACAGCCTTATTCTGACACCAGTGTAACCCAACTTCAAATATATGAATTCAAGGCCTGATTAAATTCCCTTATGCTTTTAAAAGTTATTTCTGAGAATTTCTCCTGCTGTGCCACTTCAGTGTACAGTACAATCCATTTCTTCTGTTACAGTTGATAGCAGTATTTGTTTTCTGAGGCTTCTCTAAAATATGAGCTAACTTAAATTTATTTATTTTTGTAAACCACCTGTTCTGCTAACTGTCCTGCAGTGCTTCTTGCTAGTTCAAGTGTCTGGTGAACAGTCCAACATGTGCAGTCTAGAGTCCTCATCTTTACAAAACATGAGCTGCAAATGATTGGTTTTTAAATAAAAGTTTGCTTCCAGGATTCCAAAATAAGAAAACATATCGTTTAAAGATGTAATTTTCACTCCGTTGCAACTAAAAAGGCAAAAAATGAAAAATATTCTCACCACTGTAGTTAAAATACTTCTAAATATACCAGCACCTTCCTGACATTAAGGCTGTTCATTCTTTTTTTTTTCTTGGTGGCTGCAAATGTGGCTTAGTTTCAGAGGACTGGAAGGGAAGCAGTTAGAGCATAATGCACTACCAAAATTATTTAAATGCATGCATAAACACATTTTTCAAATTTCTAGTGCATTATGGTCCAGATTTCTCTAGTGTTTGCTAAATATATCTATATATGAAAAAACAAACTAGTGTCAAAGGCTTACAAAAGTCTTCCTCCATATGTTTAAAACTATCCTTGCCTAAATAAAGCTTTTCCCTATTAGTCTAAAATAAAATAGAAAAGGAAGTCAGTATATTTTTCTGGTGTTTATAATGTAGCTTTTTAATTTTACCAAAGCATACATTAATTCTACTTTCAGACATTTTTTGTTCCCTCCTTAATCCGCCTTCTACTACTTTCCGACCATTTTTTCTCTCAGTTTCCCATTATAAATAATCAAGTCACCTGAATCATCTGACTGGAGTATAGAAGGATTTAAAATAATCACTCCAAGCAGCTTTCATAAAGGCAAACTCCTTGTTCATGCAGGAATACGAAATAATGCAGAGTACTATACAACAACTACCTGCCATATTGTATATTCCCACCATTTTGGAAGGCAGAAGAATCCACTATGCCAATGAATGGGGCTATTAGTACCTCTCAGCAGGCCTACAAAGCCTCAGATATGCCTCAAATATAACAGTTTCCATATTTTCAGACCATAAACTGTTTGCTTGATTGTTTGTTTTTTAAATAAAAACCATCACTGTATTCTGCTGCTGCAGGTGTTCATTCCTTCTACTTGTCTTTGTGAAGCTGATGCCTTAATTTGGCCTGCTTTGTTTTGATAAACTGCATCTCCCCCACCCCTTGTTTAATCTTGTGGGTCGTTTCTTTGTTTGCTTTGTTGTTTTTGTTTTGTTTTTGTTTTGTTTTTTAAATTTCATTATCGTCTACCCATCGTTAACCAGCTCAGAAAAACGTTTTGAATGTTATAAAAATAATGTCCATCAGCCTGTTTCTTGATGGCATTTTGGTCCATCATGGTTAGACCAGTGACTCTTGAAAATAACCAGCCCTTCATTATTAATTCCTCTGACATTCTGAGAGAACATTTCACTATTATGAATTATTTTTGCATTAATGAGGATGTAATGAATATGCATATCCTTGGGAATTCATGAAGAGTTAGTAATTAATCAATTCATATAGGTTCTAATTCCCAAGCAACAAAAATCAAGTACATCAAACAAATGTTCCCAAACACCAATTTCATGAAAGGATGCTATATTTACACAACTAGGCCTAATGAACATACTGGCATTTTAGGGTTCTCCCTCACCCCTTGAGAAGAAATTCCCCAATCCTTTTCTTGAGTATCCATTTTGGCAATATGGAAGTGCTCATGGAAATGGCATTCAAACAGCTGTGCTTACATAAATGCTTCCTAATGCTGCTCAGTGCCCTGATGTACAGCACATTTCCTAAATGACAATGCTGTTTGTGTCCACAGCTTCAGCACTTTGTAAATTCTCTGAGTTTGTATATGAAAAGATAAGCACACCCTGTGAGTTCCTCCAAAAGTCAACTAACATAAGTGTACACAAACTGTAACAGAATGAAAAATCAACTTCTGGGAATGTGAGACCCTCTGTTCCTAAATCTAAGTTCAATATCTTTTGAGCAATACTCCTCCCTCCCCTGCCCCTCTAGCCTCCCAGTATTGTGCTGTAGGGGATAATACATCATGACAATATTAGGTGCAAGAGTTTAAACTGCACTTAAACCAGAAGATTGTGAGATCCCCAATCATTACAATATAGGTGGAGCTCCATATTAAACAGGAGCATTAAGCTTTACTTCATAGTATTAATGCTTTCAACATGTATTTGTGTAATTTTTTTGTTAGTCAGAAAATGGGAAATAAGATGTCATGGAGTGTTCTGCCTGCCAAGGTATGAATTCTCTTTAAGCAAAAATACCAGTTCAAAGTACAGTCATATAGTAATTTTGAAATTCAACATCTGCAGATTTGAACATATAATCCTTCTGTAGGCAATGGCCAAAAGAGAGGTTGACTGCAAATCCAGGAGGAATATTGTGCGGCTTGTGGCACAGCAGCGTGGCACAGAGCTTGCAGGAAGATGCTGTTCTGTTCTCCCAAGCAGGGAGATGCTGTGGGAATCCTGTGGCTCAGTTTCTGTTCTGCCTTAAAACCTCATTTAGGAACCAAAATTATCTCCTTTCTGTACTCATGGCTTCCCAAAATCACCCATTACGAATACAACTTTCATTTTGAGCAGCCACAAAGCCTGGAAAAAGTCCTGGCTTCTCCACCTTTGAGTCAGGTACTTCATTTTACTGTAAGCTATTAACTTGTTGCTCAGAGAGATTTACCTGACTTATGCTAATTATGTCTTTTCTTACATTTAGATGAATAAGCCATTATATAAAAGATCTGGACCCCTGAAAAAAAAAAATGTCTGCAACATTGAAAAGAGAACCCTTAATAGTAGAAAAGACCAAGCAAAACATTGTTAAGAGCTGTTGCTGCTTGCTGCTACCTTGTTATCCAGGAGTTGTTATCCAACAAGAAGATACCAGAGACAAGAACATAAATACCTCCTGAGGGTTGTTCAGTTTTGTTGTTTGGTTGATTCGCTTTTTAATTACTGCTGGTACTCTCCCTCTTACTGGGAACAGCTCTCAATCAGCTATCTCTGAAGGAAGAAATCACAAAAAACAGGCCAGCTGATCCAGGAACCTAGAGGTGAGCGTCAGCAGCCACATTCCAGTTTTCATGGGCTGCATCCAAGCCTTCCCAGCGGTCCCAACCAAGTCCCTGCCTTCTCTTCTCCCCCAGAAGAGAAATCAACTCTAATAAGCCCTGTGGCAAAACAGCCACATGACACTGACAGCAGCCACTCAACACCAACTCCTGGAATTTATCTAAAAGGATCATCCTATGGTCAAATAGCATAAATTCTCATACAGAGATATTTGTTGTTACTGGTTTTACTTTTAAAAGAACTTACTTTCAAATAAGAAAGATTATATTGCAGATTATATTGGGAAAACTTGCCTACACTGCCAAGTTATTTTATTTGCCGTCTGTGTCGTGCTCTTTAAAAAACCCGCACACCATATCCTCCTAAAAGTCCCCCATTTCTTTCCTTTTGCCACAGTGGAATTTTCTCACTTTAAATTGACTGGCATTCAGGAAACAGCCATGCTAGAAAGCTTAGCACAGCAAATTGGACTGAAGGAGGTGTCTCACTGGGCCAGGATCAGGATGGAGACTTAATCTGTAAACTGGTTTCCACAGCCATAAATTTAATTTAAAAGGCCTGGAAGACATATTCACGAGTGATTCATGCAATTTAAATCAACTCCTTTCCAGTGCTGAGATTTAGGAATGTTTGCATAGTTTGGTCTTCTTTTTAATTTATTGCTTCCTGCATGATCACTTAAAACAAAAGGAAAAAAAAAAAAACAAACTCACAGCTGTATGTAGTTGTTCTACAGACTTCAGAGTAAGGAAAAGAAACTACTTGGTTCATGATCAACGTTCATCACAGGTAATAGGCACTGATTTATTTGCCTCAGACTTCCAATTCTGAATTATTCACAAAATACCACTTGCATTTCAATGGTAAGACAATAGTGCTCCTAAATTCTTAATTGAAGTCACCAATCAAAACTGGAAAATTCAGCAG
>NW_009951946.1:1745677-1753658 GCF_000747805.2 Chaetura pelagica | reverse complement strand
TGAAAATTAATGGTAAGTGAAAAAACATTTATTAACTTTTTAGCCTAAATACTAGATGTCCAAAACCATTACTCTCTCCTTTTCATGTAACTTTGGCGAGCTAAAACTATCCTCAGTACATTCCTTGACAACACATGAAATCCTGCTGCTGCTGACATCCAAGGAAGACCTACCACTGCTTTCACCAGGCTAGGATATTATCCATTTTGTATAGCCACGAGATCAAAGTGAGATACACATGTGGTTTGTGGATTCCTCCAAGAGCAGAAAAAAAATCCAAGTGACCCTCATTAGAAAATAAATTATAGGGGAATGGATTGTATAATTTTAACTTTAACCCGTCCTGAGACAACTAGAGAAAGCTATGGGAGCATGATATATTTACATATACATATTCCTACCCTGTTATAAACCCAAATCTTAAAAAAATTAGGATTTTTAACTATCACATTAAGTTTTACAAATCTAGAAGAACCCTGAAATTAGCATTTCTTGTCCCACTCCTTCTATTGACCAGAGATACACAGCCAAAAAGTCCACCACCCAGCAGTTCTGCACTATTTTGCATTGACCTATTATCATTCTTCTTTTTGGCATTCCCTATTAAAGCACAAAAACCTTCACCAGTGAAGTCAACGTTCTACCCTTTCTTGAAGCTGACACCTGCAAAGTTGCATGTGCTTGTGTGTCTGCAATCTCAGAAAAAAAGAAAAAGAAAAAATAGCACAACACACCAAAACCAACCAACAAAAAAAAAAAAAGAAAAAAAACCCAAACAACAAACAAACAAAACCAAACAAACAAAACAACAACAATAACAAAAAGCTTTGCTCTCAAACCCAGCTATTCTTAATGCATTGTTCAGTATGTAAAATACAGCTGCACTTACCACCGCTTGCTAAAGCAAAACTAATTATTATACTGGCTACTCTTTATCACCTGGAAGATCTTACTCTGTATCAGTTGCCTCTGAACAAAAAAATGAAGCTTCCAGAAGACTGAAGATACCCTTGTGTAATCAAGACCGTAGATAGGTTTTTGCACAAATACCCACACTCCCTTTCTGCCCAATGCTCAGCAAAATTCAGGGACCACAAAGCAGATTAGATGTTCAAATAATTTATTTTAAGTAACATCATTTTTTAGTATATTGCTTGAGTAAATACTTCTGTCTATATCACACCATCGAATAATAAAACAAATATTTAGATAAAAAAAAAAAAAAATTTTCGCAGAGCTACAAAGATGAAAGGGAGTGGAAAACCTCCCCTTTATGAGGAAAGGCTGAGGGAGCTGGGTCTCTTATGCAAAAAGTAGTGAAAGTTACAGAGTAAATAGTTTTCTGGCTTAAAGTTTCTCAGCAAATCCTTGAGATGAAGCAATAATATATTAAAACAAACAAACAAACAAACAAAAAAACCTATGTGTAGGAATCACTCTCACTTGATAATAATATTCCTTCGATTGGGACAAGCAATTCTGCAAGCGTTTAGGGTTAAGGGCACCACACTGATAACAGCCTACACCTTGAAAAAGTAGTCTGAATTTGACAGCTCACTTCCCGTAAATGTAATCTCTAAAAATGGTCCTCCTTATGATTCTAATTTCCAACATGATATGTCATTTTGTAATGTGAGATAACTAGAATGATAACACACACCACAAGATGAAACACAGTCTATTGTGATTGATCAGATGCAACATAACGCATCACAGGGCAATGCATTTCACTTGAAATTTTAACCCAAGCTATGTATATGGAAAACTGCAATAAAAGAGAAAACCTATATCTCATCTAGTAGAATTGCTGAAGATTTGAGGGCTATATTTATCCTATTGTCTTGTTAGCAGAACCTGCTGATGTGACACACACCCATCTACCCATACGTCCAAAGAGGAAGTGATGTTGCTTTTCCCTATCTAAAAGGGAAATTACAAATTATTTTTATCTAGGTGCCTTTTCCACAAAGTCTTTCTTACATGTGTATCCTTGCTGGATGACACTCAAGCTGCCTTCCCCCTCAGTTCACTCTAATTCATCAATATTTATCCTGACAAAGTTTTGCCTGGAATTCCAAAGTCAGTTATAGTGCTGTGATTGTCACTGGATGAAGCAGGAAAAGATATTGCAGTTATACAGATGCATATAGAACGAGCATATTCTCACTTCTGTTCTGTATCCAGAATTTTAAACTAACACTTTTGTTACACCTAATGCTATTAGTGTTAATGAAAAAAATGCCAAAATGTCAAAACATTTTCTGCAAACTTATTAATACCAGTGCTACAGGATGAGCAGTAATGTCTTCAAACTTAAAGACTGTAGATTTAGATTATATATTAGGAAGAAATTCTTCACCATGAGGGGCATGAGGCACTGAAACAAGTTGCCCAGAAAAGTTGTGAATGCCCCATCCCTGAAGTGTTCAAGGCCAGGCTGGACAGGACTTTGATCAACCTGGTCTACTGGGAGGTGTCCCTGCCCATGCAGGGAGGTTGGAACTATATGATATTTAAGATCCCTTCCAACCTAACTACTCTGATTTAATAATAATAATATGTCTAGGAGTGGGGATTAAGAACTTTACTCCATATTTTGTATTGGGCTTCTGACAACTTTGCCTTTCTATTTACATAAATCAGTAAAAAAACTCCCCTTTGAGCTGTTTTTGAAGACCTGCTAAGATTTTGCTAAGAACAGGCCTTTTAATTCTCATCAATTTCTCCTCTCTTTTCCAAAGAAAGGACCATGCTTTTACTTCTCTAGAACAGAGAATAGAGAAAGCAGCCTTCAAGACTTATTTTTTTTTTTTCCTTTTTTTTTTTTACATAGGGTCTAAACACTCCATGCAGATTTTGGGAGGTTTTCCCCCAAAATATATACATAGGACCTTTTCCAAGGGCTATTGAAAGGCCTTTAAAAGCTTCTTATTTTAATGATTTTACAGTGGAACCTAAAGAAAAGCAGTGCTGTAAGAAGAGCAAATATATGATTTGACTGAATAGAGAATTTCTAAAATAAAGAAAATACAGGAAAAAATAGAGATAGGTAAAGTGTTCTGGAGTAGAAGAACCAGAACAAGTTTCAATGTGGACTAAACTTGGAAGAATCTTTGAGTCAAAGAGAAGGCTAGACTGAGAAAACTGAGAACTGAAAGGATTGGAAAAGATAATATTATAACTCATGATTTCTTATCCATAGGTAAATCTGTAATGTTTAGAATAACCTCTTTTTGAAGACATACATAATAAAAACAAATGTGGTGGTAGAGAAACAGTTTTGAATTCCTGCAGATTTGCTGAGCTGTGAATTCAGAAAAGGTAAACCTCTGAAAGAGGGAATTTAAAAGCATTTTAAAATGCAACATTTAGATAAAACAAATAAACAAATAAATAAGTGGTTATAATAGAAAAATAAAAATAAAACAAAATATGGGATAATCTGAAATATTCTCTTCCATTTTTTTAAATTTGAACAACAGAAGCTGTTACCTGTCCTACCTTACTCCTAAACACTGAAACCCAGAAAGAAAAAACAAGGGACAAAAAAACCAAACCATTTTACACTCCTACAAAATTACACATATTTATATTTCAAAGAATCATTGCATTCTAATTATTCACAGTACTGCTATGACTTTTCACTCTACTTTGAATTTCTTCCCCTTAATAGCAAGTCTCCTTGCTTTCTCTTTTAATGTAGCAATACTACAGAATCTAAAAGAAGAAAGGTAAAGAAAGAGAGAAAGAAGGATAGACTGAGAGTGAAAAGCCTGACAACTGTGTAACAAACAAGAACATAGTAGAAAAAAAATGTATTGTACTGAAGCTGAAAATTCTTTTTGAAAAATGTCAGAAGACCAGGTAGATTATTAAGCAATACAGTAAGATAATTATTTGTTTGCCTTGTTTGTACAATATTAACTACCTAATTTGTAAGGCATGGTGATAGAATTTAAATGCTAATAAAATCTTAACTGAGCTGATGTAATCACAACAAAACAGATTTTATATGAGTACATATCCTGTGTGGAAGGAACAAAATACCCAGCAGGACCAGAACCCTGGACTTCCACAGGGCAAACTTTGGTCTCCTCAATCATCTATTAAGGGAAATCCCATGGGACAGGGTGCTAGAAAATAAAGGAGCTCAAGATAGCTGGTCAACATTCAAGGACCACTTCTTGCAAGCACAGGATCAGAGTGTCCCAATGGTTAGGAAATCTAGTAAGGGTGCTAGGAGACCTGCATGGTTAAAGAAGGAACTACTGGGCAAACTTAAGTGGAAAAGGAAAATCTATAGATCATGGAAGGAGGGGCTGGTCACTTGGGAGGAATATAGGACTGTTGTCAGAGGATGTAGGGAGGCAATTAGGAAAGCTAAGGCCTCCTTGGAACTTAACCTTGCAAGTCAGGTTAAGGATAATAGAAAGGGCTTTTTCAAGTACATAGCTAGCAAAACTAGCAATAGAGGCAATATTGGCCCATTGAGGAATGAGGTGGGAGCCCTGGTGACAGAGGATATAAAGAAGGCAGAGGTGCTGAATGCCTTCTTTGCCTCTGTCTTCACTCCTGCAGGGTCTCCCTATGAGCCCCAGATTCATATAGCCCCAGAAGAAGTCAAGATAGAGGAAGAGTTTGACATGGTAGATGAGGATTGGGTTAGGGATCAGTTGAGTAATCTGGACATCCATAAATCAATGGGTCCAGATGGAATGCACCCAAGGGTGCTGAGGGAGCTGGCGGAGGTCATTGCTAGGCCACTCTCCATCATCTTCAGTAAATCATGGGCAACAGGTGAGGTGCCTGAGGACTGGAGGATAGCAAATGTCACTCCAGTCTACAAGAAGGGCAAGAAGGAGGACCCGGGTAACTATAGACCGGTCAGCCTCACCTCCATCCCTGGAAAGGTGATGGAACAACTTGTTCTTGTGACTATCTCCAGGCACATCAAGGACATGGGGGTCATCAAGAGCAGTCAGCATGGTTTTATCAAGGGTAAATCATGTTTGACTAACCTCATAGCCTTCTATGAGGAAATTACTAGGTGGATAGATGATGGTAGAGCGGTAGATGTGGTTTATCTTGATTTCAGTAAAGCATTTGACACCGTCTCCCACAGCATCCTTGTGGATAAGTTGATCAGGTATGGGTTTGGTGACCAGGAAGTGAGGTGGATTAGGAACTGGTTGAAAGGAAGGAGTCAGAGAGTTGTAGTCAATGGGGTAGAATCTGGTTGGAGGTGTGTTACTAGTGGAGTCCCACAAGGGTCGGTGCTGGGACCGGTGTTGTTCAACATCTTCATCAACGACCTGGATGAGGGTATAGAATGTACCCTCAGCAAGTTTGCTGATGACACTAAGCTGGGAGGAGTGGCTGACACACCAGAAGGCTGTGCTGCCATTCAGAGAGACTTAGATAGGTTGGAGAGTTGGGCGGGGAGAAACATGATGAAATTCAACAAGGGGAAGTGCAGAGTTTTACATTTGGGGAAGAACAACACCATGTCCCAGTACAGGTTGGGGGCTGAACTGCTGGAGAGTAGTGTAGGTGAAAGAGACCTGGGGGTCCTGGTAGACAGGAGGATGACCATGAGCCAGCAATGTGCCCTTGTGGCCAAGAAGGCCAATGGCATCCTGGGGTGCATTAGAAAGGGTGTGGTTAGTAGGTCAAGAGAGGTTCTCCTCCCCCTCTATTCTGCATTGGTGAGGCCACATCTGGAGTATTGTGTCCAGTTCTGGGCCCCTCAGTTCAAAAAGGACAGGGAACTGCTCGAGAGAGTCCAGCGCAGAGCTACGAAGATGATTAAGGGAGTGGAACATCTCCCTTATGAGGAAAGGCTGAGGGAGCTGGGTCTCTTTAGCTTGGAGAAAAGGAGACTGAGGGGTGACCTCATCAATGTTTACAAATATGTAAGGGGTGAGTGTCAGGGGGATGGAGTTAGGCTTTTCTCAGTGATGACCAGTGATAGGACAAGGGGTAATGGGTGTAAATTGGAGCATAGGAGGTTCAAGGTGAATATCCGAAAAAATTTTTTTACTGTAAGAGTGACAGAGCACTGGAACAGACTGCCCAGGGAGGTTGTGGAGTCTCCCTCACTGGAGACATTCAAAACCCACCTGGATGAGTTCCTGTGTGATGTACTCTAGGTGACCCTGCTCTGGCAGGGGGGTTGGACTAGATGATCTCTCGAGGTCCCTTCCAGCCCCTAAGATTCTATGATTCTATGATTCTATGATTCTATGATTAAAAATGTGGCTTTCTGGCCAAACCATGTCATTTCTTTAAGATTAATAGTTTTCTTTAATATGATAAATATTTCAGAACATGGAATTTGCATCACAATCAGCTCCTTAAAGAGTAGGGCTTTTTTAATCTACTGAGGGTCAAACAGGGACGTTTACAATGGAGTACAAAGTTCCACCAAGAGTTCTTTAGGAATGAAAGGTTAAATTGGCTTCCAAGATCTGATCAGCTGTGCTTATGTTTATCTGTGGAAGAGTTTCTCATTCTGCTAAAACGTTTGATAGCAAGGTTGTAGTTATCCAGAAAATAATAATTCAGAGTGTCAAGCTAATATATTGAAGTAAATGTAACTCAAGTTAAATCACAAACATACGTAGAAGCTGATGTGATGCTTTATTTCAGCTACCAACACTGACATCCAAAAGCATTTTTTTCCTTTTCCTTTTTCTAATCACCAAGAATCTATTTTGAAAAGTTTATTAATTAAAAAGTTAAAGGGGGGATGACAAATGTTATATTAAATCAACTCCTCTACACCACTGAACATTTCACATCTTTGTCCCTGGACCATGCCAAAGAGCAGTTTAAGCCTCCTGTTCAAGTATTTGTCAGACACCTTCATTATGCCTCTTTTTTGATACAGAGTTTCCATTACGCAAATACTTCTCAGTTAGATGTTTCTCTCTTTTTTTTCTTTTTTTTGTTTTTGGTCTTGTATTTTTTCCTAGCTAGGGATTAGCAACTTCTAAAGGCATTGCAGTCAAAAAACCATATAAAAATGTCACTTGGCATGATGTCCTTGATTAAGCTCTGTAAAAGGAGGAAATTAAGGATGAGAGTCACAGCTTGCTGCTCTATATTCAATTAGGACTGTCTTCTTTGTGGCTGTGGTTCATGCAGGATGTGCAGTTATCTAATACAGCCCAATTCTGGCAGCAGAACAATTAGAATGCAAAGCATAATTTAAAACAGGCTCTGGCAATACTTTTTTCTTTTGGTTGTGACATCTTCAGCAGACTTAAAACAGCAGTCATCAGATTGTATCCTATGCTGAAATTCCAAACTCATATTCTGAAACTGAATGCAGCTTTTAAAATACATAATGATGTGACAATTGAATATGATATGACTGAAGAAAGCAAGTGGAGATGAGCTTTGATGCCTACACAAGCATATATGTAGAAATCTAAAACAAAAATGAATGCTATATTTAAGCACAACATCCTAAAACTGACCTCTGATCTGTGGTGCTCTCTAAACATGCTCTTTGTCAACTAATAGATCAATAATGTGCTCAAGAAGTGCAATGCTCAAGCACACCACCACCAATAATAAATCTTGCACATTTCCCTTCTTTTGTGTGACTCTCTTTTAGCAAAGATTATAAGAATCTGGCAGGATTTTCCTACCTAACAATTATCATCATGCTTTCTCCCCAGTTGGTCTGCACAGCTTCCTGATGAGGTGGACTTGCTGCAGAGTATAGCCCAAAGTCAAGTCACACACACATTAAAATGCCTCTTCCTACACACTTCCACTCTGGGGCTATTTTTAAGCAGCCTTCTGTTTCACTGATGATAGCTCAGGTACTTCAGTGGCAACTTGAACTACCAGGTGAAGAAAACACAATATCCAAACCACTTCCACCTCCGGAAGTCTGTAAATTGCCTCCTGCCAAGAGCTAGGTAAATATACTGGAGAATATAACTCTGGTTTTTACTTTTTACATTCTTTC
>NW_009951946.1:1671290-1745483 GCF_000747805.2 Chaetura pelagica | reverse complement strand
GAGTTCAGCTCCTCTCACCTCTTCCTTTGGTAGAAAGACTATCCTTTCATCCCACCATTCTAAACTCTTAGAGTTTCCAGCAGTTGTATTCTTCCTCCCAGGTTCTGTTTCTGCTATAATTCACTATCTCTCAATGTTATTTTCAATAAAAACCAGCAAAAATATGCTTAAAAGAGAACATAAAGTTGGGCTGTTGGACACTATCAAATTATCAGAAAGCACTATGGAGTCTTCATAAATTTCAGAAACAACCAATTAACAAGCTACAGTGACAACCCAACCGAACATTTTCAGAACTGAGACACTTACCCTTTAGTTTGAGGTCCACATTGTGTCGCAGCCAAGGATAAACACCATAATTTGACATGTCTTCAGGAATAGGGTGATTATATATCCAGCCATCACATGCAAATCGATAGAAGTTCTCACATGGATCTACGGATTGATTTATCTTGCTCAAGATGCCAGCAGCTGCGAAAAAGACACCACAGAGATTTTATGGAACACATCTTCCTAAACAGTTAATTACATGAGGTCACAGTCCAGAAACTATTAACATTTATCACTCTCTGCAACGTGATGCTGACCTTACTTGCAAAGCTAAGTCTTGCTGTTCTAGGACTGACACTGATCTCTGCCATTTTTTTAAGAGCAACAAAGATACCAACCAGCTTCTCTATCTAGCCTCGAACAGTGCCCACATGGGAAGCAAGAAAAAGACAAAAAAATCCTCAATGAATGTTCTTGAGTGCTGTACAGCAATGACCACTGAACCTAGCATTAGAGGGTTGTGAACTACTGGAGCCAGACACTTGAAGATGGGATCTCCACTGTCACCGTGATGGAAATAGTTGCCTGAGAAACTGAGTAGCAATAAATATCAAACAGATTGTAATTACCATTCCAGAAATTATGCACTGTTTACCTTTAGCTGAATAGCTTCACAAGAAAACAAATCAAGTTCAGATCTACCATTCATTGGAAAAGACAATAGTCGCATTTTCAGCTCCATTTTGTGACTGCATCCCCACCAGCTATTGCAGGTGAGACTGGTAAGGCAGAGATCAGTCTGACAAGCCAGAGACTTCATAACTTTGGAGTACGTAGTCAAATGAGTGTGCATCATGGTTATTGTGGCATAAATATACATGGGTCAAGTAACATGGAGTATGTGGATACTGGACATTTTTTGCCTAAATGACCATGTGTTTTGAGGCTTATCTAAATAACTGATTAAAAATCCTAGCAGGAAATATTGTAACTTTTACAGAGTTTATGGTACTACTTCTAGCACCCATTAACCCTTCTTCATCCACTCAGAGTAACTCTACCTATGATATATTTATGTCTCAGCTGTAATTCTCTCTCTTACATTATAAACTCTCTAACTGACTACATTGGAGACATTTTGATCCTTAGCAATTCTCTGTCACTGAAAAGCTGTTCAGCAAGGCAAGGTTCAGGTCTCAAAACACTATGTAGTCACTACACAGCCCCCTCTGAACTAAATCAGTCAAAATAATGTAACTATCCAAGTCTGATGTTGTGCCAAATGCCAGCTTCTGCTGAGGTTACAAAAAATGTGTTATTTCATTTGTACATGAGAAGAAGAACGACAAGTCATATTCAGACTTCTTTTTGCTGTTGTTGTTCTAAAGCTGAAGATGAAGCCTTCACATGTTTTTTTGTTGGTATTTTGGGTTGGTAGTGGTGGTATTTTCATTTGTCATCCCACTTTACTTACATATTTCTGTTTATTCAAGAACCAGCGCTGGAGGGTAGTGGCCAAGAGTACTATCAGTGTAGTGCAGAGCAGAATGACAAGAAACATCCTGGTAATGAGAACTGCAAATTTTTCAACTTACAGAGCCCCACAGAATTTCTCAGGATTTCAAACACACACCAAACACCTCACAGTTTCAGCTTAATATGGTTCCAAATGGAAATAAATACTCTTATAAGATCTCTAAGTGTCCACTTTGTTGACAATAAAACAGTTGAGGGAGGGAGAGATTTCAAGATTTGGTAACTATTTTTTTTCTGTGCTCTCTTTACACTCAACGATAAAGCTCTCCTTGATTCAATGGGAACAAAGCTCTGTTTTGGTTTCCTATTTAAAAAATAATAAGCATGATGGGATTCTTTGAGATAACCCAGGCAGTATTGATTTAAAATTATTTAAAACATGAATTTTAATCGTAGAAAGTAAACAGATATGCAGCAACTTAAACAATTACTTTTTTAAAAGGTGAGTAATTTTTCCCCTCATTATTAATGAAGTTTTCAAAGTAAAATGCTTCACAGAAAAATTATGCACAGTATAAATATCTCATTAACATACTATAATCATGATATAATAGGATAAAATTGTTGCTTACCAACTTCAATGCATTCTGAGGTCAAACAGTACTGTTGCTTCGAATGAAGCTTTATAAGACCTTGGCTAGCTGCAAAATGGAAAACCATAATGAGATCACTTGTAATGAATTTTGACCACAGCAGCTGCATGTTGTATACTGGATCACTCAAATGTCACTGCAGACTCGGGCCCTAATGAGGCTCTGCTTGCATTGATTTAAAACTGTTAGAATGTATGCTAAGTAAATATCGCAGCTCGTAGCAAATTGTTTTCCCCTCCTGTGCCTGCTTCCTTCTTCCTCTGTGTTGGTTCATAGGCAGCATGGAGCAAGGCAGCATGGAGCAAGGCAGTATGTCTCTCCCTGCCCATTTGCACAGAGCCTGGAGTAACAACACTGCAGCCTTACTGACAGGCAGTGAGTACCCCACAACACAATTAACCCTACTTGCTGTTATCCTCCAGAGAAGCACCATTCACAGCCGATGATGCCGTGTGGAGCTACCTAGCCATCTTCTGCAGGGCTTCCACAGTTTCTCCCAAGCTCACCCTGCCCTGCTGTACCTTCTGCAGCAGCACTGCATGGCCTGGTGCCACCCAGCACCAACAGGACACTTTCAGGCTCCCCTTCTGCCAGCTTGGGATAAATCAGAGGGCAATGGGCACAGGAATGGCTGTGGTTTATAAGGCACAACGTGGTTTCTGTCAGAACTGGCTTCCAAAAGTACTGCAGTTGTATTTGCTTCCCCAAACCTTGCTGACAAGAACTATGAAATTGTCAGTTAATTTTGCTCAGTTTTGAAAAGCATGTTTCAGCTGCCTCTGACACTTAAGCATAGGAGTTGCTAATTTCAGACTCTGCTGTCAGGCAGCAAATATGCAGATAATTGATATTCAGGATGAGAATGGGACAGTTTCAAGGGGTAGATTAAATAAGACTTAGTAGATGTGCTCAGTAGACATAAAGAAATGCCTCTCATCCATTATCTTAATAACTCAATAACAAAAAAAAAAAAAAACAAAACCAAAAAAACCCAGCAATGGAATATATTAAGGTATCATAGCTTTACCAGTGCTGATACTTACAAAGCAATTTCTCCTGTAGTTATATAGTATTCAAAAGGGATAGGAAAATGTGAAATGTTATTTAAGCACAGGAAAGTTTTACTATAAAAAACCTAATGCTTGAATTTAATACAAAGCTTTTTCATCTCTTCCAGCCTCCTAGCTTTAATAACAATTAATGACAAGAATGGCTGGATTTCAATCACATTTTCTTAGAAACTGAGAATGTAAAACTATTTCTTGACTTCATCAAAGCTTGCATTGACTCAGTGAAACACAACACCTCAACAACCTTTGTAAATTAGCCAAGAAATACATGAGATTTTGAGGCATATAAAGATTGGAACTGGAATATTGAACAGTAGAAAAGAGAGAAGTGTAGGTGCCCAGAATACCATTTCAAGACATGTGAACTGTAAATAATAGACAATGTGCCTATTAATTAAGTGTTGCACTCCTCCCAGTTCACATCTTCCCTGCTTTAAAGTTAGCCTTTTAGAAACTGTCCAGGTCTTTAAAGTTTGCTAGATTTTTTTTCTTAACAAAGAAGAGAAATGAGGGAAAATTCTAGACACTGTTTAACTCTTTTACACTTGATGGAAAATGAGGGAGAATAAAAAAGAATCCGTAGTGGCCCTCATGGTTTTGATTCTTATAAACAAAGCAAAATACCATTTCAGCTGGTTTGGTTCCATGTACAACTTCATCATTAAAGCAAATTAAAAATAATAATACTTGACAGTAATATTTCCCTTTTAACTAACAGCTTTCGGTTGAAAAACTTTCCCTGGTTTTGTTCTCTTGCCTTTTTGTTGTCATTAAGAGAACTAACCATCACATTATTAACTACAGTTATGGTTGTAACACTTAGTGTTTCAGTTTTTTCTCTCTTTAAGCCTGTATCCAGATTCTTAAATAAATATAAATTCTAATTCATATCCCCCCAAAAAAACCTGAAAGGGGAAATGGCATACAAATAAGCAGGTGCAATTAGTGTGGATGTTCCTATAATCTGAGAAGTTGAAAGGTCTGGCAAATCAGGAGCAGAGGCTACTGAATCGATGTTCAAAGCTGTTTTTTTGTTTTGTTTTGTTTTGTTTTTTTTCCCAAGGGAATTGGAGAGCAATTCAATTCCTTTTGCTCTGGCCTCAGCTCCCATGAATGAGGTGGCTCCTGTCCTGCCATAGCCCAAATAACCATCTAAAGAGCAGAGGGCAAAACCCCACGTGATGCCAGGTGACCTCCCTGGCAGCTCCCTGCTGAAGTCATGGTAGGGCTACAGCCAGTATGAGCAAGTAACAGTGAATACAAATACGTGATTCTCCCAAATTCTTCTTTGAGTTGTAGAAGCTCTGAGAAGAAGAAACAAAAGAAGCAGGAGAAGACTACATTTCACTCCTCAGGCTGGAAAATTAAAGGGAAATTGTTTCAGGTCTACCAGAAAATAATTTTTTGCAGAAAACCAAAGAAAAAAAGGTTATCTTGAGGTGCCTGAAATGTTCCACACAATCAGAAAAAATGGTTTCCTTCTCTACAGTTTAACAAAAACTAAAGAAAGAGTTAAACTCAAACTTACAAATAAAACACAGTGTCACAACGAAACATGGAAACATTGCATTGACAAAAAGATAATGCAAAACCATGTAACTTTTTTCCTTTATTCTTTTGGTTGAAAACCTCAGACGATATCCAAACACATCCTAAAAACATTTTGGTTGACCCAAAGCCAGCAATTTTATTTTCTTAGCAGTTATGCCAATGAAAATTTTGACATTGGATCCCTGGCTACTGAACAGGCCTAAGCACACTTAGAAAACTATCTTTAAGAATTAATATATTTACTTCAATTTTCACATCTGGTCTATGGACAAAGCACTTCAATCACTGACAAGCTATGGTGGCAAACATCTAATCCTTTTAAAAAACAATAAGTGAACATTCTAGTGCCAAAAAAACCCCCCAGAAATAAGGTCTGTCCATGACTCCCTAGTGTTTGATATTATATTCTTTAAGTGAAAAACATTATTGTTCATTTAGAAACAGTGTTCTACACTAACAAGTTGAAGATTCAATCTTGCTCATATTTATAGAGTTTTGTTGAACTGAGTGGGATCACTCTAATACATAAAAACTTCTTGCCTGCAAGTGTTTGTAGAATTTGCTCTATAGCAGTAAAGCACTGATTGTGAGCCTGGTGTTTTAAATATTCTATAGAAAACCTGTGGTAATTTTATCTGTTGTGGTGATAAATGCAAAAGGCCTTGCAAACAAGTTCACAAATGATCAGAGGGAAGCAAAAGATATGCTTAGAGGCTAAGTTCCCTCCAGTTCAGGGAAATCTGTGTGTCCCTAAAGAAATTAAAAGTTGGGCTGAATTATTCCAAAAGAGGATCTGTCTCTGGAAGTTCTTACAGGATACAATGCTGCTTTCTCTTCTCTGCCTGGTGGTTTGGGTGCATTTATATTTCTTCACATCATTTTATAGATGTAGGCATATGCTTCAATGTAATATTAAAAAAAAAAAACAACACTCATCTACAGATTCCAAATTCCAGAGAAGAAAAACTAATTCCTTCTCTATCATGTCCAGTTACAGCTTATAAATCTGATCAAAACATTTTAATTTCATCCCAGATGTACTCTATGATTTTTGCTAAGACAACTTTGCGATTCATTGTAGAAGAACAGAAACATCTAAAAAATGTGCAAGCATATGCATTATTGAAGCCTTCTACAGGAATTTTAGGCAAGCCCTAAATGAAAACCAAATGAAGGAAAACCCCAAAGATTCCACAAAATGTGTGCATATTCAGGAAACAGAGGATATTAGCCCACATTGGCATCAATCTGCGACTTGCAATCAGCACAACTGATGTGCATAATCCACCCATGTCTCCCCATTCTGCTAAAGAACCCAATTCTGGCTAGAACACATTCAACTGAGCATGCAAATTTAAATTCAGCATTCAAAAAGTTACTTGAGCTCACTTTGCACCTTCCAGCTCTAACATTCCCATAACAAATTCCTTCTTTTCCAGACACATTTCCATTTCAGGATAAATATAAAATGGGGGGGAAAGAAGCAGAGGCTGAGATTTTCACTAAAACACTCTGTGGAGCACAAACACTGGCACCGAGTGGAGAGGCTGGGGAGGGTCACATCCAGGTTAGCCTTGACCTTGTCACTTACCCAAGAAAAGTGCAGTGCCAAGCACAGCGGTGCTGCTCAGAAAGACGCCGAGGGCAATCCGTGTGGCTTTGCTGGCTCCTCTCCTGGCCTCGGGTGCTGTCTCTCCTTCCATCGGGATGGCTTGGGATGTGCTGGCTCTCACAGAAGTCTGGTTTTCCTCCACTGCTGTGGTATCAGTATTTCAACAAACTGCACCCATGAGCTCTCCTCCTCCTCCTTGCTCCTACTTACAACTCCAGGTTTCTGTTGTGAACCATTTCCTAGGGACTTCCTGCTCTCTCTCCCTCAAAGGAAAATCACAAGTAAAATAGAAGCTGTCTCCTACGTTTTCCTCTGACCAGGAGGAGGAAAGGCATGCGGTGACCAGGGTATGTACAGCCCTTGCTGCCTGTAGAGCCTCTCGGAGCCAATCGCTCAGCCGTCCCCCTTATCTGGGGTTCCGAACACGAGGATTTCACAACGTTGCGGAACAGATGTTTTAGCTATTCAAACATATAGCTGTAAACCCTTTACAATCAAAGCAGGATTGCTGAAAACTTTTACAAAGACAAGACTGACAGAAGGTTTTCTGTTTTCCCCTTGTGCTTATTTAAAAGGACTAATTATCTGCTGACTAAAGTTTCCTTCTCTTAAACCGTTCCCACTGCATCATTTAGCTTCAGCAGAAGCGATACCCACTCAGCAGACAAATCCTTTTTTAAAGCTTCCTAAGAGCTCTCAGAATATCATGTAGCATTTTATTTTGGGAATTTGGTATGTGACAGTGTGTGCCAAAAATCACAGTTGTGCAGCACAAAGCAATAATCAGCAGAACCTACACAATTGTGCTGTTTTAAAAGCTAGATTTTTAAATTTATTCATTTTTTTACAGGCAAGATATTTCGGTCCTTGCTGATGCACAATGAATCTTAAGAGATGATCCCATGCTTCCAAGTCAAGTACTACTATGAGCTTAGTGGAAAGTATCTACTGTGCAAGTAGAGGGAAGAAAGGCGTATGTCACGAGGTGTGTGTGATGGCAAAGTTATCCATTTGGAGACTGAATGGATTTTCCCTAGGAGCATCTGCACACAAGTTGTCCTGGATCTCACACGGACATAAAGGAAGAGCCCACTCCATCCACAAGAAGACTTAGAGTTTGAAGGTCCTGAAACCCTTCACTCCTCAACCCCCTCTACAGCCTGGATAAAATGCCCTAATTTCTTATTGCCATTCCTTTTCTCCAGCCAGCTTCAAAAGGACTCGTTTTTGCTTGGAAAAAATGGTTTCTTTTCACTTGCCTTCTTGACCCACATTTAACCCTCAAATTTTTACATCTATCAACTGAGGAAGAAGGAGGAAATGGTGCCATCAAACCAGGAGGACCATGTACCTCTCAGTAAAAGAGTTCCCATTTGTGCATGAATGACTCCATGGGTGTGAGCAGATCCCTGGCTATAAGCAATCCCAAGCACAAGTCTGTTACCAGCACACGTTGGATAAGATATTTAAGTGACTTTGGTGCTATTGAGTCTTCATATCAGAAATCAGTAGGAGGCTCAAAGGTGCTGCCAAAAGGGCAGGATGTTGACACAGAAAATGTATGGACATGCTGTGATCTCAACACTTAATCAATAATCCAAATGCTGAGTAAATTTCAGAAGAACCCTTTGACAAGCATTTGCTATAGGCTGCCTAATCATATTCCTCCTGTGCCAGTATTGAACCACCAACAGCACAAATGCTGAATAGCTTTTAGATTGACACATACTGTCCACCAGCTTTATATCCCCCCAACTTGAAGTTACCACATTCTTACTCAAATTTCCCCATACTTACTAACTTTAAAGTTTTGCTCCCTAGAGAAGTAATAGCATGTGCTGAATATCACGCTTTGTTAGTGTTCCATTACCAGCTTTTTGCTTGCAAGGTTATGCTCTCTTTATAGGACAACATCAGCCCACAGACAAAGAACAACTTCAACAGTGCAAAGCAGCAACCAGTTATTTCCATCAGGAAAACTGTGGAGGTGAAGAAGGAAAAAGGAGACAGGGAAGCATATAAGGGAGAGGCTGGACAATTCAGCCCCTTCTCCCAAACAGCCAAAGGGAAGGTGAGGGCTATGAGAACATGGAGATAACCCAGCAAGGACCAGCAAGCTCCAATTACAGGACTCCTCTGAAGAGTCAGCCCCAAGCAGTGCATGATCCTTTGGCAAGAAAATCACAAATCACCTGCCAGAAAAGGAATGATTTCTCTAAGTTTAGGTCTGCAGGCACGGTATAAGCATCCTTCCCTCTGGTTGTAGTCAATTACTCATCTTGGTTTCCCCACAGACAACAAACCATAGAGGTCAATTCCTGGCAGTATTTGAAGAGGTGCACCGAGCAAATGCATATCAGCTTCTGATACTGCTGCTCAGTAACAGAAGTTTGTTGAATTTGATACGTGTTTCTGAGGAGTGTGCTAGGATTTGGTTGCCTTACTCATCACAGCTCCAGCAGCTCTTTGGCAGGTACACGATACATGGCCATGCTGGAACTGCTAATAGCACTCCTGGCTATTATAGCCCAATAAGGCACTTAACGAGCCTGTGCAAACACTCTTTTAACAGTCATAAAACACTGAACAGACAGAGGGGAGGGGAAAAAAAAGTAGTAATTAAATGCAACATGGTCTAAATCACTTTTCATTCACTCAGAACTGCCTCTGACCAAGATCCCACTCAAACAATGGGATCGTTCTGGCATTTATAACAATGCCAGGGCAATGCACAAAGTTTTCCACCCAAACCCTTATGAAAGAGCTGGCAAACCCTCTGGAACATGCTCCAGGCTGAACCATAGCAATCCCAGATTCTAGAAAAAGTCCGTCTACATATGGAAGTGCTCCTGTATGAGCAGTCTTGTACTCTCACAAGCACCAGCACATGCTCTCTGTTTCATAAGCAGTGACAATTCTCACTTCCATCATTTATGCCAGAGTCAGGCAAGAGTGCTTGATCAGAGCTAAAATCAATAGTACTATGCCAGCTTCTCCCCACATAGTTTGGTTTATGGCAGTTCCCATTTCCTGAGGTTTGATTATTCAATAGACATACAAACCCCCACGTTTCACCTAGTTTTCACTGGCAACAGTCAAAACCAGAGTTACAGAGGTGTCAGTGAATGTCTGGAACAACAAAACTGCTCAAGGTCAGCACATGTTCAGCCCAAGCTTGCTGAAAGACCCACTGGCAATGAGTTTGAGCACTGCAAAACGTTTTGTCTTTCTTGCACTTAGGTAACTTCAAATGGTATTATAACAATTACTGATACTTTTAATGCAGACAGAAATAAAACAGTTTAGCTTTAATTATAAAAACAAAAATAATGCATGTAAAACATATTAGGTTATGCCAATACATTATTTACAAAAGACACTTCCTCAGAAGACACTGTCCTCATGGTGCCCACTAAAGACTTTGACCTAGTTGAAAGGCAACTGACAGGTTACCTTAAATGAATTAGTTCAGTTTGACAGAAGCAGTTTACAATCAAAGCATCACACAGCTTTGATGATGCCCTATTGAGCATTTTTAGCTCATGGTAAAAGGAAGAATATAGTCACTAACATCCTGCTGGAGGCGGAGTCACCAGCTACAGCTTGAATGGCTTCAGCAGAAAAGCAGAGGTGTATCTTGGCTTCATTTAAAGAGATAAATAGCAGGAGTCAGAGTACAGGTCATGTTCCCTTTCATTCAAGTGTTCCACTATGGGACCTTGAACTGTTTTTTCAAAATATGCAGCTGTTGTAGCCAGAATCAGCCAACTGGGCTTTATGTACAGATGACGTGCTTGAGAAAAACCCAACATGTTGCATTTGAAGACAGGTTGACCATTTGTCCTCAGATCTCTGAAACTTAAAAATTATGCTCTCTTGACTACAAACCCCCAGAATTTCTGTGCTGCAGCCAACAGCAACCACACGCTGGCACAAATCGGTCCTATATTCATGTGACAGATACAGCTGGAAATAAATAACTCCATTGTTTTCAACCAGTACATCCACATCACAGAAGGTCTTAGTGCAGCCATCAGAATGAGGGTAATTAATTAAGAGTCAACACAGAGCCTATAGGCCTTGCAGGGCTCTGAACTGCTGGTGGCAAGCTTTTCCCTTAGCTATAACTGCAACTGTGGAGAGAACACCCTGCAAAGCAGAAAACTTAGTCCTCCCAACACTTCACTCCCTAAATCAATTTTTTTTTAATTTATGTTTTTTTTATTCTGAGTAGGCTGAGCTATTCTCATTTTTCCAATAAAAACTTGTCCCCGCTGTAGGAAACATTGCATTCTCTGACCAAAAGGTGTTTGCATCTAACTCAACCAGCAACTCACTGTGAAAGCCAACATCTGGGATAATTAAAATTAAACCACTCAATTTTGTAAGCTTTTTTAGAGCTGCTTTTGAAAAAGCACTTTCATGAAACAATGCATATGCTCTCAAGCAGAAAGAACTACTGCTTTAGGTTTTCCAGCAATTTTCTTCAAGATGCAGATTAAATTATAGTTTAAAAAGCTAAAAGCCACATTCACACTCTAACAAGAGTGTGTTTGCATACTGCCATCCTATGTGCATAGTCTTCACCTGTCATCCCACTGTATAGATTAAACCTGGAGTCCATGTCCAGGGTACTTGCTGACATGGACTGCAGAAAGGCATGTTATTTGGGAATTAAGAGATATATAAAATACTCTCTAGTAATCCAGAGCTTGTGTTTTTGTTTTGGTTTTTTTTTCATGAGCCAACTGTGAACAGAAGTTGAAAAAGCACTGAAAAAGACACTGCTAGGAAATGTGAGATTTCCAACTGCCACAGTGTAGGTGCAGGGGTATAGACAGGACACATCTATCTCTTGTTTCTTTAAAATATTGCATCAGAGCTTTACCAACCTATTTTCCTCTGTCCAAATGTTAAGTCACAGCTGTGAAAGAGTATTCATATGAACAGTGGAACCAAGAAACTTGGTTTCCAATGAGTTTGTCTCATTGATGAATTTTTGGGTGTGTAGTGAGACATATATTCATCAACATTTGAAATCAAAACAAGGAGAGCCATCAGATCCATTTGGTGCTGCTCTCAACATCTACCAAGGAGATCCCCCTACTGTGCCCTCCACTCGGAGAAGCATGACTACCTCTGCAATGGCTCCTGCCTACTCTCACACTTGGATCTCCAAAAGTATTAGCACAGCAGCACAAATCTATCTTCAGAAGCATCAAAGCTCAGACACAACTGAAGCCATGAGCAGAGCAATTGCTCCACAAAGCCAGGAAACTGGGGGCACCCTGACACTGCCAGAGGGTATCTGCTCACTTGTTTCTGCTGACCTTTGTAGAAAACTTGAAAAAGTGGACCAAAAAACTCCTCCATGTGCTTTACTATCCAAGGCAGTAGAGCTCAACAGTCCCATAAGGTACCAGCTCTGGTGAAATGAAGGCTGTTTCGTCACAACCCTCTGCATGATGGATTCTCTTGTGCCTATCAAGGCCTATACTTGCACTGAAGCCCTTCCAGCAGAATAAAGAGGCCTTTCCACCAAGGCAAAAAAATTGTTAGAACTTAATACCTTTGAGCCCAAAACCCCTCTGTCGAATTTGGTTGAAGTTGGCTGACAAGGCCCATGGTTACTGAGCAAGACTTGGCAGGAGAAAGGGGAAACAGAGCTCAGGAAAGTACAGCTGCATAATCTCTGTTTTCAGGGAACAGGCTGGCTTAAAAAAAAACAACCCTGCTCCCCTCCAGGGAGGGTCCCCTCCTGGACCTGCTTCTGGTGAACATGGAAGATCTTGTGGGGGAAGTCAGAGTTTTTGATTCTTGGAGAAACAAGGAGAGGGGTTAGTAAAACTGACACCTTAGACTTCCGGAGGGCAAACTTTGACCTGGTCAGAAGACTCATGATTGACAAAGTCCCCCTTGGGAGGCTGCCTTGAAGGATAAAGGAGTCCAGGAAGGCTGGACCTACTTCAAGAAAGAAGTTTACAGGCACAAGAGCTGTCCCCATGTGCCAAAAAAACAGTAAGAGGGGTAGAAGACCAGCCTGGCTAAATAGGGACCTTTGGCTGGACCTTAGGAACAAAGGAGTGTCAGTGACCTTTGTAAGAGGGGACAGGTCACTCATGAAGTCTATAAAGATGAAGTGAACTTATGCAGGGTGAAAATTAGGAGAGCCGAAGCAGTGCTAGAGCTCAAACTAGCTACAGCTGTTAGGGGTAATAAAAAATCTTTCTATAAGTTCATTAACAGTAAAAGGAGGATTAGGGAAAATCTCCATCCTTTATTAGATGCAAAGGGAATCTTAGTAACACAGGATGAGGAAAAGGCTGAGGTGCTCAACACCTCAGTCTTTAGCAGTGGAACTAGCTGCTCCATGGATGTACAGCCACATGAGCTAGGGGACAGGGAGGAGGTGCAGAATGAGGTCATCACAATTAAAGAGGAAGTGGTCAGAGACCTGATACTCCACTTAGACACACACAAGTCTATGGGACCAGATGGGTTACATCCAAGGGTGCTGAAAGAGTTGGCAGACATGATTGCCAGGCCACTTTCCATGATTTACCTGAAGTCCAGGCTAACTGGGGAGGTCCCAATGGACTGGAGGGGAGCAAATGTAACACTCATCTATAAGAAAGGCAGAAAGGAGGATCTGGGAAACTATAGACCTGTCAGTCTGACCTTGGTACCAGGGAAGGTCATGAAGCAGATCATCTTGAATGTTATTAGAAGACATATATAGGACAACCAGGGGATCAGGCCCAGTCAGCATGGGTTTATGACAGGCAGGTCCTGCCTGATTAACTTGTTCTCCTTTTATAACCTGATGACCCAACTATAGGACCCTATGATTTTAGGGTATTGCTATAGCTAGATCAGAATCATAGAATCGTAGAATCATTGAATCATTAAGGTTGGAGAAGAACTCTAAGGTCATCAAGTCCAAACATTACCCAACAGCACCATGCCAACTAAAAAATGTCCTGAGGTGCCATGTCTACACATTTGTTTTAACACCTCCGGGGATGGTCCACCACTTCTCTGGGCAGCCTGTTCCAATGTTTGACCACTCTTTCAGTAATGAATTTTTCCCTAATATCCCACCTAAATCTCTCCTGGCACAACTTGAGGCCATTTCTTCTCATTCTATCACCAATGACTTGAGAGAAGTAATGCCCACAGGTATTTTACTCAAGTGGATTCTTTTCTCTCCCTCATCTCAAAACGAGATTACAATTGACTTTAAACACAATTAAAAGCTAGAAAAATCCCACATTAAATAAGTTGTGACTACATCACCCCATGACAACTTAAGACTTTGTGTCTCTCGTTCAGTACAGCTATTTCCAGGTATCATCTGTTCTTGTCCCAGTCTCACTGCCATTCCAGTGATTACGTGCATGTCTGACAATAACATACAGCAGCCCCTGAGAAGGGCTTAAATGCACTTCGTGATCAAGATCTTGGGAAAGTGGAGGCCAGAATCACTTCAGATTGAAACCACAGCATGAGGCCCCACAGGACAGAATCAGCAAGTCCTCAAGAATCAAAGAGTTAGGCATTAAACATAATTATCTTTATGACCCAAATTGCTATGTCTCTGACAGCCTTTCCCTGAAGTTTCCAACATCTCTATTTAAAAGAAAGCTCTGTGTGTTTAGGCTTTGTTTCCTATTGACACATGGCTATAAACCACACACAGATTTGTCACTGCCTTACATTTTTATGGATTTACACCCAAACCTCACTAAAAACAGAACAAAACTTTGAGTAAAACTTGTGCATACATGCATGGAGTATTTGCTGCATTCATTTATATTTCCTCAAAGTCAGTGCTTCGGATTTTCACTAAATTTGAAATGATGAGTGTACTAGCTTCAAGTTTATTGCTATGCTTGGGTAAAGGATTTATGTAGGACCAAAGAAAAACAGTGATTTTATTCTTCTGTGACTTATCTGCAGACAGTGAAGCAGGAAAGTAGGTGTTCTGGATTACTTGGTTTCAGTTTCTAGTATCATAAAAAATTTGCATGAGAAGGGCACAAATCTGAAAGGGGCTTAAGGAAAAATGCCAAACATTCTTTCTGTTCTGAGCAGAATAATTTAGGAAAAACACTCATACCTCTGTTTGAAAGAGGGGAAAACAGAATAGAAATTCAGCAATAACATTTAAAAAAAAAAGTGAATAAGCATTCCATTAACAATAATGTTGAATTAGCAATAGAAAGGTTAGTTCAAGCTCGCAAGGGGATCCACAGACTCAGGGATGGTACAGTGCTAAAGTCATCTAGATCTTTGCCACCTTAGCCATCACAGGCCAAAAGTATCAATGAAATAATGAAAATCTGAAGGGAAGCTCTGACAAACAAGGGTGTGAATCTGCAGCTTCTGAGAGGCTGCGGGATGAAACAGGCAGTGACAATACATGATCACTGAGTTTATCTGTCCCTAAAGAAAAAAAATTAAAGACAGAACAGGCAAATGCACCCAAACTACTTGATACCAAAAGCTGGATCACTATGCAGTATAATGCTCCTGAAGCACTGTTGGTAGAACTCAAGAACAAGAAGCTGGACTAGGGACCTAGTTCTGATTAAAGTACCTCAGTACAGCTCTTATTAGCTACTCTAAAAAAGCTGTGCAATGCAATTAGCAGTACTATTAGGGAAGCTAATCACGACAAAAATAGTCATGATAAAGAATGCTTACAGGGAAGAAAAGTTACATTCCCTAAAACTAAACTGTTTTCTAAAGCTTATAGAAAAATCACATTCTTTTAAAGTTCACTTTGGGTCTTCATTAGGCACTTCTCAAGCAAATGACAGAATCTTAGTCCACTAAAAGACACAGATAAATTTACAGATCTTTAACAATTATATGCTATTTCTGATCACAGTTCTTTAAAATTACTGGAAACATGATCAGCTTCTTCCGTGGTTGAACTGGTTGACTGAAATGAGAGATATATTACCCAATTTTACAACAATACTCAAGCCAAACTTTCATGAAGACTATTCTTTAAATAAAAAGGGATAGTCGTGATAAGTGTCTTGCAATTTGCATGTACAGTGATAGTCACTGTAAGTATCCTGCAATTTGGACAATCAGCAGAAATAAGTTTGGCCAGAACACACCTAGGCAAAACTCCACAGCTAGGCAATAAATTTCTAAATATAAACTAGGAGTATCATGGCTTTTGAAGCAGCAATTAGATAATGTAAGATCCTGTACAGGCATATTCCACCTCTCCAATCCAGAGAGAAAGCACTCACACCCAGACTACATCTCCACTAAGACACACAACAGAATTTCCTACTGGTTTCTCAATTGTGACTTGAATCCCCATCTAGGCACAACTCACAACCACACTCAGGGTGGCAGAACAACACAAAACAATGTGGAGAACTGCAGTGTGTTAGGGACAGCAGAGATCAGGATCCTGGGCTGTGCTGTAGCCAGCCAGGATATGGTCACATAGCCCAGATTATCATCGGTTTCAAGGGAAAGACCTCAATTTCCTGACAGGTTTTTCTTACACCTCCTAGCGCCTAAGACCTGCTCCTCCTGCAGAGGCACTTCCAAACTTTATCTGGTATCAAATCTTACTCTAGAGAAGTAGTCTGAGAAAATAAAGTGCCACCTTCTAGCTTTCCAGCAGGCTGCTGACCTTTGCTGGAGTTAATTCATTCTCTTTGCAGTCACTACTCAGGTCTTTCGGAGCACCAGAACAGGTTAACAAGAATGATGCCAACACAGCTCGTTTCATTCTGGGTCAAACAGATAAAACTCAGGGTCCCATCCAAGCTTTCATACTGTGATGCTGTGACTGTACTGTCTTAGGGCATTACAGCCTTTGCCTTTGTTTCGGGAAAACAGGCTCTTAAGAGGAATCAGGTATTTTCAACTTTATTTCATAAAATCATTTATGGCTTGCTGCTATTTTTCTTCACTTATCTGGGGATTATAGCAACTATAAAGTACTATTACAAGTTAACATAAATACTGAATGAAACACATGCACTGTTACATGAATCTGGAAGCACTAACAAACATTTCATGGTATTAAAATGTACTTTGATTGGCATGACATGTAATGTATTTTATCGTCTGAAGATCAGATGTATTCGAGCATAGTTTGTTCACAACTGAATGCTCAAGAGACCAAATTTCTGCCACTCACAAAAAAACTTATTCACTCACTGCCATCAGGCAGCCAAGCAAGTCCCAAGAAGCCAGGTCACAAGCATCATCCAGACCTAGCCCGTGTTTGTCTGCTCTCCTGAGTGACATGCATCCTGAAGGGAGAAGCACTTCAGCTAGATGAAGGAAATAACTTTGGAGTGCTTCACTGTGGCCCACACAGCTTCTTTCCAGCTATAGTTCACTGAGCAGCTGCTTACCTTTGCAATAACATAGAATACTACTCTGTCTGCATATGGATCTAAAACCACATTACTGATCTTGCCTATAGTAAAAATAAAATTAAATAACAGGTCTTGCATTTCTTTCTCTTTGAAGAACCCAGCAAAGTAGATCAACAGCCAGAAAGCTTAATGCTGCATGAAATGGGTGCTGACCATGTATTTTTTACAATAAACCCCTTGTGAAAAAAAAAACCAACAAAAACAAATGTTAAAACTCGAGTGCTCTGATAATCATAATTTTTAACCTAACCTCAGGAAAGAGAAAAAATTCAGCCCATTTACCTGAAATGAAATGGAAGACTAAAATTGCTAAAATAAACAAAATTTTATTTAAAAGTTTTGAAGGCATGCATGGCAAAAAGTAACTGAAAAACAACACACACTCTACAAAAGCTACACGCAGGGTATCGACACAGAAAAAGCTCTTAATTTCCATTAGATCAAAGTGACATGTGGTTTCTGCTGCATCACCTTTTACCTGCTCCCAAAAATTCAAACTATTTGAAACTTCTGGATGACTGAAATCCTATTATCATAAAGGTGGAAGGGACCCATAAATGATTCAGTAGGTAGGATCAAAGAAAAATAACAAGAAAATAAACAAGGGGTAACTCCCTTAACAATTCCTCCCCTGTAACTCTTAAAGCAGGATTAAACTACGATGCTGCAACAGCTTTTACTTTGAACATTTTTCCCTTATCCTGCAGCTTCCTCTGACCTGCTCTCCCCCATCACCAGTTCCCATGCCTGCACACCACTCAGGTCTGCCAGCACAACAGCTTGTCTGGCAACGCAATGAACCAGATAGGTTAATTTTAAACACAGACTGCTGTTTCATCCATTCTTTTCAGCAGCGTAGCGGATGTGGCACGAGCTCCCCATCTTTTCATGACTCTGCTTGCTTGTTTTTAACCTAATTGGTTTGCCACATGGCCAGAGGAGAGCTAGCTGCAACTGTCACAGCAGAGGAACTAATACAGGGTGAGAATGAAGAGGTGGGAGTGTAGAGAAAATGGCTGTGACATGGCATAGCTACCAGATGAAATGCCTTCACATCAACCCCTTCATGCAAGCTGCTAGTGTTGAAGGAACTCGGTTGAATAGATTTTAGAGAACACTCCATTCAGTCAAGGAAGTCTGAAATATTTTTGAACCTTGAGAAGTTATGGCTAATTAAATTTTCATACATCTCTGCATATTCATGTGAATTTGCAGCACATCTAGAAATAGAAGTTCAAAGAACAAGGGGGACTGCACCTTCTGGTCCCAGCAAACCTACTAGGTCCATCTTGTGAGGAGGCTCTTACAATAGTTCTAGCATGACCCATAGACTAAGAGATACATGCTACATCAGAAAGGCTTTGGCAGGGGTTCAACTCTTTGGTTGTTCTCTTGAGTTAGTTCTAACATTATTATGGACAAATCTTCCAAAAGTTTTCAATATTTTAATGCATCCAGGCTATTCAGTCAGAAAGTAAAAAATGGTTAAGACTCTTAACATTTGAATGAGGCTGTGTCTTTCTCTACTTACCTTTGAGAGCACTAAATTCCTCTTGTCTTGTTCATTGCCTTCCCAAGTCACTCACATGTAAAGCATTGTATTGTTCTATTTTCTTTATGTTGAAGACGTTCCAGGAAGGCATTCTTGCAGCCTGCACATCACTCTCCAGAACGATCCAGGTTACCACTGTTGGCTATCTCACCCATCCCCTACCAGCAGGGAACACACACACAGTCTGTGGGCTACAGATCTGCATTCTGGTGAGAACAGCAGCCTACCCACAACCACAAGTCTTATTTGTGTCCCTCTCCCTGTCCTACAGCTGTCTCTCATTTCCCCTGTGTAATTCACCCAGCACTCCTGGAAGGGAGGCTTCTGGGTGAGCACTGCACCTCATGTCTGAGTTGGCCCAATATATCCAGTGCTTCAGTCTTACTGCCCAGATGCAAACAGCACCCACAGTTAAGCCTGCCACTCAATGCAGCAAAGGGCTTTTGAGAGAAAAAGGGCCCAACTGCATGCACACAGGCTGAGGACAGACAAGCAAGTGATGTTCTACATGCTAATGTCTTTGGATTGTAGTCAAAGGCCAGTTCTCCATGGCTCACAGTCTGGGCTCCACAAAGGATGTAACGCACGTCTACATTAAGGCAAGCTAATTTTTGTCAGAACTGGTATAGATCATGCAGGGAAGTGCTGGAATGTAACACTGCCATTTGATGTTTTCCACTATTGTACACACAAGTAACAGCCTGGACTGTCTTGATTCAACGTGATAGGGTGAGCAAGTGGTTTGCTATCTGTAAGTGCACTGCAGTCCACCAGCTGTTGGCCCCACTTCCTGTACACTAAGGTTTTGGGCTAGCTTGAGTCAGCCTTTTGCTTTTGAGGTCCCTTAAGCAGCTCCTAGCTTGCACCCCATACATTGTCTGGGACAACAAAAAATGTGCACAGTGAAGACACAGCAGACCACCAATGTATGAAGATAAGGTCCCTAGGAGATGTGGTTGTCCTCCCTGAGCTCACTTTGTACCTGTACACTCAACATGAAACACACTAAGTATAGCAAGTGTGCCCAAAGCTCAAGGCTAGTGAGTCAACAGCCATTGCTGTTGCTGGAGGCAACAGTATCTGCTAGATGCAGCTCCTGAACAGCAGAGCACATGCATGTTAGCTGCATACCTACAAGATACTCACTCCATGTTTTTCATGTAACTTTCCGTGTTCATGTATCAGCATGTAGAGGCCAGAGAGATTTTATTTGCTTTCCTTAGCACTTTCTAGTATCTGCTGCAGTCTTAGGCATGTTCATCTAACAGGTGTTAGATAATATTAGCAGCTGTTTGTATATACAAAGACTACTCATACCAAGATGTTACCATTATACATAAATAAAATACTTTCATATTTGGGTCTCTCACAGTAAATCATACTAATAGTGCTGCACAGGCAACCAGTCACACTCTATGTTGTGCACTCATCACTGAGGTCAATAAAACTTATCATCTCAAGTAAGATATAATAAAATATATAATAAAAGTTGTAATGAAGGCACTTTGAAGTCAAACCCTATAATGAAGAAAACCTTTTGAAGAAAAACCCTATAATGGCTGGAGCAATGCTGTTCTGTTTTCTTACACTTGCTGGTTCTCATTCTTTTCCCAATTACAAGAGCTGAAGGCAGCAGAGATGCCACTGGTGTGTTTCTGCCTTCCACACTTCCATGCTCACAGTAACAACCCATGACAGTTAAATCCCACAGTTCCATTTCCTTTGGCCTTCATGAGTATCTGTCTACGCTAGTGTTTCCTTTTGGTTATCATTTCATTCCCAGGAGTTACTTTCTTTTCCTCCTAAAATACTTAGGTGCCATCTTGTAATCATTATTGAGTAAAGAAAACCCAGACATTTCCAGTCTCTCTTCCTTCTACCTTGTATCTACAGAGGACAAACAAAGCAGTGTGATTGGCACTTTTTTGGTACATCTCAATGTGCTCCCTAAATCCCCAGCATACCTGTGCTGTCCCGTTTCTGGTTTCTCCTCCCGGTTCATTCCCCCACTTCCTTCCTATCTGAACTGCTCTCGCTCCTGCATCCTTCTTCCCTTGAAACTGCACAGGAGTACTTGTCATCGTATTTCCAACTATGAAGTGCATTTCACCCTCTTCTTTCCTTCCTTTCTACCTCTGAAGCTCAAGTTCACAAAAATGTATGATCACTGTACCAACTTATTCATTTCTCACATCCTTCCACCATTCTTATTCCATGTTTCTAATACCTCAGTTCTTAAAGCATCAAATATTTTGAAAAGGCACTAATATGTTGCTCAGTGCTATTATTAATCACTCCTGCACTCACTTTCTCTGCTAGTTCTCTCACTTGTTCCCTCAGCATCTCCTGTAATGATTCCAACTACTCCTTTTTCCTGCAGGCAAGGTTTGTCAACTTCCTCCTCTTACCCTCAGGCAACACCATCTGCAGTGTCCTATTCCTAAATAAAAATAAGAAATTGAGTACTCTTCTCCTTCTCACTCGTCCCCCTGCTTCGCTCCTTCCAGCAAACTGTCAACACCTCAGACTCCTAACAGCAAAAAAAAAAAAAAGGCAAGCCATACCTATCTTCCCTGTCATGCATGTAGGCTCTCAACAATTGCTCTTTATTCTACCCTCAAAATCTGTACATGACTTTCCTTTTCCTCAAAAAATTTAGCCTACTCCTTTCTTTTCCCCCAACCACCAAGCCCTTTGCTGTCATCATACTTAGGACAGATGTAAATACTTCTCCTTTCCAGTTAGCTGGAATTTATGTAAATCTCTTTAAAATCTCTTTCAGAAGTCACATTCTTCTTTCACTGTCTGACATTATTAAACTTTCTGAATCACACCCCAGGGTAACTTCTTCTAAATGCCCATTCTGCTCATGTCCTTCAGCCTCTTCCTTCAACTTCTGTGCCAAATCTTGCATCATTCCTAATGTCTCACTCATTTCTCACATAACTATATTTTCTGTATGTCATGCAATGAGTCACACTGGCACCCAAAGCCAACTTGCCACTTCAGCAGAAAAACTTACTCTTACAAACCTCCAAAGGGTTCACATCTAATCTACTCTACAGAAAAGTAACTCGTTCTAGGCAAAGATAACTGAAGTCTCAAGTGATCCTTCCCATCACAAACATCAGTGTGCTGTTCCATACTACAAAGTACCTTATCTGAGTGTACACTATATGGAAAATAACTGAATTTAATAATCTGAGACAGCAGAGATGTTCAATAAAAGGAACATTAAGTACCTTTATGTTTGTTAGGTGATAAGGAAAAGAGGTACAATGGTAAGCATCATACCCATCAGTTCTCTTGTTTTAACACTGAATCCACGATGTATTTAACAATTCAAACACACAAGTAATAATAGTGTACCTTTATTTTAATACGTGCACTGCACTGATGCAGTAGATACAATGCCAGGAGAGTTTTCTTTGCACAAACTACTATCAATTAAGTTTTTAAATAATCAAATCACATTTCTAGGTGGAAGCAGCATTTAGTGCCAAGAATAGTTATGAAAACCCTAATGTTAACCATATCTGGGGAACTGTTTGCATACATGGTGGAGCAATCTGAATCACTTCCCAGCTGACTTTAAATACGGAAAACTGATCAGCTATAGCAGTTTGCATTTGAAAATTTTAACAGACTTGCTTTCCTTTTAAAAAAACCTAGACTACTGCAACAAATAAATAAAGACTGACACTGTATATATATTTGCCCAGAATCAACAACTTAATATAAAGATAACTTTCAGTGTTTGCCGATTTGCTTTACACTGCATCTATCCCTTTAAAAAAGCTACGTTAGAAAAAAGTTTAAAGAAAAATGTAATTCGTCCAACTCTCTTTACACTGTATCAGTTGAGAAGGAAAGACTTGCAAGCACTGCTGCCTCTCACCTATCAGTATCAAATTCAGGTCCCCTGGTCATTCCAGGCAGTGACTGCAGAACACCCCTGCCCACCCAACATCTCCGTGGTCAGCCACCCTTTTCAGTGATGCTAAGGCAAAGTGCCAGGCATGGTACAGCAAGCATATTAAGTCATCTTCCAACTCACAAGCTTCTTCGCTAAAAAAAAAAAGTAATTCCACTTCTTGTGACTGATTTCTACATCTACCAGTCTCACTCAGGAACACATATGCTGTAAGCCCTGTCTTAGTGAATATCTCGGTTCTTAATTCCACCTACATGAGTAATCACGCTAGGAATCAATGGCAATATCCATGCTTGCAAAGTTAAGGATACATGTAACTTTATAGGACATTGCATTCATTTGCAGCTATACAATACACTGATTGCAGTCCTGAATCATAAATGAAAGGTCATTGCTAGATCATAGGCAATGACACCAGGTTATCTTTTGGGGATGTATACAACAGAGCTAAAACAACTCAGATGAAGGCAAGACACTTCTCTCTCCTGTTTAGAGGCAGGCTCTGCTCTTTGGGAGTATTTATGGATGCACAAGCTGTAGGCCATGGAAGAAATGTGCCCCATATATACTAAAGAATTAACTGCAATAATTTAACACAGTAAGACCGAAGAATATTTCTATTGTCTCTCCAAACTGAAAGCATTTCAACAGCACAACTGTACGATACAAAAATAATTGTACACCAAGTTAAGGGGAAATTTTTCCATGTTTTTCTCTGGAATGCCACATAGGCGACTCAGATTTCATAAACAATTAATGGGATGCATTAAAATTCTTCTTTATGTATAATTAAAGAAAACAGATCTTAGGAGTGCTATTTTTGTTTTGTTTTTATTAACAGTACCTTGTGGGGGAGCGGGGGTGTAAATCAGCTCCCTCCAATAACACTAAGAAAATGTTGACACTAGGTGTTAAAGGCAAAAAAATAAAATCATTATGGTTCAGGATTACAGTGTTTAGGGAATTACTGCACTTTTTATTCTATCTTGGAAATGTACAGAGATGCACAGAACGGTTATATTATTCCTATCTCCTTTCAAGCAGGATCTTTTAAACACTGAAAGCGAAGTTTTAGTCAGTATATAGCACATTCTTACAAAAATATAATATTTCAGACAACATGAAAAACACTTAAAGAAAATTGCTTTATCTTTCAGAACAAAACTACAATGCAACCTAACTTCCACTGATTTTTACACTGCTCATTAATTTTATTCAGCAAGGGCCCCATACAACATGGTCATTCTGTAGCAATTTGATTAGGACCTACCCTACTGAAGTGTACATACTTGCCTCTAAACATTAATAGTGGTGCACATGAATCTAGATCACATCCACACTTCTTTGCCCTTTAAAGCAACCTTTTCTTCTTCAAGAGCCTAGTGCTTCCCTTAAGGTTGAGGAGTGTACGCCCACAAGAACTTCACTACACCCAATTTCTTACACTATGATGGGATTGAAAACCAGCTTTATTTTCATGCTGATAAAGTTCAAAGTGCCTCTATAACCTACTGTTAAATCCATATAAAAATCCACATTATGTGGCAGCAGCTAAAGAATTCTATGAAGTGAAAGGCGATTCTTCTGCATAAGAGATTACAGCAATGATGAATGAAACTACAGTAAATAAGCAAAATGTAAGACTTTGCCCTCTGCAGTGAATAATTCGGGGTATCCTTACAGAAGACTTTTTTTCTTTCTTTCTTTTTATTTTTTAGTTCTGCCCCTCTTTGCTATATGGGAGCACCGTGGCGTTCATTTTAAACAACCAAACAAAAAAACCTCTCTCCATCCTTAAAAAGCACCATAGATAAAAAAATCTGGTGGAAAACAACAAAACAAAACCTGAAACAAACTACATGGACCACCCTTCAGGGATGAAATGCTAAAGATGTCTTTTTTAATCAATCAGTTTGTGAAGTTCTACAAAAAATAAAAAGGATCACATTCTAAAGGTTCAGTGCATTCAGCAGCTATGTAGTTTTGCTGCTTATTCATCTTTAAGTTGACTTTCAAAAATAACACCCTAGCTCATCAAAATATACATTTTCCATTTGCTTTAAATTAAAATAACAATAAAAAACATTTAAAGAATTCACAATCAATAGCATGACTAAGTTTCAGGATCATCTACAGCATATAATTTAAAGGTTCAAGATGCCAATATGCAGCACGTGGCAGGCCTATATGCTCCATGCAGCATGTACATTTAGGATAATCTCAAATAATCTTGATGTTCAGATGTCAATTTGTTTCTTCCAAATAGTGTAGAATACCCATCTGGAGAAAATAAGCAGTTAAGGAAAAAAAGGGAAAAAAAGCAAAGTTTGCAGTACATAGTTATAATGGAAATAGTTCTTTTCACATTTTGATTCTGAAAACTTCTGCTAGTTCATAAAGATGTGGTAGGTGAAAATCACAAAAGTGAAAACTCCTTGAATCCTCTTTTTGGATCAGCAGTTCAAAAAAGCATCCCATTCCCACTTCAAGCCTTTGCAAATCCATGTTTTCTAATTCCTGCTCTAGATTTTCTAGCTCTTCAGCAAGATTTTTTTGCACTGCTATTGCTGAATAAACTACAGAAGTACTTTGGGAATCATAAAATCACAGAATGGTTAGGGTTGGAAGGGACCTTAAAGATCACCTAGTTCCAAACCCCCTGCATATGGGCAGGGACACCTCCCAGTAGGAGGTTGCTCAAAGCCCAAGCATGATCAAAATTTCGATCAAGAGTTCACAAAGTTGGGATCCCTTTTGCTCATCTTCTCAATTGTAAAGTAGCCAGCTTGACTAGGAAAGAGACATTCAGCTACCTAATATGTGAATCCCTAAGGCAGACACAATCAGAGACTAAATTAATACTGGGATGTTCAGTAGCTGAACACTAGGTGTCCAGGTATCTTATGGGGCAAACATTTAAATGTCTACTGCCTCCTAATTGCCTCATAAGGGTTTCTGTTGAATGCTCACTCAAGAGATGCATCTAAATTTAGCCCATGCTTTCCTTCAAAACTTCTGTGGTGTCTGCTTTTCAGAAAGCAGACTTTTATGTCATTTGGACTGAGCTAGAAACAAATACAGAGCAACTGTCAGCTTTATCAGTGCTCTTTTTTTGGCACTTCTTGGGAGAGATGGAGTCAGCTTCAGCACAGTCACAAAGAAGCTCAAACCACAGTTCTCTGAGGTATTCCTGGCAGGAGAGACAAAAGATTCTCAAGAGGTCTCTTTTCATGCTGAGCACATGAGAGGAGAGATCAGAGCTACCTAACTGTGACCCCCAACTACAAGAAGGGCCTGAAGGAGGACACAGGGAATTACAGGCCTGTCAGTCTGACCTCAGCGCCGGGGCAAGGTTATGAAGCAGATCATCCTGAATACCATTATGCAGCACATATAGGACAACCAGGTGATCAGGACCAGTCAGCATGGATCCTGCTTGACCAACCTTATCTCCTTCTATGACAAAGTGATCTGTTTAGTAGATGAGGGAAAGACTGTGGGTGTCTTTTACCTGGACCTTAGTAAAGCCTTTGACACTGTTTCCCACAGAATTCTCCCGGAAAAACTGGCTAAAGGTTAAACATTTAGAGTACTTACTTTGAGCTAATCTGAAAAGATCAAGATTACTTCTCCTTCAATATTCCAGTGCCTATACCATTATAACAGTGTTAATTAATTACAGAAAAAGCTAACTAATAAAGTCTGCCCCATTTTTTTAAGCACTGTCTATTTTCAAGCTCCATTATATCTACTTAATGGCCAATTTTAATAAATTTATTGCTAAAAATATTTCTTAACTGTTAGCTTACTAGAAACATGTACATGTATTTTTCAAAGTAACGAAGTCGCATTTCTTACTCAATAGATTTAGAAACATTTTACATACTTCCAAATAAACAATGCAATAAGCATTTAGAAGACTTTTCGAGGATGCATACTTCAAATTATGTTGCATTAAGGCCTGGCAGTTGTAAAGGCAAAAATAATGAAATTCTCTGAAACTGTAAGCTACAAGGGCAAATATCTTCATATCTTCCTTCACTTTTTGCATTTTGTCTTGAAAATATTAAGATCAAACCTGAGTTTCACTGGAGAGCTGAGAATAATGAGAAACAGGAGGATCTTGTTACAGTCAGTATGGAGTCCAGAACAGCACACTATAGCATTGACAGCATTAAGATTCAAGACAGAAAAGGGAGACAAAACGAACACACACAACAGAAGAAAGGCTGTGGCAGAGTTTCACATGCTTAACTTATTATGAATAAGCAGATCCTGGAGAGATCTCTCCTGTCAGGAGAGGGACAGCCAGAACAGGCTGCAGAAAAATTTCTGAGGAGATCACACAAAAGTGTTAAAGAACCCAAGGCAAACGCAGCCAGCAGAACCACCCTACAGGAGACCAAAATGCCCCTCTACGGCTAATGGTTTGAAGCAGAAACTTCTAGCTCCCTGTGTAACTTGCCTGCCACCCACAAAATGAAGACAATCTGAAGGATTATTTTTAGGAATGGAATGTTACTAAGCAGCATATATACCTCACAACTTGGAACATTTTTTCGGTAACGCTAACTAGTAATAATGCTAGAAATCACTTTTTTTTCCCCCCAATAGCAATACATTTCGAACTCTGTGTCCAAGAACAGATCTACCAGAAAATAAAGATCTGCATCATGCTGGTCTGTTTGAAGTTTGTTTGCATTTTTTGGTGAAAGAAAAAAATAAAAAGAATATACAGCCTTGCCAGAACTCCCAGGCAGCATTATTCTCATTGTACAGTTTATCGTATATCACATACACAATACACCTGGAAGCACTCAAAAACATTAATAAAAACATACACTGATTTGGAAAGGTCCTGATAATTTCACCAACTGTGAATTTATGGCACTCAAAAAAAATAAGTATTGCTATTATCCTCAAAATAAAACTGCAGTAGTTCATTTGCTATGAAAAGACATAGTGTTTAAATTAGAACTGCCTTCTTGCACTTGAGTTCATTACCTCCAAGCCATCTAGGCTTGCTTGATTTATTGATTCACACTCTGCACTCTTTTTCCATCTTTAAGGATACAGTTCCATGTAGGAGGGAACACACACGGTTTCTTTTGAAAACTCCACAGGACAATAAAGCCTGCTAAGCTGTTCTTCATACAGAGTCAGGGCATCGGTCAGATTGATACAGTTTCCCTGAATAAAAAAAGAAAAGACCCAGTTACAATAAAACAAACGAGCAAAACTGCAGACAAATATATACATTCTCATATTAAAACAAGGCTCACACATACTTCAGAACCAGATACATGCTGTTCTTAATATTTAATATTTACAAAGCAAATACTGAACAGCTTGTCTTCATTCTGCCTACAGTAAACAACAATTTGTTTCTTTTCAGGAAAGGGTAAGTATGGGGGATTATCTATCTTCTTATTAGCAGAAGCAACCATTACATTAGGGCTTCCACTTAAAACAGACTACCATGTGTTGTTTGCATGTAACATCTACTCAATAACCATATTCCTTATGATTGCTTAAATATATCAGTAAGCAGTATTACAACATCCAGATTTTCTCAATTATTACATTGCCTAGGTCTTATAATGTTAAAATGCATGTTCTACAAATTACTCAGCTTTCCAGGCACAAGATGCCAAATAAAGACCCAGCAAATATGAATATATTGTTGCTGTGGCACAGCACAGACAAGACATTCTGACATTCCCCTCAAAAGGGAGATGATGTTAACAGGCCCTGGCACATTACAGCCAGGTGAATTATCTGTGATCTTCTACCTCCACCAGTCTCACAAGGAGCCTTCAGCTCAGCCTATAGACCCTGAATATGCCTGAAGATGCTGCACACTAAACAGAAACAACAAGTTATATGATGATGTTGAATTTACCCTGACGACACAGCATGTGCACATCTGGTTCTATGTGTGGCAGGATGAGACATCTTCAGGAGATGTGTGTCTCCATCCTTCCCTAATGGTTGGGTTTATAAGCTTATAGTATAAATGCCTTTTACCCAGATCAAGGACAGAGCCTGCTTTCTTATTCTGATTACTAATTAGTAGAACAGCAGCATCCAGTAGCATTTCTCCAGAGTTTCTTTCAACATAAAAATCCTCAGCTTTCCCACATATCTTACCACTTCTAGTTAAAGAACAACAAACGTTTCAAACCACAGAATAATTAAAAAAAAAAAAAGGGAACTTTCATGATAATGAACACTCAGCTCCTAGTAACCTAGGACAGGAGCCAAAGGCCCACAAAATTATAGTAACAGACCCAAGGTACCAAAGTTTGCTGTTCATCTTGGATCACATGAAATTTAGACTAAATAATGCAAGGATATGCATTAGCCAGAAAAAGGCCTGGTTATATATATTTTTTTAAAAAAAGAAAAAAGGAAGAAACAATCATTTACTAATACAGCCAGCTTCTTAATATCTAGATGACTTTCTGTTCATGACTGGATAGGCCAAAAGCCTTCCAAAGAAAGCATTTCCAAGCAGAGTACTGCTTTAGATCTTTAAAAGTGCTGAACTTTGCAAGAAAAGACATTAATTAGAAAGTCTAAAGCAAAAGATTCTAGAATGCCTAGAATAGAATGACTTCTGGAAATAGATGCACACACAGAGATATAATTATGTAACTTTTTTTGTGAAAAAGGTACATGGTTCACCTAAGAAAAACGAGCTACATCTAATTAAAAACTATAGCTCCCTTACAGCCACAGCTTATTCAGTATTTTAAGACTTGAAATTAAGGTCAAGTTCTTTAGGACCTAGGGAGCACAGGATTTATTCAACACTTCCAAAATGTCTCCACTAGCTACTTTTCACATGTGTGCATTGCTCTAATAACACATTATGAAACTTTTTAACTCCAGGAGAATGGCCTTTAAGAAAGTAGCATTTTACTGTTTAACTTTTCAGTGCTCCCAGATTTTTTTAAATGGCCTTAAAACAATTAAGTGCTCACAGAAACAACTGAAACTTAATTTGCACAAAGCAAGCAACTAAGTGAGTTTGACCAACAAATACTACCTGTGCTTTTAAAAACAACCTACAATGAGTAAAGCTTGAACAAGCAGAGAATTATTTGAAATAGGTGTGTCTAAAAAGCTCCATCTACTTCCATGTAGCAACATCAGACAGTAACAAGAAACAAAGTCTATAGTGAAATGTACACTCTGATTTTGGTATTATTTTTTATACTTCTTGTTATGGTTAGGACTTTTTTCACCATGTATTTAAAACACTTTTGCAAAGTGAGAAGAGATCCATCCTAATATTCTTCCTCTGAAATTTTATCATCATGCTCAGGTTTTCACATGCGGAAAAGAAAACCTCAACTTAGAAAAAAGTCCTATACAAAGCATCTTGAAGGCTCTCTTTCAAAAGAACTTGTATAAAACATATTTGATTAGAATTTTGATCATATTCTAATAACAAACATGCACTTGGTTATTTGCTGAAGGAAGATGGGGTGCCTTGTAGTGAGTATCTCATATTTGGGATTGGTTATCAGAAAATAGAAGTTTGTACAGGTAAGAGATGAACACCAAGCACAACTGCACAAAGCACAACAATGAACAGACTACTCTAGTACTTGTTTAGTAACCTGTTATTATCCAGGGGACTGTAGCAGTTATTTGGTTTAGCTGCCCTTTACCAAACATATAATTTTGTTCCAACATCAGGCTGAACGCGAAAAAAACCTCAAAACCTGTGTGTGCAATTTGACTCATAAATAGAGAACACTGCTAGGTAATTTATGGAGCATACCACTGTTACAGAGGAAGTTTAATATGATGCACAATGAGATAAAAGTATCCAGAGTTTCCCAGCCCGTTGCTTCAGTATTTCATCCTTTCTCCCCTCTCCAGCAACAGACAAATCACTGCAGACAGTGTGGAAAACAAATTACAGGAACAATGAACCATGCCAATAAGCAATTTTAGCTTTTCAAACCCACAGCTCCCCAGTCTCCAAATCAATGTCTTACCTAACGGTTCAGACATCCCACCTAGCTGTTTTATTAACCTCTCCTCCAGGAGACACACCACAGGATTTTTAGTTCCACACAGTTACAATTTTTTTATAACTATTTGGCTTGACTCAACAAAAAGCTAAGAATAAAAAAAATCAAACCTACAATACTTCAATGAATTAATTCCAATAAAGAAAAAGTTAATGAAAACTCACTATTATTAAGACCTTTCTGTAAAAAGTGAAAAGCTTTATCAACTCAGACTACATTGTCTATTTATATGTTCTTGTACCACTAAAATAAGACACAGGGAACCAAACCCCGAATGCAATATAGTGATCAATCTAATAACCTGTGCTCATTTTAACTCTCTTGCCTAATGAAAATAGTTGTGGTAGAGAAGTAAGTTTTTTGTTCTGAACAGTCACCATGTACTCAAACAATAACTAACATTGAACACAGTGTTTAATAAGGCTTTAAAAGCTGATGACTCACCAATTAAGACTTTTTCAAAAGTGCAATATAGTGATCAATCTAATAACCTGTGCTCATTTTAACTCTCTTGCCTAATGAAAATAGTTGTGGTAGAGAAGTAAGTTTTTTGTTCTGAACAGTCACCATGTACTCAAACAATAACTAACATTGAACACAGTGTTTAATAAGGCTTTAAAAGCTTGATGACTCCCAATTAAAGATTTTTCAAAAGGAAATATGCAAAATCAGAATTTCTTTTTTTTCCCCTCACACTGTTCAGTCAATTTTCAACACATACAAAAACCCTACCATATTCCTCTGCCCACCTCTTCTTACTTATAATCTTTGTTCTACATCAAACAGTCTGATGTGAAAGAAATTGGGGAACACTGAAAAAAAAATTCTCTCCTTAACAAGCATCTCTCTGACATGAAACTATTTGAGGTAGTTTTAAAACTTTGAGATAAACCGATCTGTTTGTATAAGACCTTGTTTAAGACCGGCCATTCCTGAGCTGCTTGACAGCTTTTGTATTCTGAGTCTGCTGAGTGCTTGCACACACTTCAGCAGCTCACACCTGCTTCCCAACACCAATTTTTCTGGGCTTTCATAAGGCAGACGTTCTGGAGTACCATGGGTTTTGTCTTTGGGTTTCAACAGCACAACATTGAACAATTTAAATACTAAATATCATTCTGTGCAGACAATAAATAACATTCCTTAAAATAAGCAGTAAAAAAGGATTTGTTTAAAATAATCCTATAAATTCCAGTTAAGTTTACCCACCTATAATGGAGATGTGTCCATCACCTATTATAGGCTGAATTTAGGCAACTATGCCTCCTCCAATCTTAGAACATAAACTAGTGACTTGAAAGCAGACTGAATGGTCCCTTTCCATACTTGCCCATTTCTTACATATCTTTCTTTCACCTCTTACCCTACATGTTGCTGCTACTGGACATCCAGTGTCTCTGACAGTATATTAGAGAAGTTCCATTTTTATTTGCAATTTCACATGCTTTTCTATTTTTATTTTGCAATGAAAAGCGCAGGAGTTGAACGTGGCCAAGGCTTTTCCTTTCCTCACTTCAGAGTGACTAAGAAGCAAGGAGATAAACACAGAACGAAAGACCTACCATCAAAGCTAGGTTTGAGTTTTGGATGACAGTGATAACTTTTAAGGAGGTAATGGAAACAAACTTGACTGAAGGTATCTCCATTGGCAGTATGATCAATTAATTTAAAACTGAACTCTCTGTAACACAAGGAAATGAAAAGTCTGTTTCTTAAAGACTCCCAAACTGCCAAGAAATCACACAGGCTCACACGGGGAGGGACATGGATCCATTCTTCCAGCCTTCTTTCATACTGCAGTGAAGGAGAACCCTGATCTTTCTTTGGAAGTGCTAATTAGAAAACCCACACAGCAGCCAAAAAAAGAAGTGTAACTATGGAGTAACACCATGGTGGTCTGGACATTTAGAGGGTAGGGCCACACTGTATTAGAGCGCAGCCAGGAAAGGACAGCTTGGTGAAGGGCCACATGTGTGTGTGGGGGAGACATCTGATCCCTTGCACTAGTGGTTAGCAGTGTTTACTGGAATGCAAACCCATGAGTGGTCTGAGACTGTTTCTATCCTGCCTGGGTTGGATGACCCAGACTAGGAAGGAGCGAATTCCTGTTCAGAGGTATTTTTAAAGGTTACACTTCATGAAAGGGCTGAAAATGATAGCTCATTCAACCTCAAAGGATTAGGTCAGTGGAGCAAAAACTTAGCACAGAAAAAAGCCTATTCATAGCTACACATAATCCGCTGACATAGAGACAACCTTACAATCAGTCTCTGCATCTTGCGGAGTGTAGTTTCACAGATGCTGTGACTATCCTCACGTGCTATGTGAAAGGTGCAGGATGGTGATGGTTCAGAAAAAAATCCAAAAACATATCACACTAGTATCTACAAGTACACACACTCCACTGAAGTTGAAAAGATCATTTGGGCAATCTAAAAATTATACTGGCTTTTAGGAGGTCCCGTAGTATAAAAAGACTGAACATGTTCAGATACAAATTACTGAGAAAGTACATTAGAGATTAAACCAGACTTCAGGATACACCAAGTTCTAAGATCCTCGCGAATGTCCACTTCTGTCCACTGTGATGGTTGGGAACTTACACCTGTAACCAGTTCCTCTTGGAGAAGGCAACACTGAGCATCTCACAGACCTGGACGCATACTACATCACTGAACAATTTAAAGCACCAGCTTCAGAAGGAGAAGGAAGAAGAGAAACACAGCAAGCCATATGACACTAAAGCATCAGCATAGTGCAGTATTTTTCAACAATAAGTTTTCAGAAACAAGTCTCAAGTCTTAAACAGACAAACATGGCTGCAAGTTCTGCCGGCTAAGGGCCCTAAAGCCCATCTCTCTGTCCCAGTCCTATGTAAGATGCAAGACTCTCAATATGGATGATGAAACTAAAAAAGCAAGGACATGAAAAGCAAGGCTGCCAGTCGTTCAAATAAGTTATTGTTCTTGTGACTACTATTTGTGGATGTGTAAAAGCATGTACGGATGCTTTTTTTTTTCCCCAATATACTTAAGCACAGACTTATAGCAGCAGAGAATAAGATCCATAAACTGCCCCTTCTATCTTTCCAGAGCCGAAACAAGCAAAACGTTGCTCCTTTATCCTAAAATTGGCTGCATATGTCTTGCACCCCCTAGGAATATGAATAAACAGTCTGAAAAGCCGTTCATAGGCAGAATCGCTCTATAAATGTTATTGAACTACCAAGGCAATAGTAGTCATCAGTCTCCACCTAGTGGTGAAAGAATATTCTGCATTAGTATTTGGAGACCACCATGGCATCCCCAGGGAACAACCAGATGTGTTAGGTAGTAAGCCAAAAAAGTAATTATTTTGATAATCTGAAATTATAAGCATACCTATATATATCTATATAAGTAGCTTTTATCTAACTTCTATCAGTGTGCCTAATACACTCCTGTATTTCATAGCTGATTAACAAATATATGAAAACACTTGTAATGACTTGCTCAGAAACACCTAGCCAAAAACCTCCACACTTTCATTTTTAAATCTCCCTTCTCCTTTGTAGTTCTTGAGTTTGACTTTTGTCAAAGTTTTTAAAAAGCCTCCTCTTAATCTTTTCCATACTACATAACTTCTTGTTATATTATGTAACTATTGCTTTCAGAGCTCAGATCTGACACGTTCCTGCAATTACTGCAATGGCCCTCAGGATTTTTAGCTGGCTTTGCATGAGAATTTCTCATTGCCTGGCTGCTTCTGGCAAGATCTTACATAAAGCCAGGCACATGGGTCTCAAAAAGAAAGCCAGGAATGGCGTGTCACACTTGAGCAAGAATTGCTAGTATTACCAAAATGCAAAATAATTTATGACCTATAAATGCTGTAGTGCATACTACAACCATAACTTTCAGGGGGCTGAGGGGTGCTCCATTCTTGATGCACTTTGGTCTTCACTGAAATAAAGAGTATTAATACACCACTGTATTTTCCCAGGATTATTTTTTTTTGCTAGTAACACACATACCATCCTAAAAATACACTATCTGCATTAAGACATGCAAGATCTAATAAAAATCAAACTGGCCTGCCAATACTCTTATTGAAACCCATGAACTGTGCCACACCGCAATGGTACCATATGTTTTGCCATCTCCTGCAGATGAAAAGAGAGAAGGCATCATGCCATCTGTACAATGCAGTTATGTAAAAACCAGACATTTCTGTGCACTGATGTTTTGATGAACTCAGATTCTAAGTTAATTAACCAAAAATATCATTATGTAACAAGTAGGGTATTAGGAGCTTTTTTCCTAGTTAATACACGTGAAATTATTAAACGTAACAACTAAGACATAGGAAAAAATTCTGAAAGTTCAGAGCTATATCAGAGTGCCACAACAAAAGTCTCACTTAATTCTTAATTAGGTTGAAAACAGTAAACTCTACAGGAAAGTATCCTGAATGGAAGCAGAAGAGGTTAAGCTGCCACCAAATGTGCATGACTCTCCTTTCAGAACGCCATGGCCTGCCATTATTTTTTGTATTTACTTCCACGTTGTTGCTTTCTGTTAAGACAGCTCTAGACCCTGCCTGCTGACAGCAGTCGTGAACAGCATTTGTAGTGGTTTGCTCCTAGTAGTAACAAAAAGGTGCAGCACACTGTCCACTGTAAAACACTTCAAAATCAATTCATGTGCCAAAGAGAACATTTTCCAAAACTTGTGCAAAGCTCAATGATCAGCATTTCAATGTTTTTTTCTCACCAGCGGCATTTACAGAATTGGGCAGCAACACAGTATGTGAACAACTGGCATTCTGTGAAGATAATTCCGTTTTGGGGTAAAGCACTTATTGATAAATGACATTTTAACAAGATGCACAAGGTAACTCCTGCAAGTAAAACTATCAGAGGCTACAAACTACAGAAGACAGAAATTTCAAATATTAGGTGGACATTTATTGGTGATATTTAATATATTTTATCTTTCAGAGAACCGAAACACACTTCAAGAAAGCCTAAGGGGGGTGGGAGGGCACACAAAGTCCCAGATTTTAAAAACACAACTGCCTTAAAAGGCACGTGATTCCTTCAGCAAGTGAAGTACAATCTGATACTTAAGATAAGCCTCCTGGAAGCAAACAGTTTGAACAAAAGTAATTTCCATTTCCAATGTTAATACACAGAGCTAAAAAATCCTGGCATTTAACAGCTAACAAATAAGAGTATTCAAAACCATTTATGAGCTCCCAGTGTGTGACTATACTCAGCTACCAAAGTCAGCAGTGGTCATATTTGAACTTCTGTCCATAGTCTAACCTTAACTCTTTTGATATACAGCTTCAACTAGTTTAAAACCTAATTTAAAGGAAGTTACAGACAGCCTTTTTTGTTTCTGTTTTTAAACCAAGCCCAACTGGGAAGGGGCTACAAGGACCATAAAATTTAGGGACATGGTTTAGCACTGGAGTCTTTAGAGGTAGGTTAATCATTGGACTAGATGATATTGAAGTTTTTTTCCTACCAGAACAATTTTGTGATTGTGTGAAATGGGATGGGTATTTAACAGTATATATCAAAAGGTCTGGTAGCTGTTTACCCCAATATCAATTTCCTTTTTTCAATACCCTCAGGGAGACTATGTTGCCAAAGTACATTGCTTTTGTACTCATGCCTTTTCAATGGCTACAAGTTACTCATACGTTCAAATTCACACCACTTAAATTTAAATATTGTTTATTTCCCATCCTGCCATGTCCCATCTTGTTGCTTTGGAACTGTCAGAGTGATATTACACAGTTTCCCAACAGTTTAAACCAGGGCTGGTTCTGTTCTGCTGTCCTTTCTTCCTGTGCAAACAGATGCTGGGGAGCTGAATTATCTCCCCCCATCAGGACATGACAGGCAGCAGGGCTGCACCATTCTCCACCCCTAATGATCTCAGCTGACAGAAAATGATCCTCCTGTACCCTTGCTGCAGCACAGCTATCACTCCCAACTTTCAGCACAAGATTCTTCCCAGAGTTCTGCTGCAAAGTCTGACAGATACCTGTCCACATACAAAAAAATTAACATATGTTCTCATCAAGTCAGCTAGTCTTGCTTGTATGTTACACGTATGACAACTGCAACACAAATGCTTGCTCTGTTCAAAAGATGTACTACCCTTTCAACATCAAAATCTGCTATAAACATTTCCACTGTTAACAGTATAGAAACCCATTAAGTTTACAGCATGATGCATCCATAGAGTTTTGCATTTCTTTATAAACCTCTCCAATTCCACAGTAAACCACTGCTTTTACACATCTCAGAAACTCTACGCTGATGGGATTAAGAGTTCAAATGCTTAATTTTTAGCTAGTTTACTTCAAAGTGTAACAAGATTATTTGAAATGCTGTATGTAGATGCTCCACACATCAGAAGACTAGTTAAGGTATGGACATGACAAAAGAAATACAACTTCAGAGACTCACACTTCACTCAACCATCTGCTGGGTCTTGTCAGGTTTTTGTACAAGTGCATACAGCTCTGTGGTATTCTGAATTCAGGACTGCGTACAGTAAGTATCTTCACACAAAATCTATATCACAGCTACATTATCTATGCTATAATGTAGCAAGTCTAAAAATATCATACTATTTATTTTTTAAAAGAATTGCATTAAAAGCCTCATACACAAGGACAAAATCTTATTTAAGACGACATAAAATACTTCACAAAATGTCAAGCAAACATATTCAATTATTCAAAATCTCTTTTGCAGAAAAACAAACCAGTGACTTGCATTAGGAGTGGATAGTAACCAAAAAAGAGTATTTAATCCCAAATAATAATGTTCTCATCCCATTGCATCTATGTCAAATTCTTACGCCTTTATGGATGACAAATATTTGTCACACTCTACTACTGGAGATGTTAGCTTAAAAATCATATATCTGTTTAAAAAGTATATCTACTTTTCCATTAACTAACCTCTAAAATATTCTGTAGTATACCTAGCAGGTTCTTGAAATTATGCTTTAAAAATCAAAGATACAAGCACTACAAATTCAGCTGAAATAACGAAAGAGACGAGTCAATTAGCAAAGTCCAAATTTCATGCAAAAATCCCTAGTATATTGTGGAAAGGAGAAAATCAGCTTCCTAACAGATTTTTAGTTGGTTGGTTTGGTTTTGCCCCCTTACTTTTTTTTTTCCCTGAAAAATGTAGATGGCAATACATACAGAGCAATACTTCTTTATATTCAGATATGCTACCTGTGTGAAGTATTTTCCATCTTGTTTCAGGACTTTCATTGAGAGGTCAAGAATCAACCGTAGAAATTCCCATGTGGAATCTGCACACAGAGTATGATTTTAAAAAAGAGCACATTATTGGCTTGTTCACTATTAAATATTCAAGACTTATCTACTGCTCAGTAAGTAGTCATCCTCTACCTTTTAAAAAAATGCAACAACAAACCAACAAGGAAATGAAAAAGCAGTTAAACTCCCCCACAACCCATACATATTGGCAATGACAGGAGAATTAACCCCTTTTTTCCTTCACAGTAATTTTCCAGGTGTTCAAATAAATTATACAATGGGGAAAAACGTACTGGAGTGTGTGAACTCCCCACACTTTCTCAATAATTACATGAGCTCATACTCTGGAACAAAAGCTTAGCTTTAAAAAGCCCTAGCACTTGCTGATTTTTTCTAACATTCAAGAAAATTCAAAAGGAACAGATGTGTAACTATCATTCTTTGCCTCTCAGTTTTGATACTGGAAGTGTAAGAATCCAAGTACTTTTGTTGCTAACTGACAACTATTATGCAGCAGAGGGGTGGAAATGTGAAAAATTCACAGAAGTTTGGGAATATAAATTAGAAGATTAACCTTCTTCTGGAGATGTGGAGATTGGAACAGCCGTGAGATCATTAATTACATAATCAAACATCCTTCCTTCTTTGGCATACTTCTTCAGTACAGGAATACAGTCTTCAACTAAAACCTGTAAGAATTAAATACTTTGGCTAGTCCTTCAAATACCTCAAAACTGATCAGGTAAAATGAACAAATGTGGATTCGCAGGAATTAAAGAAGGGAAAACTACAAAACCGAATAGATGTTTAATTTTACCTTCCCTTTTCAACTTTTTACATCATATAAGAAAAGGACATGCAATTGTAATAACTATGACAATGACAATGTAGGCACTATAGTACTGAATCTCCTAGCTCTGTCATTGACTGATGGGTGACCACTGTTCTACCTAGCAACTGGTAAGAACAGTTAGCAGTCTTAAGTAAAATATGAGTAAAATATTTGTATGAAGAACCACGTGCATGTGACTTCTTTGTTAATTTTTTGCACTTTTTTTTAAGCTAACACCTGTATACTAGTGTCTGTGAAAGCCTTAAGGACCAGTAATGAAAACAAAAAGAAAATATTTCGAGTGAAGATGTCAGATTACACCTAAGCTAACTTGCAAGCTTTGTCAGATGCAGCATTTCAAAACCTTAACTGCAGGGATGCAAAATTTATTTATAATTTTTTAAAAAATAAAAATTACATACTAGAAGTGTAATGCTAACAGATTTTTCCTGCAAAGTAATTTACAAATGTCTATTACAAATTCAGATAGTCTCAGCAGTACAGGACAACTAACTGAAATAAACATTCCTCTATCTTTACATCAATTTAAGGAATTATATTTAACACTGTATCCTTACTGGTATTTCATCTTTATTTGTAAGCTACGACAGAAAACATTCACCTATTTCACACGCCTTAAAAGCTAGATATAATTATATGGAGGAGTCTGAGCACTAATATATACTTCCAGCACAAATCCCACTGCCAGCTATTAAAATATAGAAGTGCAGTAAAAAAGGCAAAAATCCTTCCCAAAATTAATCAGAAGACTTTCCACTAAAACTTTGCCATAACAGTCTTCCAGGCTAGGTAAAACTGTATTTGAAATATTACTTGTAATGGAAGAAAAATTAAAAATTACCTGATAGCACTCTCCTTTCAGATTGTCTAAGACATCTCCGCATGTTTTACGCATGTATTTTTTACACCCATCGATCACCATTTGGTCAATGTTTGAAGCTGGTTAAGGCATTCTATGTTCCAGAAATAATACAGTAACAGTTTCTATTTCTTCAGAAAGTAGTTCTCAAAAAGGTGACATTCACAAAGGAATAGTAAGATGTGTATCTTGATATAGTATTGCAATAGTCAACCTTATGTATTTGCCTCCAAATTCTCTAAGAGGTTCAGGAAGTGCTTATTTTTGTTTTTAACCAGTATTTCTGGTACCTTAGGTTACCATTACTGTGAAAGCTTGAAATCTGAACAATAGGGTGGTGTGTTTTAAAACCCCAGAAAGCTAAACTAGGTTAAGACTCTGACACAGTTTTGAAACAATTATTTTTAGTTTCAAGCAAGGAGATACCAAAATCTATGACAAACAAAATTTCTTATGACTAACAGTATTTTCCTTTAAAAACTATTTGAACTACAAAATGTCAAAAACTTTATTTGTCTCAGTATTTTTAAGACAGGGCAAGAATCTGCTTGCCACCAACACAATTCACTAAGTCCTGACGTTCTAGTTGATTAAACCTTTTCCTTCTAGGGATTTTTTTTTTATAGTTTTGTTTAGGAAAACAGAAAGAAACCAAGAAGGCAGAACTCAGCCCAAAGATACTAGTGTGATGACAGAAGTGTTCCTTTCCCGTTCTATGTAACTTGCTACTCAAGAATTACAGTATGAATTGGGAACTTGAAAGCACATGCTACATAATGATGCACAAATACGCAATCACTGAGTCATTTTAGACCCTATCTCCTCATGCAAATCAGAACGTGATAGTTGTGTTCAATGCTAAGACATCAGCAGAAAACACAGGCTGAAAAATGTTGAAATGAATGTTAAGTCATTTGTCAAAGGATATCTCTACCATAGTAACCATCTTTGGCTTCAGTTTGACTATCTCATACAGTATACCTCCATCACCACCTCCCAGGATTAGTACTTCTTTCCCAGTGTAATCTTCCTTTCCGCTGCCCATTATGGCTTGAGTATATGCCAGGTCACTCTCTGCCAGATCTGAATGGAAGGAAGAGAACAAGTTGGACAAAATCTTTATATCTTTGATTCTTTCATTAACTGGTATTAACTGCTATTAATCCAAAGGTAATATAATACAGACCAAAGCAAGAGCATCCACAGAAACAACTTATCTCTCAAGAGACAGCCAGGTAACAGAAGGCTGGTGATTTACCAGAGCTACTGACATCTTCCTCAGAATCATACACAGGATTTTTCTAGTTCTCAGTGCAAACCCAGCAACAGTGACCTCAGCATTAAGAAGTACTTCATGTTGAGAGAAGCAAAGTTGTAGAGCAAAGCAGTCAGTACTTAAGACTTGATATTCAGTGGGCTTTCATCTCAAACTAGTGCTGCATGAGACAGATTAGTAGATTTTTGAAAGCACACTCTAAACTAAACCCCAACTATAAAGACCAACGCAGATGCACCCCAGAGGATACCTGCACAGAAGCATTACTACTTTTAATATCTAACTGCTGAAAGGCCCTGAAGCATGCCTTCTGCTGACTTGTTCACCATTAGCTTAAAAGCAGACAGTAACATTCCTAAGCTCCAATAACAAATCTGAGCTACAAGGGCAAAGCACTGTGCAGCAGCACATCATGGCATATCCTACCATTCTGCCTAGCAATCAGCACTTAACTGGCACAAAGCAGTATTTTAAAATCCCATGAAAGCTAAGTAAGTAATGGCATACCTCCTCTTTCTATGAGGTACATTTTGAAAATGTTCAAACAAAATCTCATCTCCATATGAAACACTGATGAAAATTTCTGGCCAGAAGTATGGAATAGCTAACTTACTGATTTCAAGTACAATTCTAACTGAATTAGAAAATACCTTGCTAATGAGCTCAATAACAACACTTTTCAGCTGCCAACTGCACAGAAGTCCCCCTGACAGCTGCATAAAGCTAACTGCACAGTTAAAGGCATTTCTGGTGATTTAAAAAGCTATAGTCAAGTTTCTTAATTACCCTCCCATTAGACTGAAATTAGACAACAACATCCCTCATTTACCTCAGTCGGTACTTTCCAACATAAGTACTGAGAGGTTTTACAAAGCATACTCCTGGTTACCTAAATTTTCTAGCAAACAGCTTAAAAGAACAGCAGCCCATCTTCTCCCAAGTTCACTTTCACAAATACAAAGATCAGTGGTCAAGGAGTACCACACGTAAAAACCCTCCCATAAAGGTTAGGTTACTCTTCTGATTAACTGAGGAGTTCAACCGAGCATTCTGAAGAAGACAGTGTCAAAAGATGTTCACCAATAAAGTAGCTAAACGGTTTAAGAAACAGCTGTCGTGTATCTCAACAAGCAAGTAATTCCCCTAGAGAATTAAGCGACCAGCAGGATTATACCCACACATATACCCACCAGGTCCCATTTCTTCATATTTCCTTAGAAGTCCCCTGCATTTTGAAGACCTAAAGAATAGTTTGATTCACTGCCAAGGCCTTCAAGAGGTTGGACTTGAAACAAACAGGTAAAAGCTCATCTGGAAGAAAGGAGTAATCTCTGCTAGAGAGCACTCTTGAGTTCTTTTCTTCCTTGCCACCTTTCATAGCAAAGACAATTTTGGAAAAAGAAGAAATCTTTTTTTGTAGTCTAGATTTACACTGGTCAGTCTTTTACATAAAAATGCTTTATACACAGGAACAGATATATGTGTACACACATATACGTGGCTTCCTTGCATCAGACCCATGATCCTTCATAATCTAGTAAAATTGTGACACACCAAGATAGGAAAAGCCCCAACTCCTAAAATTTCAGACAAAATACCCTCAAATGAAATTATACTTACTAACATCCCCACTGAGAATAAGAATATTCCCAAACTGTTTTGAATGCAGGATTTTAATATTCTGAAAAGGTGAATCTTCATCATAAACAACTTCATCTATGTCGTATTCCACCAGGCGCCCATCAGCTGTGGGCCAGTATCTATCAATGACACCTCCTCTCAAAATGGCTGGCAATCTAGAAAGAGATAATAAGAAAAAAAGATTACAAAACATTTGAGAATGTTTATGTTTAAAAACAAATTCCAGCTAAACATCCTGTGGGTTCACCATAATAAATAAATATTTACAAGAGGGATCTAAGAGAACTTGCAAAATTTAATCCTCAATGAATTTAAGAAACCTATCAGCAATACATTAAATATACATAACTTGTTACGGCACAGGAGAAATATAAATGGTTTTGCTTTATGGACAACTTCTACAATGCATGCATCAATCTACGTCTACCCTAAGAGAGGGGATTTACATAACATACCAGCCTCTGCAGATGAAACAGCTCGTTACTAGAAATGGATACAATACAAAAGCAGAATGCAGAAAACCATGACAATATCTTTTCCCACCTTCAGCTCAGCTAAAAATGCCATTTCTTTCAGACTAGTGGATCTCATCCTTCTAAAGTTGTACTGAAAGACATTTGAAATACATATCCAAACATAAAAAGTGAACTATTAAAGTGGTTCAAACTCTGCAGTGAATAAGCACAATCCTTGGTATCAGCTGACTGTTTGCATTACTTTTTAAATGTGGTGCAAGGATCTTCATAGATTGTTTTTGCTTTGTTAATTGGGGTTTTTTGGGTGTTTTTTCTTTGTGTTGTTTTGGGGTTTTTTGTTTGGTTTTGGTGAAAATTCCTCATAGAAGTATCCTGAGTCGAATCAGTATTTTGCCTGTAAAGACAAACTATATTTGAAATGGCAGCGAATTATCAAAATTATTACAGCCCATTTTAAGCAAAATGTGCAGGCAAAGAGTTCATAAGATTCAGAATTAAAGTGTTTTTTTTCCAGAGAAGGGTGCAGCAGAAAACCAGATGCAGACAAGCTGCTTCTAAATTCACCAAATGTCTCAATAAAGGTTTCAGAAACATTTTGCACCCCCGGTGAGCCGCAAGATGGCAGCACACAGAGAGAGCAAGAGCATCTGGTTCACTAGGACAATAAAAAGGCAGGAACGTTTCCAGCAGCGTGAAAATAACACCAGAAGGATGTAAAGGAAATCTAAAAATCAAAAGAAAAAAGCTGAGGGGTGTGTGACTTATGCTGGATCAACTGTTCTAGGAGGTTCATCTTCCTATCCTAAGGTAACCAAACTAATCCAGATTACTTCAGGCAGACTTTTTCCTGATACATTTTTTGACAAATTCCTATGACTGGGATTCCACAAACTTCCAGTATCATATTTCAGTAACAAAATATCCTCAGAGGGAGAACCTCTCCTCCACATACACAAGATTATCTATATTTGCATGCTGTGTGCCAGTTGAGGCTTTACCAGGATGAAGTAAAGCCAGATAACTACCCCTCTGTATTTTACACACAACTGTTGAAAACAAAAAGCACTATTCAGGGTATAACATCACTTTGCAAATCATCACCACTTTACTTGTGGTCTCACACAGCCTTCAGAACACTTTCTGCTGAAGTACTCCTTAGCTGCTTTCCCATTCCATAGTTTACTCTTTAGCTTTACCAAATCTTCTTGATTTTACACTGCTTTTTACTTTTCTTAAACCATTTCAACTTCTGACTAAGCTCTTTAAAAGCACCTGTCGCACCTTCCAGAAAGTGCATGCCTGCAGTAAGTGTGCCCTAACTTCGAGGTGCCAGTCATCACTACAGCCATCAGGAAGAGCTGTGTCCTTCCACAACTCAAGCCGTGTCCTTCCAGATCCCTGGGGAACTCCATCATGAATGCTGTTCCAGGAACAGGCAATGAACTACAGTTAGCATCCCTACAGTTTAATATATAACCCTGTATTTAAGTAAACCAAAATGACAGGTTTGCAAAGCCTTCTTCTGCAGTCATCAGTTATATTAAAAAAAAAAAACGGACAGAAAACATTTCTATACTCTTGGCAGGGCCCTAGCACAGAGGTTCCCCCAAGGTTTTTTGCCATGTGTGCCCCAAGATCAGTGTAGCAGGGCAGAGTTGTGAGAGAGAGATGAAGGAAACCTTTTTGGGGGACCCTGGTCATCATCACCAGCCCTGCTCACCTTGTCCATAACCTCTAGGATGTGGCCCAGAGGCTGTGGTTCATGCCCTGGCCTATCCCCCTGCCACCCTTAATTCCCCAGCCCTTTCAGAGCAGTCTGCTCTTGCTTCCCGGATCCATTTTCTCCCACCATTTCATGCAACTATGAAGCAAATTAAAGAAATAATGCTTGCCCAAAGTATCAAAACTAAAGAAGCTTAGTAAGATGACAAAGCTCACAGTATCTTCAATTCTGCAAAAAAGTTGTTTACAAATATTGGGGGGAAAAAAAAACATGCATAAATTTGTACTGCAGGTTATTCATTGTAGTACAGCAAAGTATAATTTGCTTATTATCTTTAGCAACTGCAGACAAGTCACATAGGGAACCAGATGCATAAACTTACCGTTTCACCCTTTTTATATTACCATGAAACAGTTCTTTCATTCTTTCTTCTACTTTGTTTAGAAGCTGAAAAATAGCAAACAAGAGAGGTGGAATTCATAGGAGGTCACTTCATGCAAAATATCTGTTAAATTAGGCTACATGGAAGGCAATAAGAAGTAGCACTTGCATAGAAAGGCTTTGAAATGTAATCTTAGAGCCTATGAATAACTAACTGGTCACCTTATTCTCATTACTAGCAAGAATGTGCATATTGTAGCAGCTGCCATCACTGCATTTATCTGTCCCCCAGGATAACATAGCCAGATTGTTCAGGCACAGCCAAAGAGGAAACACAAGACCCCCGTAAGGTTTCACTCCTGTCAAAGCAGCGGCCTATTCCCCTGCAATATCAAATTTCTGCAGCCTTCAGGTCAGGAAAGATGAAATGATTTTTCTCTGTGGGGAAGAAGTTTGAGCAGAGGCGCCCCATCTCTCAGATCAGAGAAGGCAAAAATGTAATAAACACACCAGGTTGCGGGTTAAGCATCATTCCTTTCTCACTGCCCTGGGTACCTAAAGAGAGTCCTGACCCCTAATCAAGCCTATCACATCTTTACAACTTTTACAGCAAAGAACACAAGGCCCAGGATATGCAAAATACATGTATGTGTATGCAACTACAGTAAGTGTTACTGCTCCTCATCTGCAAGGACTCACATTTAAACTAACTTCGCTATATTAAGATCTTTTACAAAGATATACTTTGACAGACCTGAAGAAAAGAAGGGGTTCTACATAAAGTTTGATAATTCTAGTAAGATATGCTTTACCCATACCTGATCGACTTCCTCTCTTCCTTTCGTATGATCACTGTAGCTCTGCAGATCCACCAACACTAGTCCGTGAGGGTGAATTCTCAAATTGGCAAAACTACAAAATAAAGGGACAGTGATGACAACTTTATAATTGAAAATCAGGTTGAGTGACAAAAGGAAGTCAGAAATGAGTTACATTAAATTTGGAATGCACGTTTCTTTTTCAAGCCATCTGTAACTGTTGGCAATGCTAGTTCTGGTCTTAGTCTGCAAGTAACTTAGCAACAAACAGAAGTTGCAAGAGCATGCATGCCAGTCACTATGTAACTAACAAAATCAGCAGACAGCAAGGCAGTAAACAGGGTGTTTAAAACAGAACAGCTACACTACAGGGGGAAAATATATTGTGTACTACTCTTAGCTCTTTAAATTAGGGCTTCTTGAACTGCTGTATTGTGTTGGTTTGGTTTTCAATCGCAATCATAGAATCAAGGATGGGCATGGACACCTACCACCAGACCAGGTTGCTCAAAGCCAAATACAACCTACTCTTGAACACTTCCAGGAATAGGGCTTCCACAACTTCCCTGGGCAACCTGTACAAGTGCTTCACTAAATAATTTCTTCCTAATATCTAACCTAAATCTTCCCTCCTCCAGTCTTAATCCATTACCCCTTGTCCTTTCACTACAGGCCCTTGTAAAAGTCCCTCCCCAACTTTCCCGTAGCCCCTTTAGGCACTGGAAGGCTGCTATAAGGTCTCTATGGAGCCTTCTCTTCTCCAGGCTGAACAGCCCCAACTCTCTCAGCCTGTCTTCATAGGAGAGGTGCTGCAGCCCGCACATCTTCGCGGCACTCCTCCAGACCTGCACCAGCTCTATGACCGTCCCATGTTGAAGACTGCAGAACTGGACACACACTATTCCAGGTGAGGCCTCACAAGAGACGAGTAAACGGGAAGAATCACCTCCCTTGACCTGCTGGCTACACTTTGGATGCAGCCCAGGACACGGATGGCCTTCTGGCCTGCAAGCACATGTTGCCAGCTCATGTTGAGCTTCTTGTCTACCATAACCCCCAAGTCCTTTTCCTCAGGGCTGTTCTCAATCCATTCTCCACTCAACCTTTATTTGTACTTGGGATCGCCCCAACCCAAGTGCAGAATCTTGAACTTGGCCTTGTTGAACTTCATGCAGTTTGCACAAGCCCACCTCTTAAACCTGTCAAGGTTCCTCTGGATGGCATCCTTTTCCTCCAGTATGTCAACCTCACCACACAGTTTTGTGTCATCAGGAAACTTGCTGAGGGTACACTCAATGTCACTGTTCAAATCTCCAACAAAGATGTTAAATAGCACCAGTCCCAGTACCAACCCTTGGGGAGCACTACTTGCCACTGTTCTCCATCTGGATATCGAGTGGGTGACTACCAGTCTTTTGAGTGCGACCACCCAACCAGCTCCTTACCCAATGAGTGGTCCATCCACTGAATCCACACCATTCCAATTTTGATACCAGGATATCGTGAGGGACAGTGCTGAAGGCTTTGCACAGGTCCAAGTAGATAACATCAATTGCTCTGCCTTTGTCCACTAATGCTACAACCCCACTGTAGAAGACCACCAAATTAGTCAGGCAGGATTTGCCTTTGGTTGTCACCAATCACACCCTTGTTTTCCACGTGCCTTAGCAGAGCCTTCAGGAGGATCTGCTCCATGATCTTGCTGGACACAAAGGCAACACTTTAGTTTCCCCGGTCTTCCTTTTTTCCCTTTTTGAAAATGGGATTTACATTTCCCCTCTTCCAGTCAGTAGGAATTTCTCCAGACTGCCATGACTTTTCAAATATGATGGGCAGAGGCTTTGCAACTTCATCAGTCACTCCCTTCAGGAGCTGTGGATGAATACCATCAGGTCTCATGGACTTCTGCACCTCTAGATCTTTCAGATTGTCATGAATCTGCTCTTCTACAGTGGGGAGATCTTCCTTTTCACAGTCCATGCCTTTGGCTTTTCTAATCAAGTCTCAAGAAAACAACTGGACACTTCCCTTACTCCTTCCTTTTCACTTGGGTGTTTTGTTTTGGTTTTTTTATTCGCGTAGGTTTTTTTTTTAACTTTGTGGCAAATATTCAGAGACAGTGTTCATATTCAAAGTGAATAAAAATTTATGTATTAGAAAAATTAAGTGTCCTGAAGCTTTGACTGGCAAAGAAATTACAGCAGCAAAACCTCATAGATAAATACAGATGCAAGACAGATAGTCTTATAGTGTATACTACATTTATTACATAAGCATTTAAAGAACAAAGAGCAATGCTTCACTATGCTAGGTGCTGGGTAGACAAACAGAGGACCTTAAAAAACTTGCAAAAAACAAAAGATAAGGACTACAGGGAAGGTGACTACAAAAATACAGTGTCAGAGGCAATATCCTTTCCATACTGGGGAGGGTAGTATACAAAAAGAAACAGAAAGGCTACAAGAGGATTACAGGTAAAGGAAGGGAGGGGAAGCATGTATGAAAAGAAGGCAGAGGAGGGGATGGGCACAGAACACCCAAGCAAAGTAGGGTATCCAGGGGTGGAAGTCCATTAGTACAATACAGAGAAACCTCAGGTTAAGCTGTACACAGTTCTTTGAACGCCCCTTTCTTTGTCTTCTCTTACCACCCCACTTAGCCTCAAAGGCAAAACACAAACCGACCTTTGTTAACACAAAGTTTAGGTGGCATCCCATTTCCCCACCACTCCCAGCTTTTTTGTCCCTTCCAGAGCTCCTTCCCTAAACTGCCAGCCTCAATATGAAACCACCTCTGCCGTGGTGGTGGGAACTTTGGCCAGGAAATATCCTTAGTCACAGTCAGAGAGAAAATCCTGAATATAGTGTTATCTGAAGATAATAATTTTTTGTAACTCTATAATGATCAAATTATGAACCAGAGTGGAGTGATTAAAAAAATAAACACACTTGTAGACTTTAGACAGCAGTGATCTGTAGCTGTGATGTGTTTACAGCTTAACAAAGAAACCGAGTGTCACTCATTTCTTTTCAAAAAACGAGCCTGAGAAGTCTCGAGTTTCCCTGAAGACCTTAAGCACAAAACATATACATTACGCACAGGTCCTCACTGTTTTCCCCCTCCCAAGTACCTGCAGATTGTCACCATCTTTCAGTGACCCTCCCTACACCTCAGCGACTGTCCACCAGGTGTCCTCCCGACGAAGGTTTTTGATCTAGGACCACAAAATGGCCCTACGCCCCATGCCCATTATGCAAAACCACAGAATAGCCTTAAAATAAGCATTCCTTTCCCCCCCCTCTCCCCCCACAACGAAATTACTCCTGTATAAAATAAACCACACTATTTTACCCCATTAAAAGGACAAACAGCTTTACCACAAGACTCCAGGAGATACAGATAGATATTTTTATTTTTAAAAAGGAGGGAAAGCAGAACTTTCTAGACAGAGGCACTGGTCACTCCAGCGAGTTTTGGACATGACCGTTCAGTGAAAAAGGACATTTCCGATGAAGTCCACAGACCTGCTCCAGCCCTGCAAAGCTGCAGCACTACAGACAAGACAGCACCCTTATTAAATTACTGAAATCTGACACAATGCCAGAAATATTTCCACTTAGAAAAACTTTTAATCACCTTATTCCTATATTCCAGTGGTTGCTATTTACACAGATAAGCAACAGATTTACTGTCCCATGACTTGAGTTTCCTTTTCAATTCCTTTCCTACAGGAATGACATAGGATTTAATGGCTGACATTGTCTTCATTTCTCCTGGGACTGCATGAAATACATCCTCAGGAGGGGACATTATTACCTTTGCTTTGGGGTCTTTTTCTGGGTGAGAGACAAGAAGAGGCAGAGAGGAGAGTTGCTCTGAAAAGCACAACCACACATCATTACGTGGTATGACAGCATTTGAATATAGAGACAGTAACACTGCAGACCCATGATTCATTTCATCAAATTGTCACCTCTACCAGAATAGCAGGGTCCTGACAACTGCAGTGGGGAGAGAGATGAAAGGCAGGCAGCAGCCTGGAGTAGTGTAGTGAGCATCTGGCTGATGATCCCAGAGTTAATTTCTGATAAACAACCTTAAATTAAATTCAAATTCTTCAAAGAAGCAGACACAAATCCAGGTTGGTTATACATACACTAAAAGTCACCTGGTTAGAAATTTACAACCAAAATAGCTACAATACCTGTAAAGAATTAAATACACTGCAAACAATGCATGCGTACGTTCAGAAAAGTAACCAGACCAGTAGCGTTAAGGTAATGGCTGAACCCAAAAAAGTTTCAACCAGCAGAGAGCAAAGGCTACTCTGGCCTTTGTTACCTGACACTCATCTGCTTGGCAGAATGCACGTGAATGCTGATTTTCAGCAGCAGCTCTTGCAATATTTGGGATACAGCTTTAAGAACCTTGATAATATAGTTTCCATGTTCTCCTTTGAAAATATAGCAAAGGCTACTTTACAGTCCAAATTGGTGGTAAAAACTGTGAAAAATGAAGTTTTCTTCAAAAGTCTCCCCCCTGCATCTTGCCTTACTAAAAAATTTAATTCCCGTTTTCAAAATAAAACATCTGCTACACCTTTGGTGTGAGTGCTTGCATGCGCGTTAGTAAAAGCAGTAAGAAGAAAGCCCAGTGAGAAAGGATCCTCTCTACCAGACAACGTGAAAAGGGGTACCCCCTTTAACAAGGCCCCACTTGCTGCTGCACCTGCATACCTGCTGTCTCCTCCAGCAGAACTCAAGCTTTTAGCACTTCTATGCAAATGAGTCTCAACTACAGAAACAATCCTATTGAGTGCAGCATCTTGTCTTGAGTGCTGCAGCTTGCCACCTGAACAGAGAACATCAGATGCTAAGAAATAAATCCCAATTGCATGACTCAAAAAGTAAATGCTTTGAAACCGAGAGATTTTGGATGAGTATCCTCTTTACTTAAAGGGAACCAGAAGCACAGAAATCAACACACTCTGAGACAAAATGTGTATGCTATCTTAGCTACCTATACTGAAGAGTAAAAAATACTGCAATCCCACATATTCGAGAAAGGATTTCCACCCCCACCATGTCCACGGAATAAAACTCGATACAGGTACCTACAAACACCTCTGCACCAGACAAAGCTTTTATTTGTTGACAGAGTAACTTTGTCTCACTACAGATGAAGTAATTCAAGTATTGGAAAAATAGCCTGCCAATAATAGCATCACCTGTCAAATTACTATAATGAGGAAGAAATTTAAACCAGTTTATATAAGGAATCCCAAAATTAGCAAGTCATCATGACATTGTTTAAATAAACCATATTCTACTTTTAAAAAAGCACTTTTCATCCTAATTTTTAAGTCCTTAAGAGACCATAAAGAATTAAGCAATTACAGTTTTTCACTATACCATCATTCCTGTTCTCTTTTTACAAAATCAGGAATTAGAACTGTGGCAGCTTTCATTGGTAAAAACTGTTGCTGATTCCTGGCAACTGCTTCCAGATTCTTCAGCCCAGATTTGGGCTCCAAGTAACTCCATGAATAAACTCCAACATTTCAGCCTGAAACAAAGAACTGAGGAATGTTCATCCCACTCCTTTAAAATATACTGACCAGCATAGATAGAATGGTTAGCAAAAGACTAACATAGTTCACGGTGTTAACATATTCATTGTTATCTCAGTGACAGACAAACTAACTTCAATGAATAAACCTTCCTCTGCTGTGAACAGTGGAACCAAATACCAGAAGGATTATACTTCTCTAAACAAGAACAGACACAAAGCAGAAGCTAAAAATGGATGTGCGCATAGGGGAGGTCAAAGCTTTTCTAAAAGACAGTCTTCTTCTGCAGAGACAGTAATGCTTAAACTTCAGGTTTTGTGGGTTTTAAAAGAAATTTCAAGTGCAACATGACAAGAAGGAATGTCGATACATGAAGGTGAAGAAAAGCCCTGGTAGCTGTACACAATATGTTACAGAAGAGTACCTGCTCACAAGTAGTGATACTACTAAAATGTAGTATCACTTGATAAGATACTACACTTCCAAATCCTTGCTGTAATTATTTTCTCCCTACCCATGCTTTAACAACCTTTTTGGTTTTTTTAATTTGTTAAGATATACAGGACCCTGTGACATTTAAAGACTTCAAACATTTTTAACTGTCCAGTCTAAGCCAGACTAAGTGCCACTACAATAAAAGGATGCTGCTTAGGCTGACCCTGAAAACATCCTGGGAATGATCTGAAAACACAGCTCAGGCAAACAACACTACTGAGGCACCAGACAGGGCTCCTCTCCTGCATGTGCTACTTTACCCCTATTCAGCGTTTGGGCAAGGGAGGTGGCAAAGCAGACAGAAGTGTATCCATCTCCCCACCACTACAGACAGGGACTTGCATGGCTGGTGAGCCATTTCCTGCCCGGCTCAAGAGCCTTGTGTTGACAACCCCATTAGTAGACGTTTTCAGCTGAACTTCCCTCAATTAGGTCCTTTGTCAGAGTCAATCACAAAGTAAATGGACCAGGTAGAGTTGCCACATGACTTTTGCTTGTTTAACTTCAGACAAAAGAGAACCGGGATCTGTTGCTTTGGTAATGACAACAGGAAAGCATGGCTTAATCCCCAAATCAGCTCCAAGTCGTTTAGCAACCACAGCCCTCCACGGGGCCGCTCATATGGCATCTTTGACAGTTTTTGTTAACAGCAGCGCCCACAATTCAACAGTCTGTAGCACCCTGCAGGCTACAGGGGGTTATCTCTGCAGACTGGAGTTTAAGACACTGTTTAGCAACTTATTACTATCGCTGCTAAAACGTGTCGGTTTTTTTTTTCCTGGGATTAGTACCCAGCTTGTTACATGTGCTTCACATCTTTGACTTGCAATGGCTCAGTCGTCTGTGGCTGGTTAAAAATATTTGTATGTGCATACTCACACAGCATCAACTCAATCTTTCATCCTGGGGAACTTCTATGCCCAGTATCACCCATTCATCTACTCTTGACATACCTACCACACCCCCTTACAGATTTTTTTTTTTCTGCCTTTTACTACAAGCTACTTCAGTTCCAGAAGTAGACTGTTTTGCAGGAAAGGTAAAGTCTGCATGTCCTGGATTCAAAATGATATAAAGATATAATAGTAATTTTGTCTGCATTTTAAAATAAAGCCTGCTTAATTAGTATCCTCCATATGTTCACCAGTTCATTCTTGCCCTCACAAAATGCCTGTTTCTGTATTCAGCTGTCCAGGCTATTGTTTTTGAAGTGTTCACACCCTGATTTGTTTGATTAAACTGAAACTCCAACAACTGACATTAACTGAAATACGCGGTTTAAGGCTGCCTTAGAAAAGTATATGCATTTTTTCTGAGTGATCTGAAAACTCAAGAAAACAATACTCACAGGAATGCGTGAACATGCTACTGGCTCCCCAATTCAGTGTTTTTTTTTCATTGGGGCTGACAAAGCACGGAAGACTACTTTAACTCACATCACTACAGTCAATAAGTTGTTGATTAGCAAAGTGACTAATTTCCAGGGGAAATAAATGCAGTATGCACTGGAGTTCACAGAGCAATGAACATACTGAGAGAAAGCATAAGTATTCTTTATTAATTTACATATACAACTGCACCAGAAACAGCCACTTGCAAAGTAAACAGTCTCCATAATATTCAGCTCTTCTGTGCATTCTTGTTCTTCCTTCTTCAGTTTTGAGGCTGCATCACAAACTGCCATTCCTTATGTTTAGGATGTTCTCCTTGGATAGCTTGTCTTAAAAACTCAACTATTTCCAGACCTGCATTGTATCAGAACTTTGAGAACTTATGAGATAAGAGTCTTCATTAGCAAATGTAATTTTGAACTGAAAACATTTATTCACAACTTAACATTATGCTGACAACAGTAATTTGATATTATAACCAAGCTCAACTAAAACTTTTTGACATCTAACCACATTTCTGTTGGGGAACCCATACACTGTTAGATTAGTGTTGCAGACAGTGAAGCCCCACAGACATGTGAAACAAGGAAAGGTAAGGCTGCAGCACCTGCATATTTACAAGAAGGGAAGACTTCTGACTGCCAAAAGTCATGTAAAATGGCAAGTGATAGAGCAAGCCAATGCAAGTCAGGAAAGACAAAAATGGTGCTGCAGTAATGAAAAGTCCATTCAGTATTTAGAATGCCTCCATATTTGGAGTATATTTAAAACCACACTTTTCCCTGAAACTCAGTATTCACTACCATATTTCAGTTGAAAAGAAACAGCGCTAGTCTAAGGTGTCCAGTATGTGATGCTATTAAACAGATGAGAACCCATACTTGACTAAATCAGTTGCATTCAGGCTGGAGCTGAGTGAAAAATACCAAGAACTTCATAGAGTGTGACTGGGAAAGATATAAGCATAGGACTAGACTCGTGCCAGCTTGTTATTTTAAAGTCAGTTCTCAAGTTTACCAGTGTATTTGGCCTATAGTACTTCTAATATAAAAGTAAATAGTTATAGAGCTGTACATACAGGTATGTTCATACACAGATTGCAGCAGGCAACACACCTGCCTAGGATCTAATTTTCCTACTTAGATATATCAGTTCTCTCTCTGTAATGAGGGAGAGAATCTATGCAACTTAAAAATCCTTAGGCAATTCTCATCTATGTTAGGAGTATGGCCAATTGAGTTGGTTACAACGGGACACCCAGGAGAAGAGAGGCAACAAACGAAAGCTTATTTAGCTTAACTCCAATCTGAAGTTTCCTGAAGAATCCCTACTGAAGTAAGTAGAGACTTCAAAAAGAACAAAGCAGTGACTGCCACATTGAATTTCAATAACAAACAACTGAATAACTGGAAACAAATGAAGTGCAATAGAACTACAGCAGTAACTAATAAATAGGTCAGATTAATGTATATAGTAGTTAATTAACCCTAACACTGTAAAGCAGCTTCAGGCAATAAAGTGAATCTGGTTTTGCTTACCAATCTATCCCAGTAGATTCTGCTTATGTGAATGTTGTTAATGACACAAGCCACCTTTGCCATACAATCACAGGGGTTAGAAGGAACCTCTGAAGATCGAGTCCAACTCCCCTGCTGCAACAGGAACATCCAGGGCAGATCACACAGGAACACATCCAGACAGGTCTTGAAAATCTCCAGAGGAGGAGACTCCACAACCAGTCTGGGCAGCCTGTTCCAGTGCTCCATCACCCTCAGTCAAGAAGTTTGTCCTCATGTTGAGATGGAACTTCCTGTGTTGTAGCTTGGTGCCATTTCCCCTCATACTACCACAGGGCACCACTGAAAAGAGACTGACCCATTCTTGACATCTACCCTTCAGGTATTTCTATACAATAAGGGTCCCTTCTCAGTCTTTTCTCAAGACTAAACAGCCCCAGGTCTCTCAGTCTTTCCTCATATGACAGATGTTCCAGTCCCTTAATCATCCTTGCAGCCCTCCACTGGACTCCTTCCAGTATATCCCTGTCCCTCTTGAACTGGGGAGCACAGAATTGGACACAACTCTCCAGGTGTGGTCCCACTAGGGCAGAGTAGAGGGGGAGGAGAATCAACCTCAACCTGCTGGACACATTGTTCTTAACGCATCCCAAGATACTATCGGCTCTCTTGGTCACAAGGGCACATTGCTGCCCCATGAATAACTTGCTGTCTACCAGGACCCCAAGGTCCTTCTCCATGGGGCTGCTTTCTAGTATGTCAACCCCTAATCTATCTTCGTGCATGGTGTTTTTTTCTGCCCATGTGCAGGACTCCACACTTATTCTTGTTGAACCTCAGTAGGTTCCTCTTTGCCAGCTCTCCAGTCTGTCTAGATCTCATGGAATGGCTGCACAGCCTTCAGATCTATCAGCCAACCCTCTCAGTTTAATATCATCAGTAGACTTGCTGAAGATACACTCTATCCCCTCATCCATGTCATTGATGAATATGTTGAATAAGACTGGGCCCAATACTGACCCCTGGGCAACACCACTAGTCACAGGTCTCTAACTGGACTCTGCACTGTTGATCACAACCCTCTGGACTCTGCTGCTTAGCCAGTTCTCAATCTATCTCACTGTCTGCTCTTCTAACTCACACGTCCTGAGCTTATCCACAAGGATGTTATGGAAGACAGTGTCAAAAGCCTTGCTAAAGTTGAGGAAGAACACATCCACTGTTCTTCCTGCATCTATCCGTTCTGTCACACCATCATAGAAGGCTATTAGTCAAACATGATTTCCCCTTGGTGAACCCATGCTGCATACTCCTGACAACCTTTTTTCCATGTGCTTAGAGATGACCTCACAATAAGGTGCTCCATCATCTTTTCAGGGATGGAGGTGAGGCTGACTGGTCTGTAGTGACCCAGGTCCTGTTTCTTGCCCTTCTTGAAGACTGGAGTGATATTAGCTTTCCTCCAGTCCTCAGGCACCTCTCCCATTTTTCAGGACTTTTCAATGATAAAGAGAAGTCTAGCAATGACTTCTGCCAGCTTCCTCAGCACACATGGGTGCATCCTGTTGGGGCCCATGGACCTGTAGATGTCCAGTTTCCTTAACTGATCTTTAACCCAATCTTCTTCAATCAATGTTAAAGTCTTCCTCACTCCTCACTTCTTCTGTGGTCTGGAAGGTTTGGGAATCCTCAGGGTCAGCCTTAGCAGTAAAGACCAAGGCAAATAAGACAAAAAGCAACTCTGCCTTCTTCATATCCTGTCACCAGGGCACTCACTTCATTCAGCAATCAGCCCACATTTCCTGTGGTCTTCCTTTTACCTTCAATGTACTTGAAGAAGCCTTTCTTGTTGTCCTTGACTTCCTTTGCCAGTTTTAATTCTAAGGAGGCCTTAGTTTTCCTTGTTGCATCTGACCACATTCTTGTATTCATCCCAAATGGTCAACCCCTTCTTTCATGATCTATACCTTACTTTCTTCCACTTAAGTTTGTTCAGTAGTTCCCTACTCAACCATACAGGTCTCCTGGCCCTCCTCCTTGATTTCTTACTCTTCAGGACACTTCAATCTTGAGCTTGGAGGAGGTGGCACTTGAATATTAACCAATCCCATTGGATTTCTCCAAGCAGATCCTTGAAAACACCAACATTAGATCTTCGGAAATCCAGGGTTTTGACCCTGCTAGATGCTCAGCACCTGCTGCACATGATTCTGAACTCTATCATGGTCACTACAACCAAGGCTGCCCCCATCATTTGTGTCTTCTACCATTGTCTTCTAATGTCATGCTGTTACTTCAGTAGTTACTCAAGAATTTGAAGCATACAATGAGGTGTTTAAAAGCACATGTAACAAGACAGAATTTTCATCATTCACATGCTAAGGTTAGACTTGAACATATCTAGACATTCAATTGTCAAAAGAATTACAAGTACATTTAAATTACTTGAGCTGTCCTGAAACTGGAAGGACTGACCCTAAGACCAATACACCATACAATGTTACTGCTTCAATACAGACCAGACTGACCAATTCAAAGGTTCCGACATCCAAACTGCAAGATGACAGACAAGATTATCAACAGTATTCTGCTTTATTTTAGTCACTTCATATAGAAGGCTGGCAGAATAACAGTTTACAGAACAGAAAGAGACCCAACAGAGTGAGAAGCAAGTATTTTTCAGGAAGGATAGAATCTACAGTAAAAAAAAGAAAATCCACTCACCTGCCATTTTTTTTAATGTAGGTTGCTAAATAACCATGGTCTTCCCAGTTGTGAACTGTTTCTGTCATTCCCTGCTCCTGAAAAATGGGCTGTAGAGCTTTAAGAACGGCATTGCAATCAGCTGTGAGATTTGAAAGAAAAAAATAATCAGAAAGAAACCACAGCACTGACAAGAAACTTAGTAATCTCCCTGTCTTAAGGCTCAGTGCATTTTTCAAAGGCACTGAAAACTCAGTGCAACCTACCCTATCCACTCTGCTGGATTACCCATTTTCTAACATCCAGGACACAGCAAGCCCCTGACTGAAATATCTTTATGATGCTACAGAAAATACCTCCCATTCAGAACACCACACAAAAATTCACTTAGAAATAACTAAAGAAGTTAATCCAATAAGGATCTCCAAAAAGCAACCTGATGCTTCGTCTCTAAAGGTTTTTCTTCAGTGAGAATATGCTCTTTTCTGAAGCCTCAGGTTTGCTGTACACATTAGTTTGGGTTGTTTTTTTAAGAACAATATTCATTACAGGAATATCAGATGTTCTATTCAAACTAATGTCCCCAAAAAAATTTGCAAGTTTTGTCAGTTAATTTTGGAATTCACAAGGCAAGTTAGTGAAGGATGCTGGTAAAGCTGCATCTGCCAGAACAGAAAAAAACTGAAGACTCATACCAGTGTGTCAGTGAGAAACCTATTCAGTATCAACATATTGGCTGTCCCAATGAGGCAAGGATAATTTTTGCTTCACAAACACAAAACTAAGCCACTATACTCATGCAACATGCAGTATTGTAACCAGGACTTAAAGAGTCTGTCAGATAAATATCTGGCACAGCCACATTACAGAGGCACTGACATATTATTTGCCCTGCCTGGGCCTATTAAAGAATTATCAAGATAATTACTTTGTTTTCCTCCCGTGCCCAAATGCATATACCAGCAAAACCAGCAAGCATAGCCTGCAGACACAATCAGCAATAGTTTCCAGATGTTACTGATTTGTACAAGCTTCAAATACATGAACAAAAAAAATCTATACCAAGTAAATCACTAAGTTTGGCTCATCTATCACTTCAACACAACTCCACAGTAGACTAAACTGAAAACCCAGTTACTTGAAACCCAAGTTTGCCCCTGTAAAACCTAGATTCTACCCCTGTATGTTTTAACCAGACAGAAATAACAGAAAGCATTTACTTTAATTTTCCTCTCCACAAAACTCAAGAGCAAGACAATTATCCAATATCTTGCCAAAGACATTGAATACAAGCAGAAAGACCCTGCTTCTTACTGCTCATACTATCTGATATTGAATGCATATTCTGAGAAAATATTTATTTTTCACCTTCTACATCTCATTAACTCCTCATGTAATAAATTATGGGGAAATAGAATAAATAAGTTACGTTGGACAACAGTGAATGATTTACCTGCTGGCCCTTTGTAAGTAGGTGACACCAGTGGTAACTTTTATGCTCACTGAAACACCCTACACCATCCACAATCACAACCAAACTTTTTTCTTCCCTACCCTCCTATCATAATCTGCATCATTTGTACCAGTAAGTTTTTACAGATCCTGCACTATGGTGCAGGCAATAATTAAAGCTCAGAATACACAGCTTGTGACCAGTTACTGTAGTGACAGTGGTAATAAGCAAGCCAACAGGTTTTTGGGACATTGAAAGCACAAAAGCAATAGGGCCATAATTAGAGCCATAGTTCTTAAAACTGGTTTGAGTCTCTGCAGATTTGCACTGCGAAGGGAATTCTGCACAGCACACTCAACTTGCACCTTCTGGCATGTATCAGCACTCTTTTTAGGGATAGAACAGCTGATTTAAAGCCAGTACATTCACAACAATTGTCACTTCAGACACACAGTCCCCTCTTCTTGCTTGGCATTTGGTTTCCTTGCCCCACTCTACCTTCTGCCTCATCTTTTATAAAACCCATGCTCATTTCCTTCCCTTACTTATATCACCATCACATTAAACAACAACTCAGTTTAGTAATGCATGCCATACCTTCCAGGTCAGCAAATGAGCTTGAAATCCAAACCAAACTAGTAAGCAACTAACCCCCAGACCACTTCACTTCCGCAGCTCCTGCAAGCTGTTGAAGCAATAAAAGGAAAACAGACTCCGGAAGAATGGAAGTGCATTATACCACATCTAGTCTGCTTTCAGTGGCTTCAAGGATTCCTGCTAGGTGCATCTTGACAAAGACTGCAGGACAGTCACAGATACTGCTCTGCTCCAAGAACATACTAATCCCTCACAAGCTGCTCATCATTCAGCAGCAGGTTTCTTTGTTAAGCAGCCAGGCACAAGCTTGACTGCGTTCTAGCTATTATGCAATTAACTTTAGGATATTAAAACAACAACAACATGCTCTTTTTTCAGGCCTCCTTTTGGTTATACCACACAAGATTTGCCTTGGAGGGCAAATTAATTTTCCAAAGTTGCAGACGCCGTTTAAAAATCTTTGAAGCATCAGTGGTTGCTTGAAGGCATGAAGAATTTCAGGAATCTCAGGATCTCTCGCCCAAATCCACTTGCCTCCACCTCACTCCAAGCTCAGATATGCTATATCAAGCATTAATAAGTGAAAAGGACAACGGCAATTAGAACAGAAGGAATATCTTTGATTCTAAATCAAAATGCTAATTCAGTAAATTGGGGATTTTGGGGTTTTTTTTGCTATTCACAAATTCTGGTTACCAAACATGAAATACGGTTGTAACTATTTGCCAGAAGGAATGAAAAGGTCCAGAGTTTTAACTCCACAGAAACCAAAACACTGTATATAAGATTTCAGAGAAACATATTTCTCAAGAGAGTTAATGCCCAGTTAAGCCAGACAATTTTGAAATTCTAGTGTACTTCAATAGATGATCTGCAGTAGTTGCAGATGTTCCCCTGAAATTTTAGGAGACAAGCAGCCATTATTTGACAGAAATTGTGAATGTGAGCAGAGCTCAAAGTCAGAGTTACTGTAAGCATCCAGTCTGACCTCATATATAACACTGGCTAGTTTCACACAGATACTCCAACACTGAGCTCAGTATTCTGCTATTGAGCCAGACTACCTCCAAAATTATTGTGGTTTAAGACCTCATACCAGAGGATTGGTAAAATCATAGTAAACTATGGGAACAGATCAGGTCTTTTTTGAAAATATTTACCCTATTTCTGAGTTCAAACTTCTTACCCTGCTTTTGAGCCGCCTCCTCTATCAAGTGAGAACAACACAACCAAAAAATAAGTAGGATACATCAAAGCACTTATATACACTTCCACATCTCTGATGTATTTTTCCTCTTGGTAGCTATACTTCCAACAGAGAAAGCTGAAGGGAAAAAAATAATCAAATTCAGTGCACTGTGCAAATTAATAATTTCAATATATTAAGTCATTGTCTTGTGCAAGTCTGACATTCTCACACATGAGCACTGTACCTATCAGCTCTAATTCTTCAAAAACCTCACAGGAAAAGGAAATGTGCAGGGACAAGGTGACAGTGTCAGGTACAAGTGATGAAGGAAACACACCTGATAAAAGAGATTCCTTTCTAACCAGGCGAGATCCCAGGGGCAGTTCAAGAGGAGGGCAGCAGAAGGCTGGGCATTCCACATGCTGCAGCAGCATACTTGACTGCTCTAGCACTGAGCCTACCAGAAGCAAGTCAGGCCACTCATGGTGCCTCCTTCTGCCACCACTTACTGGAAATAAAGTAAGCAGGCTTATATGTGTACAGAGGTTCCTCCTCTCATTCATGGACTAATCTGAGGCATTTTTCCAATGCCAATATTGCTCAATCTTAATAATGAAAGAAACCTCCTGAATGAAGATTGTGCTACAGAAATGCTTAGTGAGAAAAATGTTCATAAATTTTAAAATTCAGAGCTAAGGAAAAACTTTAGGCTTCAGTGCATGTTATTCACATGTACTAGGTTTCCTTGAGGCACTAAAACATGGAGAAATACTTAGAGGAGACAAGGACACCATAGTATATGGAAAGCCAACAGCCTCATACTACCAGCTCACTCACTCTCCCCCACATACGAGCATAGAACAGGACATCATAATTTGCAGATAACAGGTTATCTTTAAGTCATCAACTCCTGCATGCCAACCCTTTTCTCAAAATTTGAAAGCTTAAAAAAAATTGTTCCCCTTTTGTCCTGGTTAAAACTATCTGCCTGCATGGAAAAATGTGTAGGCAGAGCACACTAGTGTTTGAAACAGTCCATCCAGCAAGGCTTCCACTGAAATACCACAAGCTCAACTAAGTTCAGAATGACAACAGTTGCCTCAACTAGCCTTTTTCCTTCCTAACAACTACAAAACAAGCCCACATCTCACAAGAGTTAAAAGACCTCCTCCAAGCACACCCCAAAGCCCCTGATATGTTGACAGATGCAAATAAACAACCAATCTTAGCAACACACTTCTTGGGTACTGCTTGGTCATCTCCTGTCAGAACCCACCCCCACACATTTAGAATCCTTTGTTTTGTCCTTGCCAGCCTTGTGAAAGCAGAAAAAAGCACGAAGCGGAATTGCCTACTAAACTTACTCCTTTCAATCAATCTGCACCTAAGAGAGTCAACCTCATCATGCTGACTTACACACAATTCAACAAACCATGCAGGGCACAAGGCTTAAAAAAGGAGCAGTAACAGTCATCTACTATTCACACAACCATGACAACACAGATCATCATGTTTCCCTGTGTACTTACTCCATTTCAGTATTTTGTATTACAGAAGGTTAACTGTAGATGATGGCTCTTCCTAAAGAGTTTTCACAGAACATCCCCCTCACTTTTACTATGAGGACTTGCAGCTATGCAGTGAATACAGGCAAATTAAGCTGTACTGTGCCACAACAAGTGCATTACTTTATTAGCACAGCCATGCAATCACTACAGCAAATATAAATGACCCCGTACATCCAAGTGCCCTTTTGGAAATCATGGGTAAAACAATCATGAATCACAACAAGCCTTTAAAGTAGAAAAGATAACCAACTACCAGCAGAAGAACTCAACACTCCTTCCCCTCCACTACCACCAACTTTTCATCAGTTCAGATTGCCAAGAATACACACAAAACACACCCACGTGAGATAAGAAATCTCTGGCAGAGACTGTAAGTCTTTAATTCAAGTCTTTTATCTACTTGAGAGAGGCCAACAGAGGGCTACAAGGATGATTAAGGGACTGGAAAACCTGCCTTACCAGGAAAGGCTAAGAGCTGCACCTAAGAGAGTCAACCTCATCATGCTGACTTACACACAATTCAACAAACCATGCAGGGCACAAGGCTTAAAAAAGGAGCAGTAACAGTCATCTACTATTCACACAACCATGACAACACAGATCATCATGTTTCCCTGTGTACTTACTCCATTTCAGTATTTTGTATTACAGAAGGTTAACTGTAGATGATGGCTCTTCCTAAAGAGTTTTCACAGAACATCCCCCTCACTTTTACTATGAGGACTTGCAGCTATGCAGTGAATACAGGCAAATTAAGCTGTACTGTGCCACAACAAGTGCATTACTTTATTAGCACAGCCATGCAATCACTACAGCAAATATAAATGACCCCGTACATCCAAGTGCCCTTTTGGAAATCATGGGTAAAACAATCATGAATCACAACAAGCCTTTAAAGTAGAAAAGATAACCAACTACCAGCAGAAGAACTCAACACTCCTTCCCCTCCACTACCACCAACTTTTCATCAGTTCAGATTGCCAAGAATACACACAAAACACACCCACGTGAGATAAGAAATCTCTGGCAGAGACTGTAAGTCTTTAATTCAAGTCTTTTATCTACTTGAGAGAGGCCAACAGAGGGCTACAAGGATGATTAAGGGACTGGAAAACCTGCCTTACCAGGAAAGGCTAAGAGACCTGGGGCTTTTCAGTTTAGAGAGAAGACTGATGGGGGGGATCTAATTAATGTCTATAAATATGAGGGCTGGGCATCAGGAAGGCAGGAACAAGGTCTTTTCACTTGTGTCCTGTGATAGGATGAGGGGCAATGGACTAAAACTCAAGCACAGGAAGTTCCACCTCAACATGAGGAAGAACTTCTTTACTGTGAGGGTTACGGAGCACTGGAACAGGCTCCGCAGAGAGACTGTGGAGTCTCCTTCTCTGGAGACTTTCAATATTTGTCTGGATGCCTTTCTCAGTGTTCTGCCCTAGAGTTTTTTTGTTTTAAGTTTTTTGTTTGTTTCTTTGTTTGGGTTTGGGTTTGGTTTTTTTTGTCCTGCTCTGGCAGGGGGGCTAGACTCAATGATCTTCAGATACCCCTTCCAATCCCTAATATTCTGTGATCTGTGATATTTGCAGCACTTCTGAGAGCATAAATGTTTTTCCCTTTATACCCAGCTAAGCACTCTAAATTCTTCTTGCAATAATCACCTCTTTTCTCTTCCAATGTTCAGCACAAGTTAAACACAACTCACCTCCTCCCTTCCCACTCAGCAGCTTCCAGCTACCTTTTCCCCAGAGTATCCAGCCAACTAGGGACTGATAATTTCTTTTTTCTTGTGTTGACCAATGCCAAGCTAAAACTGCACTGCCAAACAGAGCACTCCCACGCTCTTATCCTGGCCTCTTCCAGATTCCACTAGGAGAGGCAATGGGGCAGGGTGAGAAGCTTCCAAAACAAACTCAACAGGTATTTTTAAAAGACATAAAAAGCAAGAGGGAAGGGTGAAAAGTGCTTAAGCCAATGATGTGACCATGCCCCCTGAACAAGCCTGCAGTTTACATAGAAATCACACCTCAGGTAAAGTCAATTCTGTGAATTATCTGGCATAGCCAGGTCAGGTAGCTACCACAGAATAGTAAAGGCTGGAAGGGGCCTCTGGAGATTGTCTCATCCAAGACCCTGCTCAGAGCAGTCTCAATGACAGCAGACTGCTTAGGGTCACAGTCAAGTTTTCACTAGCTCCACAGACTGAGACTCCACTGCCTCTCTGGGTAACCTGTTCCCATGTTCAAGCACCCCTCACAATGTAAAGTGTTTTCTTATGTTCAGATCAAGTTTCATGTGCTTTAATTTGTGCCTACTGCCTCCTGTCCTGCCACACAGGGCACCACTAAGGAAAGGCTTTGCCTTCTCTGCACCTCCAATAAGGTATAAAATGTTATATATACATATATAAGATTTGACATGGCATTTAGGGACATGGTTCAGTGATGGACTTGATAGTGCTAATGGTTGGACTTGATCTTAAGGATTTTTTTCAACCTACATTATTCTGTATCTAAGAATTCCTTAAGCTTTCTTTCTCTACTCCAGGCTGAGCAGTCCCAGCTCAAAAAAGTGATCTTGTGTATTGAATACCCCATTGTTGCTTTGTGAATCTGAAGTTCCTGAGGTTTTTTGTATCCTCAGTCTCGATAAAAATACCTTCTGACATCAGTGAGGTTTAGATGGTTTTGCTTCTAGGTGATACAAAATTCCCATTATTGGATTACTTTAAAGGCACCTATTATCAAACTGCTGAAGAGCATTACTATCACAGCTCCAAGTACCACCATTAAACACATATCTAGAATAAAGCTAATCTGAAACAGTGCTACACACAGCCATGATCGTAACTAAAAAGTCAATTTTCTAAGTTACCTTATAACTTAAAATTCAACATACGAGAACAGCGGGTTTGACACCACATTCAAGTAGAAGTGATGTGGCAGAACACTTCCATTGGCAGCATTTAAAAGCCAATATTCCATTTCCACCTAGTCTTTAAGACAAACTTTTTTTAAATGGCTAAATAGTGAACTTCTGCTACAAGGACAAGTAACATTACAAGAATTGATTACTTCAGTACATTCAACCAGGAAACACTAGAACAGAGGCAAATTAGATCAGTGAGAGCAGAATGTAAGGTTTCCTAGACTGTATCACAGCATTCCCACTCTATCTCAGTCTCCCATTAATTTTTTCAAACACAATTGAAATGAGAAAGTAAAGAATGCTAACAAGGGTTGGGCAGTTTTACTGCTAATCATGCAGGATCTGGTACAAATGCTTTCTTTGAGATAAGAATCACTGTATCAAGGTCTTTCTTATTCTAACATCCTGCACATCAAACCTGCAGCAGAAGGTACCATTAGTGTAGAAAGTGTGAAAATATACAACTGTTTTTTTTTCCACTAAGTTATTGCCACATTCCTAGCAGTAAAGGCCATTCCACATTTCTCAGTTTCATGTTTATAACCAGGTTATTCAGTGTTTTTAAAATACAGCAGAGGCACGCAACCTAGGTAGTGGGTACAGCAAAGAGAAGACTGGAGTAAAGGGCAGAACGAAGAGACCAAGGAACAAAACAGGTTGTAGCAGTTGCACAAAACACTTCTGTTTTACCCTCCTTCTCTTACCAGGACAACTAATCTTCAGGCAAGACAAATCACAAAGTGGAGCACCAAAATAAAACCACGTTCTCATTTTTTTTTAATGTAAAGCTAGTCACTGACCAATATAAGCATTACATAAACAAATAATTTTCTTGCTTGAAGCAAGCACATTGCACATTTGAAATTAGGTAGATTAGCAAGTATTTTCAAGCACAAGGCTCATCACTGCAACATAAAGAACCAGAACAAAACATGCTATTTATTTTAGAGCTCATTCACACTTTGAAACTAACTTTAGATGAGTTATGAACATGAAAGTGCTTATTAATGAATTTTATAGCTAGGAGCCACCTTCTTTTTTTGCCCTGTCAGCCCACAGACTGACTTTCAGAGTAATTTATTTTTTACTTCTGAGAGAAGATCATACCCTTACTGAAGGCATTTTGCATTTAAAGATTACTCAGAAAGGATAAAACCTACTGACCAGTTGAGGACATAAGTTTGTCTATGTGACTGTAACATACACAGTCACACACTTAATAAAATAATCTGTACACAAGTCATATAGACTGACTCAAAGAAGCCTTAAAACAGGTCACTTACATCAAGTAGGTCACCTTTCTTGGTAAATTCTTATTACATGTAATACGAAAAGCATTTACTAGTCTCCAAAATCCTTCTATCTACAATTTCTACCCACTCGTTAGACAAGGAACACCAGCCAGAGTTCAAGAGGACAGCAGGTATACGTGGCTTCTGCAGTATACCATGATCCTGCAGAGATACCTGTAAAAGCCAGAATGTACCACCCAAAAAAGTCTCTGAAAATCTGTACTAGTACAAAGAGATAAGTGATCAAACACAAATACTGGCCTACAAGAGCCCTCTATTATGAGCATCATTAACAAAATACCTAGAGACACTGACACAACGGCAGACTACAACAGTGGCAGCAAGTCAAAGTTATAAAAAATTGCAGGATGTTTGAACTACTTGAAAGATTTAAAACAAAGGATAACCTTCCAGAATCCACCTCAATTTTATTTGCTGAAATATTTGATTACCATCTGATATGACTGAGGAGTTAGTTGGGAAAAGTCAAGCACCACGAACAAACTTTTTCCCATCATATTTACTGTACAAATACAACATTCCTACCTCTGGATTAATCATAAGAAGGCTCACTTCTGATGACTACTGCATCATAATCAGGGACCTGTAGAGGGTTTCTTTCATGTAAGCCTTTAGCAAACTTTTAGAAGCCACTCATTGCTGCTGGAAGCACTCAAAAGACTATTTTCAGCTGGCTTTTGGAGGAGCATGGTTCATTTATGTAGGGCAAGTCCTCCACAAACATTCCACAAAACAAAATAGATTACCTTTAAGACATCAAGCATGCCAAATCCTGACTTGACAGGACAACTCTGAAAGAGAAGCTAAGTATTGCCCCTTAAAAAAAAAAAAAGGCATAAAACAGATAAAAGCAACAAAGAACTGCCATGTTACTATACCTTTCACAGTAATCATATGCAGAGCCAAAGAACATTTCAGAAGTCTCTCCCATTCACTTTTTTATGTTCAGAAATTATTTCTTTCTGTACTTTTGATAAAATAGGTATTTTAGAAGTGGCTTTCTTATACCTGGCATCTCATTGCAGCTAGTTATGATGCTATACCCTACTATAGTTACCAACAACTTTCAAAATTCAGATTCTGGAATCATGCACAACAGCTCACCAGAAGTCCTGCCACTCTCTGGTAACTCTGGAAGAAAAGACATTTTGGGCCTCCACAACAGTGGCTGGCATTCTCTAAGTAACACAGCTGTTTAATTATCACTCAAAAGTTTAAGAAAAAGATTTTCACTTTCTTCCTTTCCCTAATTGCTACTTTGCCCTGTAAGACTACAGGTTTTTCCACTTCATACATATTCATTGTTCTTTAACAAAGAAATAACATTTGCTTACTTAGAGACAGACAGGTGAAGTCTTTGTCATACTGCCTGAGACAATCCACAAAACAGCATCTTCTACCTTTTTAAAAAAAAAGTCTCACAATAGACTCCTCCAGATATGCTGCTTAATCAAGTTTAGTTTTGCTATGGCAAGACAACTTCTCATTAAACTTCTTGCAATGCTTTATCCCAACAGATTATCAGACCTTAACAGTAGGCAAAAAGGTAAACCAAAGGCATTTGCAAAACAACATTCTCATACATTAAGTCTGGCTTAACACCTTTATACAGAGTATTTATGCACTCAGAAAATTTATTGCATGTGGTATGTAGCTTGAGCCTTAACATCAACAAATATATTTTCAATGCCTCAGCTCCACTAACTTCAATGGTCTGTCCCAGTTATGCATAAACTAAAGTCCATCATCAAGCACATAAAGACTGCTGACACTTAAAAACATTATCACCTGTTGACATATCGCTAGCCCTTCCACCCAAAAAAAGGAGTAATCAAGAGTGTACTTGGGTAACAGAACTTTAGCATGCCCAAATATCAGTTCTCCCCTTCATTTACATCTCTCAAGTCACATTTATCACCTGGAACCTTACCATCTTCTAGAAATATTAACAAAAATTACCAGTACTTGTCACATGTACTTTTCTCTCTCCTTCCAAGGATTTTGCTATTAAAAAGGAATGATCAGAGAAGTATACCTAGAATGGTAAATACTGATGTATCAAAAGTAACTTTTTACTTCCTGCAGGAATTAGTTACAAAGCACCAAACCAGACCCTGGGGAAAAAAAGGGTCTCCCATGCTGTTAACCTTTACAGGCAACAGTTCCTTCATGTCTGACCAAGCAGTCATTTAGTACCTGACACAGAGATGGAGAACCAGAGAATTATATTTTTAGAGTTCCATTCATAAAAGTATTTTAATCTTAAAAATTGGTAACCAACAAAAGCAGGAAATTAATTCACAGCAGTCCTTACTGCTAAAAATGGAAAACTATCAATTCCTGAACTAAGGCCTCCTGACAAAGCCCCATTTCTGCTCTGATAGGTCAAGCCTTCTGGTCAGGTCTTGGTTCAGGCCTGTCAGAACTAGACTGTGAAGACCTGCACAGCTCAGCTGAAAACTGTCCAGACAAAAGCATAGGCTGAGCCCACACCACTCATGGAGGCTGCTAATAGAGCACAACTAAAATGGACCTACTCATAGAACAGTTTGGGTTGGAAGGGACCTTTAAAGTTCCAACCCCCCCACCAAGGGCAGGAATACCTTCCACTAAACCAGGTTAACTCAAAGCTCCATCCAACCTGGCCTTGAACACCTCCAGGGAGGGGGCAGCCACAACCTCCCTGGAAAACCTGTTCCAGTGTCTCACCACTCTCACACTGAAGAATAAATTCCTACTGTCTAACCTAAATCACCCCTCTTTCAGTTTTAATCCATTACCCTTTGTCCTTTCACTACAGGCCCTTGTAAAAAGTCCTTCCCCAGCTTTCCTGTAGCTCCTTCAGGTACTGGAAGGCCACTGTAAGGTCCCCCCACAAGTCTTCTCTTCTCCAGGCTGAACAACCCAAACTCAGCCTGCCTTCAGAGGAGAGGTGCTCCAGCCCTCTCATCATCTTCATGGCCCTCCTCTGAACTCACTCCAACAGCTCCTTGTCCTTCCTGTTCTGGGGACTCCAGAACTGGAAACAGTACTCTAGGTGGGGTCTCAAGAGAATGTAGTAGAGGGGGAGAATTACCTCCCTTGACCTGCTGGCCCCACTTCTTTTGACGCAGCCCAGGACACTGTTAGCTTTCTGGGCTGAGTGCACATTGCCAGCTTATACTGAGCTTCTTGTCAACCATTCCTGAACTGCAGCTGCAAACACACCTTTAGTCAAGGTTGACAGCAGAATTGCTAGCTCCAGAGGCATTTACTTGAATCTTGCTTAATCTTTATTTACATGTTCTTCACACACAGATCACAGTTAACAAATGTTGATAACATACCATAAATCAATATGGTAAAAAGATAAGCATATCATCCCAAAATGTTACCACTGTAATCAACGTTCCAGCACTTCAGACAAGCTGATACTTGAAAACAGCAGTCAAATTGAGCGACAAAGTTCAGAGATGCTGTTCCTCCCAAGGTATATTCAAATATACTTAATGTATTTTTACTAACTTCAGCCAGCTCCAGTCCTGTAAGCAGAATCTGCCTATTAAGAAAAACAAAGCCTTAGCATCTCTAGTACATTAGGAAATAAACACCCATTACAGAGAATATTAATTTAAAAAGAACTCTATATACAGTCAAGCACTCAAAGGTTTTATTGAAGGAGGTTTTTTATTTATCATCTTAGAAACTGGAAAGTATTTAGTATTAGTTTAAGCCTTTCTCCTTCACACACAAAATTCTGACTTGTAGAAGAACTGTACAAGAAACACCAAGTTTTCAATGCCAGTCATCTCTTCCTGCTTTCTCTGATATTTCCACACTTAATTTAAATCTTTAGACCTTCAGCAGCATTCCCATCTGGATAAAGTCTAAGATGTATTACTGCCAGTAGATTTAATAGCCCTTTCTTACACTGTCATAGATGTTCCAAACAGGACTTTTCATTTATTAACCAAGTTGTAAAGCAGTTACTGCCTCTCATTGAAAAAACTCCAAAATAAAAACTTTGTAAATTAAGCTTGTCTCCAATAAGCAAGTTATGCAGCAAAACACTAACCAGAGTAGAAAGGTTTTTCCAAGTCAAATCCAATATACATTGCTCCAGTTAGATTTTCCTTTCATACAATTTATTAATAAAGACTCTCTTCAATGTTGTTGGATAGAGACAGTATCTAGACAGAAGTACTGCAGCCATTAGCCTTTTTTTATTTACATGTATTCCTACTGATGACAGGCTTTATTTTCTCACCAAGTTTTTCCCCAGTGTCAGAATTGAGCAGTTGACACTGCCAAAAGGAATGAAGCCACTAACAGAAGTCTTAAAGAGAAGGCTTAGCCCACAAAAGGTCATTCCCTCCTTTTTTTATCTCCATGAAGATATTCATTTGAAGAAAAACACACCATGTGCACACACATGTCCAAATATCCTTTTCTTACCTGCACTATAGCCCTGATATTCCCATTGTGTGCTAATTCACATGAGCTTCATAAGAATGTTTCAGTAACTCTCAGCTCAGGTGATCTGCTGCTCTCCTCCACCACCTCACTCATCTGGGCCCTTGCCACAAACATTGGCAGCACAACCACTTATGCAGCTGTGCTCTGAACAGTAAAATACTACACCTCAACCTCCCCCACTTCCCCTCAGCAATACTAAACACTAAACTTTGAGACAGTTACAGCAAAATTTTCAACATGTCCTTACTCTCTCAAAGTAATGTCCCAAAGCAACTAAGAAACCAACTGGTTACTCTCAGGAGCCTCTACACTATCTCCCCCTCCATTGAAAGAAACCTGAAGAACATTAGTTGTTCAAATACTCAGCCACCAAAACACTTAAGCTTGTATGAGACATTAATGTATGGATAGAAACATTCCCATCTATAAGCAAATTTACAACATACAGTAATCTAAAATCAATTATCTGAAGGTATAAGACATCAAACATCTACATACTTCCATAATCAAGTCCTTAAAGTAACTTGGGAGTCTCAAATTCCTCATTTCTGATTAACTAACAAAAACGTCATTAGCCCAGAAAATAAAGGCATAACCAAACTATTTTATGCCCAAATTAAAGAAGGCAAGAAATCTATGTCAGTTTTCATAAATGTTAAAGCACTTTTCTTATATTTTAAGACACGGACCATTATGCTGTTTTGTCTGCAGAAGTTGTCTTATCTTGGGGGCCACTGAAAAACAACATACTTAGCTCAAAGGTCTGAGCTCTACAGTTGCTACTTTAAGCAGCTCTTGGGTAGACTATCACAGAAAGTCAGGCTGTATTACCCAGCCACTGAAGATTCAGCCCTGCATATATTTAACTGCTAATTTTTTTAAGCTGATACAATGCATAATTAGAGGAGGCAGAGTTACCAAGACAGAAAAAAAGGGCCTTTTTTCTTCTGACCAATTTGTAGGGTGGTTGTTTTTTTTAGTACATTAAAGGAATGTACTGGAAAGTTTGAAGAAAACTGACAGCTTTTAGTAGAGGTCCATGGCTTCATCCATCTCATACAGGCACATTCGCCAGATGATGTTTTATTCTCCCCCACCCCCACTGCAAATCAACATGAGAGGACTTGTTTTGTCCTCTTAACTCACTACACCCATGTTTTCATTGACTTTGCTGGCATCTCTCAATACTTCCAACAACTATCAGACTTACAGAAGTTATTATGGTAAACACTAAAAAATGCCTACTATTCCTGTTACCATTCTCAAGATCCTTTGTTAGTTCATGTTTAAATCCTGAAGAATGTACCTGACATGCACCACAGTCCAACATCTGAAGAGAATTGGACTGCCTGAAGAAAACAGGGCTGTTGAAGGGTTTTGGTACATGCCAGGCAAGTCAGCCAGTGCCAATGACCCACTAGAATCTACATCATTCTGCAACATAAGCAGTTGCTAGCTGAGAGCCACAGAATTACTAATGTGACAAAATCCCATCTTCCTAATGCAAAGTTGTGTCCTCCAGATCCTTTAACTGACACCCAAGGACAGCCTCCCTCCTTCAGTCCCTGAGAACCTCAGAAGATACAATGAAGACAAGCCACACACACCATAAAGAAAAAGATCCGGGGAAAAAAATTAACATCTTGGAAACACTATCCCATCCTTCACTAATATTTTGCTAAATGCCATTTCACAGCATTTCACACCATTCATAAGTTTTATTGTCTATGTAACCTACAGTAAAACCCCCAGCATTAAACTTTAACTCATTTAACACAAACTACAAGTGTACATTCACCAATGTTTCCTCTGTAGAGAATTCCTCATGTTTTGGGCCATAAGAACTACATGAGAGGAAAAATTCCACCTGAAAGGTCCAGCCAACCTAAGAGCTGTCACAGAATATATTTCTCACATCTCACTGACAATGCCCATCGTGCTCAAAAACAAGGGAAAAAGGCTTCTCAGTCATTTGACCTACACAGCAACATGTCTACAGTTGGTCCATTCCCATACACCTCATTCAGAAACATCCATTCTGACTGAAGAGAGATACAAACATCGTGTCCAAAAGTAAAGGGAAACAGGATAGACAACCTACCTGAATTCAAGACCATACTTAAAATTATTATCACACAATTTAATTAATGTTGTACTTCTTACAGCATAGAGCAGCTAATTTAACTGCAACTTATTTTCAATACACCTAGTCCTACTTTTTTCCCTGGCAATTTTTCTGCAGAAACCTGTTACTGATGCAACCCTTGAACCCATGACAGTTCAAAGAACTAAACAAGCAGAGAGGTCACTGCAGGGGCTGGGTGGTATCCATGAAGGCTGCTTTTAGAATGCTTTCATTTCCCAGTTCTGCTCGTGCTAAATTAGTAGAGCACAAGGTGGAAGTAAAATGGCAGAACTACCTCATTCACTGTTAGGTCACCAGCAGAATTGCTAAGCTGCACTAAAAAGAAGCTGCCCTTCTTTCAAGGGCATGCAGTGATAGAAGGAGAAGTAACGGTTTCAAACTGAAAGAGGGCAGATTTAGACTAAATACTAGGAATAAATTCTTTACTGTGAGGGTGGTGAGACACTGGACCACGCTGTTCACAGAAGTTGTGGATGCCCCCTCCCTGGAAGCATTCAAGGCCAGGTTGGAATGAGTTTTCAGCAACGTGGTCTAATGGAAGGTGTCCTTGCCCATGGCAGGGAAGTTGGAACTAGGTGATCTTTTAGGTTCCTTCCAACTCACACTATTCTGTGGTTCCGTAAAAAAAATCTCACTGTAAAATGGAATCCGGAAGGCTTTCACCATGAAGCACAGAATACCCTAAAGTACACTGTCTGGGAACAACTCCTCTTCCCCCTCTCTGCCTCTGGCTCCCCGAGACATAAACGCAGCAACACTACAAAAGGCACAGCACATTGCTAAGCCCCTGGGGTCAGGAACCTCTCAAATCAAGCTACCGATTTTACTGGCAAATGCAGGGAAGAGCCCTCACAGCTCTCCTCTCCAAAAACGGAAATAAAAAAAGACAGGGGGAGTGCAGAGAAGGGGAGATCCCCGGGACAGGCCCGACCCAGGGGCGGGGGCGGCAGAGCGGGAAGGGC